>NC_073378.1:81615256-81927756 GCF_028641065.1 Leucoraja erinaceus
ATCAAAAGCGCAGCTGTAGTAGTTTTGTTAATCTCTTTTGCTGAACCGCCATTTCGATTTGGCTCATTGGGGTAAAAAAGTACTTGTTTTCAGAACCAGGAAAACCGACCGTGGTAATGTTATGCCCGCTCACTTCACAGTTGTGTATCTTCTGGATATAAAAGTTGTGTGGCTTCTTAAAGTGGCTCCCTCCTCTCCCCCCCCCTCTACCCCTTCTCCTCTTTCCCCCACTTCTCCCCCTTCTCGCCCCCCACCTCCCCGCAAATCTTTTAAAGGCTGTGCACTGTTGACCGTACACGTGTGCTAGCTGTCCTTTAACCCTTCCTTGTCATCGCGATGTGTGTCCGTATCACCTTTGGCTTTGCACCAGGTGATTTCAGACAGCTGCTCCCCCCCTCTTTCCCTGGGCCCGCCTTCGCTGTGTGTGTGTGTGTGTGTGTGTAGTGTGTGTGTTGTGTGTGTGTGTGTGTGTGTGTGGTGTGTGTGTGTGTGTGTGTGTGTGTGTGTGTGTGTGTGGTGTGTGTTGTGTGTGTGTGTGTTCGCGTGGTGTGTGTGTGGTGGGAGGCAGGGGCTGTGGGGTGGTGGGGGGCAGGCAGAGTTGAAACATGAACAACGTAAGCATTAAGCTAGCAGAGATTAGACACTGCCAAGGAGGTATTTCAATGTCTAGATGTAAGCAAATAACTCACGATGTAGGGTCACGATACAAGAGTGCTCACCACTTGCAATGCCAGGGAATTTCAACTGAGATCTCATAATTTTTTTTCTGGACTTTAGGGGTGGGGGTTATTATCCAAGCAAAGTCACTTATACCAAAGGTTGTAATACAGAAAAAAAAAAATCATCGGACTTCCTCGTGCACTGCCAAAGGAGTGCAGGTGTCTATTTTCATGTCAAAATGACAAGCCGTCATTTGCCTTTCCAGCATAAACAATACTTTAGCAGTATTACAAAGAAGAGGTGGGGAATTATCCTCATTGTCCTGGCCAATGTTTATTGATATCTCATACAATCTCGACAAGAACATAACATCTTGTAATTGTCATTTCACTGTTTGTGGTGTTTGCTCTTTGCAAATAGCCAGCTTTATTTCCTATTCCACTGCAGTTCTGAAGTACTTCATTGGTTGCAAAGTGCTTTGGGACAGCTCAAAATATGAAAAGTGCTGTTTAAATGGAGATCTAATTTCTGATGTAAAACATTAGGTTCCACTAAATATAAAAGTTGCACAGTTGCTGAGAGAACCATGGTATTGCACCATTGTGGTTGTCTGCAATTGTGCAGAATACTTAAAGCTTGTTGCTCCCTTCCTGCATTCAGTATCCCCACCTGATAATATCCATGGTTAAGTCAAATCAGATGTGATAATTGTTCTCGCCTGTGTTCATGAAAAACATGATGTTCCAAACTTGATTGTTAGCTGTAAAGTGACTTTGCTCACCTCTGACCTTAAATAATTTTACCAACAATATCTAGTGGTTTCTGAGATGCGTGTATCCACTGGTTTCAATCTGGTATTAGCTACGGAGAGGTTCCTGTTGTCATACAGACCACTAATCTCTCACATTTTAAAACTAGATGGTTTTAAATCATTTAAGTTAGACAGCTTAAAAAATAAATCAAAGATATAATCAAATAGATGGGGGAAGTTGTTAAAATATATATTTTTTTATTTTTTTGTTTTAATCTTGGAATAGAGAATTTGACTTTCCTCAAGAAAACATTTTTCAAGCAGTAATTGTGGCTTTGCTCCACCTTAATCATCAAGATTTCATTACAGCAAGAACATTGTGTAAAAAAAAGAACGTTAACACCAGTAATTTTAGAGCTTCTCCAGCCTAAATAGAATTCAGTGTAGCCCATGAGAATCAGGATATCACTGGGATCAATATTTGTATTTCACTTTTGGGTTTAAACTCCCAAAATCTCCGCCATTGTTACAGTGCATTGTCAGGGAGCACTGATTTGGCTTTTTGATCATTGTAAAGTCTGAATTTTGTTTGAAAGTTTAGTTAGATTTGGTTTCCAAAATTTTGTTGGAATATATACTAGATGTAAGGAGCTTATATTCATTTGCGCATCTTCTTGAAACTGATTCACTTGAGATATAGAACATTGACCAAATCTTTCCTATGGTAAACTATATATTCTTTAAATGATCTACAAGTTTTCTAATATGGATTAGAAGCAGAGTGTTTGTGTTTCAAGCCTGTATGGATGTAGATAACCAAAAATACACAGGGAACATTTGTTAAGAAAATAACTTCCCTTTCATGTGTAGTGGCTGCAGTCCAGAAACTCATGCAAAAAGATCATGACATGCACATTTACACGTTCTGATGGCCATTTTCAGCTTATTTTTTTTATTAAGGTAGATGTATTGTCTGATTGTCTTGTTAAATGTTCACAAACCTGGTTATGCTGCACACCTGGACAGTTGGGGCTAGAAGACACATTTGCCAGTAAATGGCTACCCAACACCTCACCCGCATTTTACAGAAGATTGTTGAAGACTTGTATATATTATGGACTTTATATAAGCTACTCGTAACATAATTTCTATTAATAAGTAGTAGGCGACATGTCAAAAATCCAGAATTCTGCTTAAAATCTGAAATGTTAGATTTTGGAGTAGTAAATGCTTACATAATGAGTTTGTAAACCAAAGTACTTAAAGATTTTTTTGATTGTTTGAGTGTTTTGTAATACGTGTGAAAAACTTATTGTAGATATGCGCTTAAACCTATTCCATCTACTTCATTAGTGTAATAGAACTAATTGCACAGAATAAAAACAATTTTTGTCTTTTGTTGCTTTTTATCCTTTTATTGTTATTTTGTTATTGTTAGTGGAAATGAAACCAACTTTTATTTCTTTGTTTTCTTCAAGTTAATAAACGTATTTTGGAATAATCCATTCAATTGAAGAAACAAATGGAAACCAAACTCTGAAAGGGCACAAGTTGGGTGTTGAAACAAGTGCAGAGCTGGGAAGAGGTTAAAGGGTATTCTTATAGATAAGTTTAATAAAAAGCTACAATGTCCAATTGTCAGCAGTTCAAAGCCATTTGGTAAGAAGTGAGCTTTATTTTTATGCCGTATTATTTATTTTGACATTCATTTTACTTGAGAACGGCAATCTGAATGACTGAAGCACATGAGCAAAAACATTAGGCTAATTGGATGACTTCAAAGGAGTTGACAGAGGCATAACCTGACATAGGGTGGGTAAGCGTTCAAAAAGACACTTAATTTTCTTCTCAATATCCTTTCAACCACTCCCCTTCTGCACCCAACTATCACTCATTCACTCTGTTATGATGATCCAAAGTGTGGAGAAGTGAGTTGTTAGAACGATGCAAGAAGGCTCTGAAGGAGTACAGACATGTTAAGCAAATGGACGGTGGCAGATGGAGTTTACTATGGGACATTATAAAATGCAATTTGGTAAGGGGAGAAAAGGAAATAATTTATTTTAAAACTGTGTAAATCAAAAATTTACTAGTTTATCAGAAATCATTGTATCCTTGTGCAGAAAGTGAACGTACAATCAACATATGGTATGCGGGCCTTCACGGCTAATGGGTTGGAAAACAAAAGTTTAAAAGTAAAGTTGGTCTTTGAGAATTAATACGGTTTACAGTTTTAGTCAGCACATCAAAAGGATACATTTGCCTTGGAGCGCACCTGAAGTTCACTAGATTGATTCAAGTGATGATAAAAACATTGCGTTGGGCATTATCATCATGCAAGAATATCAGCAATAGAAGCTTTTCCCTCGCATGCCCATTGCACTACTTCAGAAGAGGAGATTTTCCAATGAAAGTTTAAGTGTAATTTGGTTTCAATCATTCTCAGTTGGTTGGTGCCAGAAGACTTTCTTGTGACTGAAGAAACAAGCTAAGGGATGGTGGTGGAAGGTAATCATTTATTTGGGACTGTGATATGGAAAAAGGGTCTGCAGAGAGTTGTACATAGGAACATAGAAAATAGGTGCAGGTGTAGGCCATTCGGCCCTTCGAGCCTGCACCGCCATTCAATATGATCATGGCTGATCATCCAACTCAGTATCCTGTACCTGCCTCCTCTCCATACCCCCTGGTCCCTTTAGCCACAAGGGCCACATCTCACTCCCTCTTAAATATAGCCAATGAACTGGCCTCAACTACCTTTTGTGGCAGAGAATTCCACAGATTCACCACTCTCTGTGTGAAAAGTGTTTTCCTCATCTCGGTCCTAAAAGATTTCTCCCCTTATCCTTAAACTGTGACCCCTTGTTCTAGACTTCCCCAACATCGGGAACAATCTTCCTGCATCTAGCCTGTCCAACCACTTAAGAATTTTGTAAGTCTCTATAAGATCCCCCCTCAATCGTCTAAATTCTAGCAGGTACAAGCCGAGTCTATCCAGTCTTTCTTCACATGAAAGTCCGGACATCCCAGGAATCAGTCCGGTGAACCTTCTCTGTACTCCCTCTATGGCAAGAATGTCTTTCCTCAGATTAGGAGAACAAAACTGTAGGCAATACTCCAGGTGTGGTACAACTGCAGTAGAACCTCCCTGCTCCTATACTCAAATCCTTTTGCTATGAATGCTAACATACCATTCGCTTTCTTCACTGCCTGTTGCACCTGCATGCCTACTTTTAATGACTGGTGTACCATGACACCCAGGTCTCGTTGCATCTCCCCTTTTCCTAATCGGCCCTGTTTCCTGTTTTTGCCTCAAAAGTGGATAACCTCACATTTATCCACATTATACTGCATCTGCCATGCATTTGCCCACTCACCCAGCCTATCCAAGTCACCTTGCAGCCTCCCAGCATCCTCCTCACAGCTAACACTGCCCCCCAGCTTCGTGCCATCCGCAAACTTGGAGATGTTGCATTCAATTCCCTCGTCCAAATCATTAATATATATTGTAAATAGCTGAGGTCCCAGCACTGAGCCTTGCGGTACCCCACTAGTCACTGCCTGCCATTGTGAAAAGGACCCGTTTACTCCTACTCTTTGCTTCCTGTCTGCCAGCCAGTTCTCTATCCACATCAATACTGAACCCCCAATACCGTGTGCTTTAAGTTTGTACACTAATCTCTTATGTGGAACCTTGTCGAAAGCCTTCTGAAAGTCCAGATATAACACATCCACTGGTTCTCCCTTATCCACTCTACTAGTTACATCCTCGAAAAATTCTATAAGATTCATCAGACATGATTTACCTTTCATAAATCCATGCTGACTTTGTCCAATGATTTCACCACTTTCCAAATGTGCTGCTATCCCATCTTTAATAACTGACTCGAGCATTTTCCCCACCACCGATGTTAGACTAACTGGTCTGTAATTCCCCATTTTCTCTCTCCCTCCCTTTTTTAAAAAGTGGGGTTACATTAGCTACCCTCCAATCCTCAGGAACTACTCCAGAATCTAATGAGTTTTGAAAAATTATCACTAATGCATCCACTATTTCTGGGGCTACTTCCTTAAGCACTCTGGGATACAGCCTATCTGGCCCTGGGGATTTATCGGCCTTTAATCCATTCAATTTACCTAACACCACTTCCCGACTAACCTGGATTTCACTCAGTTCCTCCACCTCATTTGACCCCCGGTCCCCTGCTATTTCCGGCAGATTATTTATGTCTTCCTTAGTGTACATGTTTGATACTTACCATCTGTGAAAACTATGCTGATCAGCCTTTGAGTAGGTTTAAGATTGGGTGATGGGGTTTTGAGCACTCAGTAAATGTGGGGAATCTCAGTAAACGGACAAATCCAGGTTGAATTTATTGTCATGTGCATGAACAAAAAGGTACAGGTACAATTAAAATCTGGCTTGCGGCACATTCACCGGCACATAGATATCACCCATAATCTAAAGTAGTGAAATGGGCATAAAGGCAAAAAGCTTCTATTGCTAATATTCTGAAGAGGCACCATCATCCCACCACCCCTGACACAGTGTTGCTTTCCCATCTGATTATTTCCCTTTTATTTTCCCTCCTGTCCCCTTCCACCATATCATGCTTTTTACATTTCATCCTTCTCTTCTTTCCTTACCTGAGATGCCCTTTGTGTCTCCTTTTCATCTCTAGTCTTTGTCACTTACTCCACCCATCTGCCAGTCACCAACAACCTCCTCACCTGTATCCATTTATTGCGTACTTGGAGTTATTCCAGCATTTTTTAGTTGTAGGTAAATTGAATGCTGATCCGATAGAACAGGGGGGAAGGGCTACATTACCCCCAGATTTGTTCCCCTCTCCATGTTCAACTTTGCTCCTAATTTAAGTGAAGGGTGTCCTTCGGGGAGCAAACCATGAGAGTTGGGAGAAGTAGTGCAATCTTCCCCCAGCCTCAAATTCAATGCTCATGACCCTCAGGATCTGCCTCTCCACGCTCCATAGTAGCGCTGTGCTCTCACACATGTACCACCCTAAGGTAGGATGCCAGTGCAGGTTTATTTAAATGAATCTCTATCCCCAGCTTTGCCCAAATTTTTTTTGTACGGTTCTGGATCATTGCCATTAATATTGGTGTGCTTGTGTCGGACAAGAATTGCTTAGTTACCTAGTAAAGCACTCCTTGCCACAATGAACAGAATCATTCACAAACAAAGTCTGATGGCGCTTCTCTCAGAGAACTAGCCCAGTGTGTTGTGCTGTGCACGATGACAATGTCTTTACTAAGAGAAGCATTTACACATGCAAGTGTTGAGATTAAGGCTAAATGACATTTTTTTTTGATGCCGATGACCAAAGACTAACCGGCAAAGCTATCTGAATGGGAAGCACTTAAATTTGGAAACTAAAGATGCATTGCAAGAAATAGAGAAGAAAAATAGGCTTTAATATGCACTGAGGAAAATAATGTTTATTATTGATTTCTGTTTCCACATATTCACAGGCAAGCTCAAATGGACCAAGATGTATTTTGTGCTGTTTATTCTGCCCATGGAAACAAAAGGAGCTGAAGCTTGTTTTTCTTTGGAAGGGGAAGGGGGGTAAAAGCTGGAAAAGATTAAGTTTTTCTTTATACCTCTAATAAGAAGAGATGGTGGTTGTTTTACCAGCTGATTTGCATCCCCTACCTCCATGCTGGTCAATTTTAAACTGAAGGATGAATGACGTGTTCAAATGTAGAAATTCAAATCCTTTATCATATACTTATTTGAATAAAACTGGAGGTCATTTTCTGCTCTATAGCTTGGTGTCAGACATCTATGCTCTTGTTAATTTGTAACTTAGATTTGAAACTACTAGAAGCTGAATAATTGTCACATGTTTTCAGTTCAATAATAGGAAGTATAATTTGCCAGTTGTGAAAGCAAGGTGATGCTAGCTTGATTTAGGATTGGAAAATTGATGTCTGGCTATTGTCAGTCATCGTAATCTTTAGACTAAAGGAAAATGACTGAAAACATCCCAAGGTCAATTTCAATGTAGTACATGGTGCACTGGTTGGATATGTTATAAGCATGGTTTACCCTTAGAAAACCAGTGGAGCTTGATTTTTTTCGGTTTAATTAAAAAAAAAAGGTTTAGTTTAGAAATACAGCATGGAAACAGGCCCTTTGACACACACCAATATGCCGTTCATTGATCACCTGTCATTACTAGTGCTCTGTTGTCTCACTTTCTCATCCACTACCTGCAGATTAGGGGCTTTTTTTCCACAGAGGTTAATTAATCTACAAATCCACATATCAATGGCTTGTGGGAGGAAAACAAATGAAATTCATCCTGTCACAGGGAGAATGTGCAAACTTTGGATAGTACGGGATCCCAAGAGATAATTTGTAAAATGCCTTGTAGAAGGCTTTTTAGAGCAGCTTATGGTCAAGTCAACATTGTGGGCATGTTGGGCCGAAGGACCTGTTTCCAGACTGTATCACTCTAGGATTCTATGACCAGGGAAAGGCAACTCTGGATTTGATGTTCAAAGAGGTTCTGCAATATGAGTATAGAGAACTAGGTAGGAGGCTGAAAAGCAGGATGTCTAGGATGGTTAACTCTGGGTTGTGAGTGAGGGTAGGAATAGGGAGATAGGGGATCTGAATCTGTGGCTAAGGAGTTGGGGCAGGGATTTAGATTTCTAGATCACTGGAATCTCTTCTGGGGCAGGGGTGACCTGTACAAAAGGGACGGGTTGCACCTTAATTGGAGGCAGACCGACATTCTGGCAGACAGGTTTGCTAGTGTTACACGGGTGGGTTTAAACTAAACAGTGGGGGGTGGAGTCAACAATGTGGAAGCGTATGTGTGCAGTTAACAGGAAAGAGAGTGTAGGAACGGTCATGTTTAAACTAACAGGGCAGGGGGATGGGAACCAATGCAAGGAGACAGAGGGCCATAAAAGGACAGAAGTAAAAGGGACTCTCAAGTTCTTCGATTTGCACAGACCAATTGTCCTCACTTGTGATGGCTCTAAATTCGGTCTTGGTGCCGCATGTCTGCAGCTTTATGACGGCCTGCAGCTGCCTGCCTCCTACGCTTCTCGCACCATGACCCCTGCCGAGCAACGTTATGCTCAGATCGAGAAGGAGCTACTTGCCGTGGTGTTCGTCTGCTCCAAGTTCAAGGACTACAATCTGGGCAACACTTTCACCATTGAGACTGACCACCAGCCGCTGGTCACTATTTTGAACAAGCCTATCCATGTTGCCTCTTCCCGTTTGCAGCGGATGATGCTGCAGCTCCAGCATTTCACGTTCCGGATTGTGTACCGCAAAGGCAAAGACATGTTTGTGGCCGACACCTTGTCCCGTGCGCCGCTCCTTTCCGTTGCCCGCCACCCATACGAATTGTCTGACCTGATGGTTCTGAACGTTAACATTGTTCCTTCACAGCAGATGCAGTCCCTGGTCAAACACACTGCTGATGATCCTGTTCTGCAACAACTTGCGGACGTTATCCGCCATGGTTGGCCTGACCGACGCTCTTCCCTGCCGGCTGGTGCCGTACCCTACTTCCTGGTTCAGGATGAACTGGTGCTACACGACGGCGTGGTGGTGAAGGGTCACAAGGTCGTGGTGCCGGCCGCTCTGCGGGATCACTATTTTCAATCTGTACACAAAAAAGTCTTGAAAGTTGATGTAAGGGAGACAGGAGGAAAGGTGTCTCGGACAGCGGATGCCTGGATGCGTCTTGGACAGCAGATGCCTGAATGTGCTTACAGAACCAGAAGACCACATTTCATTGAGCTCCATGAAGGAAGGTGTCTTTAACTATTTGTTGAAACGAGACACAAAATGCTGGAGTAACTCAGTGGGACAGGCAGCATTTCTGGAGAGAAGAAATGTGTGACGTTTTAGGTCGAGACCCTTCGTTGTTGCTTGGTTTACTTGATGGTAACTTCAGTATTCTTAAAGCCAATTAGTATCTTCCTATTCAGCAAAATACAAAAATCACAAGGAGAGTGTTCTCCTGGTCCTCGCCTTTAACCCCACAAACCTTCACATCCAACACGTCATTCTCCAACATTTCCGCCAGCTTCAATGTGATTCCACCACCAGTTACATTTTCCCAACCCCACCCCTTTCCGTTTTCCGTAGAGACCACTTCCACCGCAAGACATTGGTTCACTCACCTCTTCCGTCCCAAACTACCCACTCCCCAGGTACTTTCCCCACAACTGAAGGAGGTGTAATACGTGTCCCTATGCCTCCTTACTCACATCCATCCAGTGACCCCAGCAGCTCTTCCAGGTAAGACAGTCTCGTCTCTTCTTTAATCTCATCTATTGCATCTGGTACTCCCCATGTGGCCTCCTTTACATCTGTACGACCAAACATAGACTAGGCAACAGTTTCGCTGAACACTTGCGCTCAGTCCACCTACGCCTGCTGGATCTCTTGGTTGTTAAAGTTTTTAACATTCCTTCCCATACCGAACTTTCTGTCCTGGGCCTTCTCAATTGCCAGTGAGGCCACAAGCAAACTGGAGGACCAGAACAGCGTTTTTAATACCACTTGGCTAGCCTTCAACCCAATGATATGACCCCCCCCCCCCACCCCAGTCCCTTCTGCTGGTGTCACATCCCACTTCTCTCATCAACCTACAACCTTTTGTCTCCTCTTTGTCGCTAGCCTTGTCCATCCATCTGCGGACAAAAGCAACGATCATAGAGCAGAATAGATTACATTTCTGGTGTTTTGACGTTATATATTGCCCCAGAAAGACACAAAATGCTGGAGTAACTCAGCGGGACAGGCAGCATCTCTGGAGAAAAGGAATGGGTCACGTTTTGCGTCAAGACCTTTCTTCAGACCTTCTTCAGATTATATATTGCCCTCTTGTGGCCAAAAGAGAACATAACTGAAATGGGGGCCGACACTATCATGACCTTTCCCATGTTCCTATCTGATTAACATGTCAAAATGCATCAGATTTTATTAAAGCTAAATTAAAATCAAACCATAGGTTTAGGTAACAAAGGAAAACACAAACTGCAGATCCTGAAAATCAGAAATAGAAACAGAAAATGCAGGAAACTCTCAGCAAGTTAGGCAGCATATGTGGTGAATAAAAATTAGCATTTGATATAAACAGAGTGCTGGAATCATTCAACATATTCTGCTGAATATTTGCAGTTTATGTTTATATTTCCAATATCTGCAGTTATTTGATTACTATTTCCTCAAAACTGGTAATAGAAATAAAAGTTTTAAGACAGAGTAAAAAGGGAGGGGAAGGGTAGTGAGAAGATAAAGTTTGTATAGAATAGCGGTGACAATGTAACAGTTAAAGACAAAACTGCGTGAAGGGATTGGTGAGTAACAAAGGTCAGATTTAAATGAAATAAAAGCAGAATAATTATCTGAAACCATCAGAATTTTTTTTCTGCATTTTCTTTTCTTCTGACGATTTAAATGTTTGCTTGCATCATAGTTTGCAACTTTTAGAATGTTAGAAGTAAGGATGTACAAGCTGTTGACACTCACTATTTTTAGGCAGCCAGTATTCTGCAGTGCCATTCAACCCAATTTCTTTACTTTTCTCTTCTGTACATCTAGGTGTACAGGAATAATATAGACCGCCTGAGATTGAAATGTGCACTGATGCACCCACACTTTTGATTTGGTTAGTTCCAGTTGCTGCTTCGGGTACTAGCTTATCATCGCAGTGTGACTCTTCTAAAGGAACATGAACTACAAGCTTCCACTGTGGTAATCTGGATTTGTATATTGAGTAAGGCGAGCATGGTTTAGCTTTAGATTTTACTTTACATTGTAATTGTGCAGGTGGGTAAAGCTGACCGATAATTGTTTGGGTTTGGTTTGTTGCACAGTAGCATACCTGGTTCATGAAGTTATCGAGTCATACAGCACGGAAACTAATGTCCTCTTCTACCTGCATGTGATGCATACCCCTCCATTCCCTGTGTAACCATGTGTCAATTAAAAAAGTTCTTAAGTGTCACTATTGGATCTGCCTCCGCCACCACGCTGATGCCTGCAAGCTGTGTCTGAGCATCAACTTATCAACCAGCATATGAGAGGATGGGCCTTGATTTGTCCACCCATTCGCTGCCAACCTGTCCCTACCCACTACTGCACTACATTGCCTTGCAACAGTAAAAACTCATGACAAATGCCTCAAAAATGTAGCGCGCTTGTTGTATCTCAGGAAGTATCTCTTAATAAAGGCAGGCATAGATGACGAGATTCACAATGCCATCAGTCTGCCAGAATAACCTTTGGTAATTGAGGTTAGGACTGTTAAGATTAAAACCCCCAGACCTGGCAAAAATAATTTTGATTACAGGACGGCAGTGATCCTTGGACCCTTTGTGCTTCTTACACTGGGCTACCTACAACAGGCATCAAATATTACCAACTTCATCTCTGCAAAAGCCTACTGATACATGCAAGGATAAGCATCCTCCCATAGGCCAACATCCCAAGCACTGAGACCCGAGTTAAATTGCTATATTAACCAGGCCACTTTGTTTGCAATGTAGCTACAGTCTGCCATCAACCTTTGGCCCATGACAACTTAAGGACGATCATGGTGGCGCAGCGATACAGTTGCTGCCTTACAGTGAATGCAGTGCCGGAGACCTGGGTTCGATCCTGACTACAAAGGGAGGGTAAGGGTAGTGAGAAGATAAAGTTTGTATAGAATAGCGGTGACAATGTAACAGTTAAAGATAAAACTGCGTGAAGGGATTGGTGAGTAACAAAGGTCAGATTTAAATGAAATAAAAGCAGAATAATTATCTGAAACCATCAGAATTTCTTTTCTGCGTTTTCTTTCTTCTGACGATTTAAATGTTTGCCTGCATCATAGTTTGCAACTTTTAGAATGTTAGGAGTAAGGATGTACAAGCTGTTAACACTCACTATTTTTATGCAGCCAGTATTCTGCAGTGCCATTCAACCCGATGTCTTTACTTTTCTTTTCTGTACATCTAGGTGTACAGGAATAATATAGACCGCCTGAGATTGAAATGTGCATTGATGCACCCACACTTTTGATTGGGTTAGTTCCAGTTGCTGCTTCGGGTACTAGCTTATCATCGCAGTGTGACTCTTCTAAAGTGAACATGAACTACAAACTTCCACTGTGGTAATCTGGATTTGTATATTGAGTAAGGCGAGCATGGTTTAACTTTAGATTTTACTTTACATTGCAATTGTGCAGGTGGGTAAAGCTGACCTGTTATTTGAAGGTACACAAAATTGCTGGAGAAACTCGGCGGGTGCAGCAGCATCTATGGAGCGAAGGAAATAGGCGACGTTTCGTGCCGAAACCCTTCTTCAAACCCTGTTATTTGTTTTGGTTTGGTTTGTTGCACAGTAGCATACCTGGTTCATGTAGTTACAGAGTGCATGACGACTCGTTGCCATCTGTGATCTGACCAACTACAGTGGTTGGTGTGCAAATATTTTGCATGTGATGAATAAAGTATCTTAATGTGGTCTATTCCTTTCAAGCCTGTGTGTGCTGCACAGTAATATCAACCTTGTGGGTAATGTTGATGGACTCAAACATCTGAGTTAAATATAGAAAATTGTGGAAACTGTCAACATCTACAGAGAGAGGAACAAAGTTAACGTTTCAGGTCAGTGGCCTATCATCAGTATGAGAATAATATGAAGCTGATTGTATAAGCTTCAGCAATGCCCATTCTTTGAAGCAGGATATGGGAATTCAGGGAATATTATTAAGTTCATAATATAGAACCATGCGGATAGGGAAATAACGCTTGAGAAAAAAAATGCAGAAAAAATATTCTGATGGTTTCAGATAATTATTCTGCTTTTATTTCATTTAAATCTGACCTTTGTTACTCACCAATCCCTTCACGCAGTTTTGTCTTTAACTGTTACATTGTCACCGCTATTCTATACAAACTTTATCTTCTCACTACCCACCCCTTTTGTCTTAAAACTTTTATTTCTATTACCAGTTTTGAGGAAATAGTAATCAAATAACTGCAGATATTGGAAATATAAACATAAAGACTGCAAATATTCAGCAGAATATGTTGAATGATTCCAGCATTTTCTGTTTTTATCAAATGCTAATTTTTATTCACCACATGATGCCTAACTTGCTGAGAGTGATGAAGCCGAATTTTAGTTAAAAATATAAGAAGATATTAAATTGGCTTCTGGGCTAGCTTACAGCTTATATTTAGTGTCAAATTAGGCTTGCCTCAGGTTGCAGTGTGTGCGATAATAAATACCATAACATTGTCTCCCAAGTGAGGAAGTGACAGAGAAAGAAACAGCTAGTCACATCTTTGAAGTAAGATGCCATAAACCAAGTGTCCTATGTTTATGAGGGACCAAGTGACAGAGAGGAAGCAGCGAAAGAGCTAGGGTGATCTCTTTGAAGATAAAATGACCTAAAACAAATGGCCAATGTTTTTAGTATATCATGCACCATGTAAACAAAAGGCCTTGATGAAGCCGAATTTTAGTTAAAAATATAAGAAGATATTAAAATTGGCTTCTGGGCTAGCTTACAGCTTATATTTAGTGTCAAATTAGGCTTGCCTCAGGTTGCGGTGTGTGTGAGATAATAAATCCTATAACATTGTCTCCCAAGTGAGGAAGTGACAGAGAGGAAGAGAGATATCTTTGAAGTAAGATGCCATAAACCAAATGACCAATGTTTATGGGGAGGAGGCAATAAAGGAAGAGAGAAATAGCCAGTCACATCTTTGTAAACAAATGACCTATGTTTATGAGGGACCAAATGACAGAGGAAGCAGCGAAAAGAGCTAGGGTGGTCTATTTGGAGATAAAATGACCTAAAGCAAATGGCCAATGTTTTTAGTATATCTTGTACCATGTAAACAAAAGGTTTGATGTGATGCATTCTGTGGAAACCTTTTCCTGTACCTCTGACCATGACTAATGTCTGTGGAATGTGCTAAGGGGACAAAAAAACCCTATTTAAGGCAATGTAATTCTGTTGTTCAGAGAAGGTGGCTGAGCACAGTTAAGTGTCTACATTGGTCACTTAGCTGGAATTCTCGCTCCCTTCCATCGGCCGATGTTAAGTAAAGTTTTGAACTGGTCTACCAAACAGTTTGTGTGGTGTCTGTTTATTAAGAAGCGAACCTGGTTTAGTAGTTATAAAAGTAACTTTTTCATTGGCGTTTTTTTGGCAGGCCTCGCTGGGACCACATCAACGGCTGACTGTGCAAGAGGTTGCGGAGGTTGCCGGGATTGGAAGGGAGATAACTGAGCTCTATCGGCCCCCTTGTAAGACTGACTCCCTAGCAACTCCCGGGACCATCTGTGATCCTTCATCAGACATTGAATTGGTTCCCTGCCGAGGTTCTTAGAAACAGACACAGATAAGACCAGTTGGGCTTTATATGTTTTTTTTAAAGAAGGGATTGTGTATGTATTTTTAAGACGGAATTGTGTATATTTTTAAGAAGGACTTGAGCGGTTTCTCTTTCTTTTTTTCTCTCTCTGTCTATCTCTCTTTGTTTTCTCTTTTTCTCTCTCTACTAAGGGCTCATCAGCCTTGTTGAGATATCCGTGATTTGTCGGGTTGAGATATGGGGGTTGAGGTGTGTGTCTGGCTTATTGAGACATCCGAAGAGTTGTCGGGTTGAGAAATAAGTGACGTTGTATATTACAGTATTAAGAAGTCTGCCAAGTTGAAAAAAACTGGGGTCTTGGTTAGCGAGTCGGCCTCGTTGAGACACTTGGGTCGTATATTAAAGAGTTAAAAAGTCAGCCAAATTGAGAAACTGGGGTCTCATTTAGTGGGTCGGCCTGGTTGATATATTTGGAACGATTCGGAATTAAGAAATCTGTTCTCTCTCTCTCTCTCTCTTTCTATCTATCCATGGGGAATGCTATGGATACCAGTCCAATATATAACCATATAACATGTGTTATTATGTGTTACTTGAATCCTAAGTATAATAAGAAATTTAGAATGTTAAGTTACAAGTTGACCAAATGACAGAGGAAGCAGTGAAAAGAGCTAGGGTGGTCTATTTGGAGATAAAATGACCTAAAGCAAATGGCCAATGTTTTTAGTATATCTTGTACCATGTAAACAAAAGGTTTGATGTGATGCATTCTGTGGAAACATTTTCCTGTACCTCTGACCATGACTAATGTCTGTGGAATGTGCTAAGGGGCCAAAAAAATCCTATTTAAGGCAATGTAATTCTGTTGTTCAGCGAAGGGGACCGAGGACAGTCGAGTGTCTACATTGGTCACTTAGCGGGAATTCTCGCTCCCTTCCATCGGCCGATGTTAAGTAAAGTTTTGAACTGGTCTACCAAACAGTTTGTGTGGTGTCTGTTTATTAAGAAGCGAACCTGGTTTAGTAGTTATAAAAGTAACTTTTTCATTGGCGTAGTTATACAGGCCTCGATGGGACCACATCAACGGCTGAATGTGCAAGAGGTTGCAGAGGTTGCCGGGATTGGACGGTAGATAACTGAGCTCTATCGGCCCCCTTGTAAGACCGACTCCCTAGAAACTCCCGGGAACATCTGTGATCCTTCATCAGACATTGAATTGGTTCCCTGCCGAGGTTCTTAGAAACAGACACAGGTAAGACCAGTTGGGCTTTATATGTTTTTTTTAAGAAGGGATTGTGTATGTATTTTTAAGACAGAATTGTGTATGTATTTTTAAGAAGGAATTGTGTGTATTGTTAAGAAGGACGTGAGTGGTTTATCTTTCTCTTTCTCTGTCTATCTCTCTTTGTTTTCTCTTTTTCTCTATCTCTACTAAGGGCTCATCGGCCTCGTTGAGATATCCGTGATTTGTCGGGTTGAGATACAGGGGTTGAGGTGTGCGTCTGGCTTATTGAGACATCCGAAGAGTTGTCGGATTGAGAAATAAGTGGCGTTGCATATTAAAGAGTTAAAAAGTCAGCCAAATTGAGAAACTGGGGTCTCATTTAGTGGGTCGGCCTGGTTGAAATATTTGGAACGATTCGGAATTAAGAAGTCTGCTTTCTCTTTCTCTCTCTCTCTTTCTATCTATCCATGGGGAATGCTATGGATACCAGTCCAATATATAACCATATAACATGTGTTATTATGTGTTATTTGAATCCTAAGTATAATAAGAAATTTAGAATGTTAAGTTACAAGTTGACCAAATGACAGAGGAAGCAGCAAAAAGAGCTAGGGTGGTCTATTTGGAGATAAAATGACCTACAGCAAATGGCCAATGTTTTTAGTATATCTTGTACCATGTAAACAAAAGGTTTGATGTGATGCATTCTGTGGAAACCTTTTCCTGTACCTCTGACCATGACTAATGTCTGTGGAATGTGCTAAGGGGCCAAAAAAATCCTATTTAAGGCAATGTAATTCTGTTGTTCAGCGAAGGGGACCGAGGACAGTGAAGTGTCTACATTGGTCACTTAGCTGGAATTCTCGCTCCCTTCCATCGGCCGATGTTAAGTAAAGTTTTGAACAGGTCTACCAAACAGTTTGTGTGGTGTCTGTTTATTAAGAAGCGAACCTGGTTTAGTAGTTATAAAAGTAACTTTTTCATTGGCGTAGTTATACAGGCCTCGATGGGACCACATCAACGGCTGAATGTGCAAGAGGTTGCGGAGGTTGCCGGGATTGGACGGTAGATAACTGAGCTCTATCGGCCCCCTTGTAAGACCGACTCCCTAGAAACTCCCGGGAACATCTGTGATCCTTCATCAGACATTGAATTGGTTCCCTGCCGAGGTTCTTAGAAACAGACACAGGTAAGACCAGTTGGGCTTTATATGTTTTTTTTAAGAAGGGGTTGTGTATGTATTTTTAAGAAGGAATTGTGTGTTTTGTTAAGAAGGACGTGAGTGGTTTATCTTTCTCTTTCTCTGTCTATCTCTCTTTGTTTTCTCTTTTTCTCTATCTCTACTAAGGGCTCATCGGCCTCGTTGAGATATCCGTGATTTGTCGGGTTCAGATACAGGGGTTGAGGTGTGCGTCTGGCTTATTGAGACATCCGAAGAGTTGTCGGATTGAGAAATAAGTGGCGTTGTATATTAAAGAGTTAAAAAGTCAGCCAAATTGAGAAACTGGGGTCTCATTTAGCGGGTCGGCCTGGTTGAAATATTTGGAACGATTCGGAATTAAGAAGTCTGCTTTCTCTTTCTCTCTCTCTTTCTTTCTATCTATCTATGGGGAATGCTCTGGATAACAGTCCAATATATGTGTTATTTGAATCCTAAGTATAATAAGAAATTTAGAATGTTAAGTTACAAGTTGACCAAACGGTTAGGGGATGAAGCCCAGTGGCACATGGAATGTAGAGACAATTATATGGGAAAGGAAGGCAGGAAAGAAATGGAAGAAAGGAATTAAAACATGGAAAGCAGAAGCAGAGAAGAAACATGAGGAGAGTAGAGTTCGAAGTTGGATGGATACTGCATGTGAGAAGGGGATAGAGTTAAGAAACAAGGATAGCACTTGGAAAGGATGGAAAGTATTGCAACTAGAATGCCAGTGGGCAGAGGAACAAGAGAATAGAATTAAAAGACAGACAGGAGGTGAGAAACAGGTGATGGTTAGTAAAAATAAACCCAGTACTGGTAAATCCTCTGGAGGAGACTTCATGTCTGGCACGATGACCCTATTTGGTAATGAAGATGAGGAATGAGATCATTTTGGGAGATGTCCACCTCCCTATGTCCTACCAGTAGCAATGGCATCCTTACCTGTGACAGTTTTGTCAGTAATATCCCTATACCTTGAAGTTCTGACCTTACAAAGCTATTTTTACTGTTGGAAGGCAATGTAGTGAGAAGATAAAGTTTGTATAGAATAGCGGTGACAATGTAACAGTTAAAGACAAAACTGCGTGAAGGGATTGGTGAGTAACAAAGGTCAGATTTAAATGAAATAAAAGCAGAATAATTATCTGAAACCATCAGAATTTTTTTTCTGCATTTTCTTTCTTCTGATGATTTAAATGTTTGCCTGCATCATAGTTTGCAACAACTTTTAGAATGTTAGGAGTAAGGATGTACAAGCTGTTGACACTCACTATTTTTAGGCAGCCAGTATTCTGCAGTGCCATTCAACCCGATTTCTTTACTTTTCTCTTCTGTACATCTAGGTGTACAGGAATAATATAGACCGCCTGAGATTGAAATGTGCATTGATGCACCCACACTTTTGATTGGGTTAGTTCCAGTTGCTGCTTCGGGTACTAGCTTATCATCGCAGTGTGACTCTTCTAAAGTGAACATGAACTACAAACTTCCACTGTGGTAATCTGGATTTGTATATTGAGTAAGGCGAGCATGGTTTAACTTTAGATTTTACTTTACATTGCAATTGTGCAGGTGGGTAAAGCTGACCTGTTATTTGAAGGTACACAAAATTGCTGGAGAAACTCGGCGGATGCAGCAGCATCTATGGAACGAAGGAAATAGGTGACGTTTCGTGCCGAAACCCTTCTTCAAACCCTGTTATTTGTTTTGGTTTGGTTTGTTGCACAGTAGCATACCTGGTTCATGTAGTTACAGAGTGCATGACGACTCGTTGCCATCTGTGATCTGACCAACTACAGTGGTTGGTGTGCAAATATTTTGCATGTGATGAATAAAGTATCTTAATGTGGTCTATTCCTTTCAAGCCTCTGTGTGCTGCACAGTAATATCAACCTTGTGGGTAATGTTGATGGACTCAAACATCTGAGTTAAATATAGAAAATTGTGGAAACTGTCAACATCTACAGAGAGAGGAACAAAGTTAACGTTTCAGGTCAGTGGCCTATCATCGGTATGAGAATAATATGAAGCTGATTGTATAAGCTTCAGCAATGCCCATTCTTTGAAGCAGGATATGGGAATTCAGGGAATATTATTAAGTTCATAATATAGAACCATGCGGATAGGGAAATAACGCTTGAGAAAGGCTGTGCAGCACAAAGCTAGAGTGATTGAGAGAAATTTGTTATAACTTAAGAGACTTGGGACAAGGGGTTTATTGTCCCTGCATCTCAGTGTTGTAGATGTGTTCACTCATGAGTGTTCCATGTTTTACTGTAAAAACAATGCAATTAAGTGGATGCTGAAAGAACCTATGTGGGTGTGGATTGAGGGATAAATCTAAATAGATGCAATAAAGAGTCGCCAAGCTTAAGGGGCACATGGGCAGACCGGAAAGAAGAGAATGGACAGAAAACATAGTTTACCTGTGGAGCTACATTGACTCTGTTGTTAAGTGTAGAATTCTGTACTGAATAAAGTCTTGATCTTTTAACAAAACAACTGCTCAATTTATCTTGTTCAAGATTCATAAAACTCTCCTAGAAAATGATGAGCAGCATGCAAATGAGAGATGCATGAACATTTGTGTTTTATGGAAATATGAATGTGTATGAATATTCCTTCCACAAAGTTGCCAAACAAACTTTTTCTGGACAGGTCCAGTCACGATGTTAGTCAAAAGTCTTTCAAAAATATGAGACTAATAGCTGATTCTCACGTTGCGAGTTGACACAAGAAGTAACCCGAGTTAAAACCCGTGGTAATAGCGTACGATTAACGTACGGAACTTGTGGACGCAACTTAGAGATTCGTGGCGCTAACGGCAGGTACTCGTAACTTGTCGACTCTTGCAAAAAATCAAACATGTTTGAAATTTTCCACGAGTCAATTTTACTCTTGTGGTTAAGAATTGAAACATTTTAACTTGTTGTAATAACGTAGTGGCCCGTACGTTTACCTTAGCAACTCCAGCCCAGCCCCGCTCCAACTCCAGAGGAACACTAGGGGCAGAAGCTGATGGTATGCAAGGTACATCTTGTTCTTGGGGGTGGCGGATGAGGGGGCGCAGCTCGGGCTGTGGGCGAACTGCCACTTGTCGCCGTAGCGGCCCATCGGGGACGGGATTCCTCTGGAGTTGGAGCGGGGCTGGGCTGGAGTTGCTGTTGGCTGTGGGCCTCTGGGTTCTCCGTGCTTGCAGTGGGCCTGGTGGGCCTGGGGGTCAGTGTCCCGTTGGTCCTGACGTCTCCGGCCACCCCCCTGGACAGGAGCTGAGACTGGGAACTGTACCGCCCTTGCCCCCTCCCTCTGCAACTGCAAACAACCCCACTCTCCTGCTCACCCATCCCCCCACCCCCCCACCTTTCCCTCCCAACTCCAGTCCCGTCCCGACCCCTTGGGAAACTGAAGGGAGCGACTGCCCCGTGGCGACTAGCACTGACCTGCTGGCATCGCCGACGTGAAGACAGTGCAAAGCCCCCGCGCCGGTGCAATGGGCAGGGAGCTGGGGAGGGGAGGGAAGGGGTCACACACATGGCTGGGAAGCAGAGGGGTGTAGGTGGGAGTGGTGACAGATAGGGCCAACAATGAGTGGAGAAAGACAGAAACACCGACGTGCAAAGGAGACCTACAACAGTGCATGATCTCTCTCGCGTTATGGCAGGTGATTGTCGCCTGCCCGTTGTTCCTGATGCTAAAGCCTTGGGATCGTTGCCCTTCATGTTGGCGTGGAGGGGGAGGGGGGGTATTGTGCTGTTTGATCGCCCCCTGCTATCCCAGGGACAGGGAGACACAGCGGCTTTTGAGACTGGTGGGCAATCACTTCCAAAGTTCTGCCCACACAGTCAGTGTGGGCAGAACTTTCCTACACTTCCGACACTTTCCTACACACTCTCCTACACTTGTCTCCCGCACTAAGATCATCCCGCAGAGAATGATCCCAGCCTAACCCAAGAGCCATGTCACCCCAGACAGATTAATGACGCCCCCCTCCCCCGGCAACATCCGTCCACATTCAAAGATTTAATCTCCCGTCTCCCCGCAGTGTGTAGACATGGCAGTAAATTCAATTAAAACATATCAAACCTGTGTGTTTCAAACAAATCATAAGTATAACTACTCTGGCACTGGATGGTGCGCATTTTCCCTTTGTAGGTCACATCAATAGATGCGGCCGCTCTGAATTCTATCTTTAAAACAAAGCCACAGGATGGAGAGGTCTTCTTTAACATTGTTGCTTATTAAAACGTAACACTGTTGCTTATTAAAACAAACCTTCAATCAGGATTGGCTCAAGAGTAACTCGTGAGACGAACTTGGAACATCGCAGAAATGACAAGTAAACGGCAAACTTGTCATACCCATGGGAACTCGGTTAAACTCTTGATCATACACTTGCAATCTCGTACACAACCACGAGTCTTTCACTCGGGGTACCTCTTGTCTCAACTCGCAACGTGAGAACCAGCCTTAATCCTTTTGAAAAAAGCAGCATCAGAAATGAAGATGAGCTTGCTGCTGGAATGGTAGAGGAACATTGCAAGCCAAGGGTGGTGCTGATGAACTGCAAAGAATACAGCATAGGAAAATAGCTCTGAATATAATTCATAAAATAATGCGCCTGTCCCACTTAGGAGACCTGAGTCAGTTTTTGTCAGTCTCCCTACCTGCTTCCACTATCGGCAACCTCCGGCAACCACCTGCAACCTCCGGGAACCGCACGGAAACCTTGGGTGAGGCGCAAAGTCTCCAGAGGTTTCCGTTCAGGTTTCCTAAGTGGGACAGGGGCATTAGTCTTCTATTTGGATAATTCCTTGGGATAGAAGATGACTTACTTCCACTCTGGTTTTGTAGGTTCTCAGGTGGCTAATGAGACCAGTATGGGAACCACTCTCCCATAGACGTCTGAGCAGTCAGTGGGTCGTGGTGGTGCACTCCTTTTGCCCTTTTACGCTGGGCTTATGTTCCTAGTGCAGAGCCTCAAGATCCCGAATACAATCCAAAAAAATGTCCCTCTCTAGTTTAGTTTAGAGATACAGTGTGAAAACAGGCCCTTCAACCCACCGGGTACACGCGGACCAGCTATCCCCGGACATTAACACTATCCTACACCCACTAGGGACAATTTTTACATTTACCAAACCAATTAACCTCCAAACCTGTACGTCTTTGGAGTGTGGAGGAAACAGAAGATCTCGGAGAAAACCCACGCAGGTCACCGGGAGAACGTACAAACTCCGTACAGACAGCACCCGTACAGACAGACAGTACAGACAGCACCCGTAGTCCGGATCGAACCCAGGTCTCCGGCACTGCATTCACTGTAAGGCAGCAACTGTATCGCTGCGCCACCATGATCGTCCTTAAGTTGTCATGGGCCAAAGGTTGATGGCAGACTGTAGCTACATTGCAAACAAAGTGGCCTGGTTAATATAGCAATTTAACTCGGGTCTCAGTGCTTGGGATGTTGGCCTGTGTGAGGATGCTTATCCTTGCATGTATTAGTAGGCTTTTGCAGAGATGAAGTTGGTAATATTTGATGCCTGTTGTAGGTAGCCCAGTGTAAGAAGCACAAAGGGTCCAAGGATCACTGCCGTCCTGTAGTCAAAATTATTTTTGCCAGGTCTGGGGGTTTTAATCTTAACAGTCCTAACCTCAATTGCCAAAGGTTATTCTGGCAGACTGATGGCATTGTGAATCTCGTCATCTATGCCTGCCTTTATTAAGAGATACTTCCTGAGATACAACAAGCGCGCTACATTTTTGTGGCATTTGTCATGAGTTTTTACTGTTGGAAAGCAATGTAGTGCAGTAGTGGGCAGGGACAGGTTGGCAGCGAATGGGTGGACAAATCAAGGCCCATCCTCTCATATGCTGGTTGATAAGTTGATGCTCAGACACAGCTTGCAGGCATCAGCGTGGTGGCGGAGGCAGATCCAATAGTGACACTTAAGAACTTTTTTAATTGACACATGGTTACACAGGGAATGGAGGGGTATGCATCACATGCAGGTAGAAGAGGACATTAGTTTCCGTGCTGTATGACTCGATAACTTCATGAACCAGGTATGCTACTGTGCAACAAACCAAACCCAAACAATTATCGGTCAGCTTTACCCACCTGCACAATTACAATGTAAAGTAAAATCTAAAGCTAAACCATGCTCGCCTTACTCAATATACAAATCCAGATTACCACAGTGGAAGTTTGTAGTTCATGTTCCTTTAGAAGAGTCACACTGCGATGATAAGCTAGTACCCGAAGCAGCAACTGGAACTAACCCAATCAAAAGTGTGGGTGCATCAATGCACAATTCAATCTCAGGCGGTCTATATTATTCCTGTACACCTAGATGTACAGGAGAGAAAAGTAAAGAAATTGGGTTGAATGGCACTGCAGAATACTGGCTGCCTAAAAATAGTGAGTGTCAACAGCTCGTACATCCTTACTCCTAACATTCTAAAAGTTGCAAACTATGATGCAGGCAAACATTTAAATCGTCAGAAGAAAAAAAATGCAGAAAAAAAATTCTGATGGTTTCAGATAATTATTCTGCTTTTATTTCATTTAAATCTGACCTTTGTTACTCACCAATCCCTTCACGCAATTTTGTCTTTAACTGTTAGATTGTCACCGCTATTCTATACAAACTTTATCTTCTCACTACCCCTCCCCTCCCTTTTTACTCTTAAAACTTTTATTTCTATTACCAGTTTTGAGGAAATAGTAATCAAATAACTACAAATATTGGAAATATAACCATAAACTGCAAATATTCAGCAGAATATGTTGAATGATTCCAGCACTTTCTGTTTATATCAAATGCTAATTTTTATTCACCACATATGCTGCCTAACCTGCTGAGAGTGATGAAGCCGAATTTGAGCTAAACATATAAGAAGATATTAAATTGGCTTGTGGGCTAGCTTACAGCTTATATTTAGTGTCAAATTAGGCTTGCCTCAGGTTGCAGTGTGTGGGATAATAAATACCATAACATTGTCTCCCAAGTGAGGAAGTGACAGAGAAAGAAACAGCTAGTCACATCTTTGAAGTAAGATGCCATAAACCAAGTGTCCTATGTTTATGAGGGACCAAGTGACAGAGAGGAAGCAGCGAAAGAGCTAGGGTGATCTCTTTGAAGATAAAATGACCTAAAACAAATGGCCAATGTTTTTAGTATATCTTGCACCATGTAAACAAACAAAAGGCCTTTGATGTGATGCATTCTGTGGAAACCTTTTCCTGTACCTCTGACCATGACTAATGTCTGTGGAATGTGCTAAGGGGACAAAAAAACCCTATTTAAGGCAATGTAATTCTGTTGTTCAGCGAAGGGGACCGAGGACAGTCGAGTGTCTACATTGGTCACTTAGCTGGAATTCTCGCTCCCTTCCATCGGCCGATGTTAAGTAAAGTTTTGAACTGGTCTACCAAACAGTTTGTGTGGTGTCTGTTTATTAAGAAGCGAACCTGGTTTAGTAGTTAAGAAAAGTAGCTTTTTCAAGAGTTTCCTGCATTTTCTGTTTCTATTTCTGATTTTCAGGATCTGCAGTTTGTGTTTTCCTTTGTTACCTAAACCTATGGTTTGATTTTAATTTAGCTTTAATAAAATCTGATGCATTTTGACATGTTAATCAGATAGGAACATGTGAAAGGTCATGATAGTGTCGGCCCCCATTTCAGTTATGTTCTCTTTTGGCCACAAGAGGGCAATATATAATCTGAAGAAGGTCTGAAGAAAGGTCTTGATGCAAAACGTGACCCATTCCTTTTCTCCAGAGATGCTGCCTGTCCCGCTGTTACTCCAGCATTTTGTGTCTTTCTGGGGCAATATAAAGCGTCAAAACACCAGAAATGTAATCTATTCTGCTCTATGATCGTTGCTTTTGTCCGCAGATGGATGGACAAGGCTAGCGACAAAGAGGAGACAAAAGGTTGTAGGTTGATGAGAGAAGTGGGATGTGACACCAACAAAAGGGACTGGGGTGGGGGGGGGGGGGGGGGGGGGGGGGGGGGTCATATCATTGGGTTGAAGGCTAGCCAAGTGGTATAAGAAACGCTGTTCTGGTCCTCCAGTTTGCTTGTGGCCTCACTGGCAATTGAGAAGGCCCAGGACAGAAAGTTCGGTATGGGAAGGAATGTTAAAAGTTTAACAACCAAGAGATCCAGCAGGCGTAGGTGGACTGAGCGCAAGTGTTCAGCGAAACAGTTGCCTAGTCTATGTTTGGTCGTACAGATGTAAAGGAGGCCACATGGGGAGTACCAGATGCAATAGATGAGATTAAAGAAGAGATGAGACTGTCTTACCTGGAAGAGCTGCTGGG
The DNA here is from genome assembly GCF_028641065.1 of Leucoraja erinaceus. Lineage (NCBI taxonomy): Eukaryota > Metazoa > Chordata > Chondrichthyes > Rajiformes > Rajidae > Leucoraja > Leucoraja erinaceus. The sequence continues at coordinate 81,640,793 of NC_073378.1, forward strand.
GTCACTGGATGGATGTGAGTAAGGAGGCATAGGGACACGTATTACACCTCCTTCAGTTGTGGGGAAAGTACCTGGGGAGTGGGTAGTTTGGGACGGAAGAGGTGAGTGAACCAATGTCTTGCGGTGGAAGTGGTCTCTACGGAAAACGGAAAGGGGTGGGGTTGGGAAAATGTAACTGGTGGTGGAATCACATTGAAGCTGGCGGAAATGTTGGAGAATGACGTGTTGGATGTGAAGGTTTGTGGGGTTAAAGACGAGGACCAGGAGAACACTCTCCTTGTGATTTTTGTATTTTGTTGAATAGGAAGATATTAATTGGCTTTAAGAATACTGAAGTTACCATCAAGTAAACCAAGCAACAAAGAAGGGTCTCCACCTAAAACTTCACCCATTCCTTCTCTCCAGAGATGCTGCCTGTCCCACTGAGTTACTCCAGCATTTTGTGTCTCGTTTCAACAAATAGTTAAAGACACCTTCCTTCATGGAGCTCAATGAAATGTGGTCTTCTGGTTCTGTAAGCACATTCAGGCATCTGCTGTCCAAGACGCATCCAGGCATCCGCTGTCCGAGACACCTTTCCCCCTGTCTCCCTTACATCAACTTTCAAGACTTTTTTGCAAACAGCCACCTGCACATAGAGTTTACCCCAATTTAAATTATGTAATGGTTGAAACAAAGAAATGTAGCTATCATTAGGAACCATTGTGTATCTCTTATCTCAAGTCCCCTGAGACATTTGCATAGCAGCATGTCTTTGGAAAATGTTTGAAGGTGTAATCTTAGTAGCAGCAAATCTTACTGCTGATGATAACTATTTGTGCTTGAACGTTGTGTCCAAAGTGTTAGCTGCCAAATCACATTCAAAAACGTTTTTCGTTAAAGGATGTTAATGTTTTTTTTGCCGTCGGTTCCTCAATAGGTAATAGGATATCAAGTTTTTCTTATTGAATAATGTTTTGCTAATGTGTTGTCATGTCATGTATTCTGATAAGAAGTAGTTATTTCTACTGTTTGACGGTTATTATAATATTTTATTGTTTTTTAATCTGAAGCTCTGTGTAGAAAGCAAAGCTCCTGGCTTGGAATTCATCCTCATAATCTTTATTGTGATACTGCTAATATTCTTGGACATTCTTTAAAATTAAGGTTGTCGAATTTTGGAAAACCACCAAGCCCTTTGCAAGTCGTGGCAATGGAAAGCTGTCTAAATGAGATCGACTTTGTCATTCTGGAGGAAGGTGTCATTGCTCAGGATGTCATTGTCCAGAAGATCAATGAGAAAAACCCCACAGTAAGTGTCAACATAACGATGTGATGCCAGCAGTAAATTCATAACAAACATAATCAAAATGTAAATATTTTAAAGATAACTGTCTTCTGATAATATTAATCGACACTATATGTGAAAATGAATCATTAAATGTTTGAAGTTATAATAATCATGAAGGAATGATGATAACATGGAGGTAAATGAACATCTAGTTGGTCAAAGTAATCCAACTCATTCATTCAATATCATTAATATCATATCAAATAATTCTGTGATTTGCTTCTATTGTGATTCATTTATCAAGACATCAATATATGTGCAAAATAGAAAATATGTCTTCTTTGGTTGTTTTGACATTATGGATATGGTCATAATGGGAACATCCCTGAAGTGGAAGTCAACAGTTTCATGATCTTTCACATAGAAACATAGAAAATAGGTGCAGGAGTAGGCCATTCGGCCCTTCGAGCCTGCACCGCCATTCAATGTGATCATGGCTGATCATCCAACTCAGTATCCTGTACCTGCCTTCTCTCCATACACGCTGATCCCTTTAGCCACAAGGGCCACATCTAACTCCCTCTTAAATATAGCCAATGAACTGGCCTCAACTACCTTCTGTGGCAGAGAATTCCACAGATTCACCACTCTCTGCGTGAAAAATGTTTTCCTCATCTAGGTCCTAAAAGATTTCCCCCTTATCCTTAAACTGTGACCCCTTGTTCTGGAACATTTTCCTGATTGTTCTCAAATTCAATCTAACTGGCAAAGGCTTCCCACAGAAACAATCTGGCTCTATAGTAGTCATAATCCTATGAAACGTGAATGTGCTGATACAATTCCGATAGACAATTGCATATCAAACCTGCCCTCTACAAATTATTTATGTTTAAGAAGGAACTGCAGATGCTGGATAATCGAAGCTAGACAAAAATGCTGAAGAAACTCAGCGGGTGAGGCAGCATCTATGGAGCTAAGGAAATAGGCAATGTTTGTGTGGGCAGTGCAGTTTTCTTTAAAAACTTTCAAAAGTTGCACCTGCCCCACCGTCATCTTTCCAAGGGTGGGGCCTTGATGTACAGTGCTGGGGCTTGTTTGTGCATAATAAAGTTAGAAATAGGCATAATTAAAAAAAAAAAAAATGATTGGAGTGGAGAATGGGTAGAGGGAGACAAAACAAAAAGCCCAAAAAGTTGAGGGCTGAATGAAGAATTTAGGGTCCTCTGCCAAAGACAGATGAAGAAAAGTCATCAAGAAGAACACCTCATAATCCTAACCATTCAGGTACAAACTGCAACTTTGGTTAAAAATGTAAGGACTAATCTTTCATGGAAACAAAGTAGTCTATCAGCCTGAAGAAGGATCTCGACCCGAAAACTTACCCATTCCTTCTCTCCAGAGATACTGCCTGTCCCGCTGAGTTACTCCAGCATCTTGTGTCTGTCTTTAGTACATTAATGTGTTGTTCATAACATCATTTATCATGTAGGAATAAGTCTACAATAATTAAAAAATCATTGCTCCAGTCTGTGTTCAACTGTGGATCGAGAATGGACACACCTAAAAACATTGGTCACAGTATTTTTACATGCTTCAGGGTAGTTTCTATCTCTGTTCTTGTACAGTTAGCGAGGAAAAAAAAATGCGTATCTTCCATTTCAGAATGACTGGCATCCTATAAATGACATTAAATGATTAACTTTCCATCATAATTTCTGTTACATTTGCAATGTTAAACAGGCAGTCTCTATTGTCAGGGTTCATTGCCAACACAAAAATCTGCATAAGAGATTACAACAGGCTCCATTGATCTTGCTGCCCAATCTCTTTCCAATAACAATTCAGGTTATTCATCTCAGTTGTTACAACTCTATTACAAATGTTTGTGCTATCAGTTAAGATAAGTTTTTATGCAATTCGTTGGATGATACCAACAACATGAGGAAGCTTTTTCATAACGGAACCCTTGAAATTGTCAGATATTACAGTTTGTGAAGTTACCACCATGTTGATTCTAAAGTGTTTCTGAAAATACCAATAACATTATACAAATGATACTGCGTGATCATTGGTAATTTGACATATTTTGTTTTCAAACTAACACTTCCCTTTCCCTGTAAGCATTCAGCATTTATATAGGCTAACCATTGTATCCAATGGTTTTCTTACATACTAATTTTATATATTCACATTGGCTTGTGCTTGATACATAACTCTAGTTATTAGTTTTCAAAGTAAAGACCAATAAACGTTCAGTTTAGTCTAGAGATACAGTGAAACATACCCTTTGGACCACAGAGTCCATGCTGACCCACAATCACTCATACACTATAACCATATAACAATTACAGCACGGAAACAGGCCATCTCGGCCCTACAAGTCCGTGCCGAACAACTTTTTTTCCCTTAGTCCCACCTGCCTGCACTCATACCACAACCCTCCATTCCCTTCTCATCCATATGCCTATCCAATTTATTTTTAAATGATACCAACGAACCAGCCTCCACCACTTCCACTGGAAGCTCATTCCACACCGCTACCACTCTCTGAGTAAAGAAGTTCCCCCTCATGTTACCCCTAAACTTCTGTCCCTTAATTCTGAGGTCATGTCCTCTTATTTGAATCTTCCCTATTCTCAAAGGGAAAAGCTGGTCCACATCAACTCTATCCCTCTCATCGTTTTAAAGACCTCTATCAAGTCCCCCCTTAACCTTCTGCGCTCCAGAGAATAAAGACTTAACTTATTCAACCTTTCTCTGTAACTTAGTTGTTGAAACCCAGGCAACATTCTAGTAAATCTCCTCTGTACTCTCTCTATTTTGTTGACATCCTTCCTATAATTGGGCGACCAAAATTGTACACCATACTCCAGATTTGGTCTTACCAATGCCTTGTACAATTTTAACATTACATCCCAGCTTCTATACTCATTGCTCTGATTTATAAAGGCTAGCATACCAAAAGCTTTCTTTACCGCCCTATCTATATGAGATTCCACCTTCAAGGAACTATGCACGGTTATTCCCAGATCCCTCTGTTCAACTGCATTCTTCAATTCCCTACCATTTACCATGTACGTTCTATTTTGATTTGTCCTGCCAAGGTGTAGCACCTCACATTTATCAGCATTAAACTCCATCTGCCATCTTTCAGCCTAATCTTCTAAATGGCCTAAATCACTCTGTAGACTTTGGAAATCCTCTTCATTATCCACAACACCCCCTATCTTGGTATCATCTGCATACTTACTAATCTAATTTACCACACCTTCATCCAGATCATTGATGTACATGACAAACAACAAAGGACCCAACACAGATCCCTGAGGCACCCCACTAGTCACTTGCCTCCAACCGACAAACAACCATCCACCATTACCCTCTGGCTTCTCCCATTCAGCCACTGTTGAATCCATCTTGCTACTCCTGCATTTATACCCAACAGTTGAACCTTCTTAACCAACCTTCCATGAGGAACCTTGTCAAAGGCCTTACTAAAGTCCATATAGACAACATCCACTGCTTTACCCTTCGTCAATTTCCCTAGTAATCTCTTCAAAAAATTCAAGAAGATTAGTCAAACATGACCTTCCAGGCACAAATCCATGCTGACTGTTCCTAATCAGACCCTGTTCATCCAGGTGCTTATATATATTATCTCTAAGTATCTTTTCCATTAATTTGCACACCACTGAAGTCAAACTAACAGGTCTATAATTGCTAGGTTTACTCTTAGAACCCTTTTTAAACAATGGAACAACATGCGCAGTACGCCAATCCTCGGGGACTATTCCCGTTTCTAATGACATTTGAAATATTTCTGTCATAGCCCCGGCTATTTCTACACTAACTTCCCTCAATGTCCTAGGGAATATCCTGTCAGGACCTGGAGACTTATCCACTTTTATATTTTTTTAAAGTGTCAGTACTTCTTTTACTTGTGATTGTTATGATTGTGTTTATAATTTGTTTGGTTGTTTTGTTGTTCCGCGAGCATTGCCACTTTCATTTCACTGCACATCTCGTATGTGTATGTGACAAATAAACTTGACTTGACTTGACTTGACTTGACTTTGAAACTCATAGTATCCATAGCTACTCTACTAGTTTCCCTTACCTCACATAATTCAATATCCTTCTCCTTGGTGAATACCGAAGAAAAGAAATTGTTCAATATCTCCCCCATCTCTTTTGGCTCTGCAGATAGCTGTCCACTCTGTCTCTCCAATGGACCAATTTTATTCCTCGTTATCCTTTTGCTATTAATATAGCTGTAGAAACCCTTTGGATTTACTTTCACCTTACTTGCCAAAGCAACCTGATATCTTTTAGCTTTTCTAATTTCTTTCTTAAGATTTTTTTTACATTCCTTATACTCCTCAAGCACCTCATTTACTTCATGCTGCCTATAAATATTGTAGATCTCCCTATTTTTCCGAACAAGATGTCCAATTTCCCTTGAAAACCAGGGCTCTTTCCATTTTTTACTGTTTCCTTTCAACCGAACAGGAACATAAAGATTCTGTACTCTTAAAATTTCCCCTTTAAATGTCGTCCATTTCTCTTCTACATCCTTCCTATAAAACAAAATGTCCCAGTTCACTCCTTTTAAATCATTTCGCATCTCATCAAAGTTAGCCTTTCTCCAATCAAAAATCTCAGCCCTAGGTCCAGTTCTGACCCTCTCCATAATTATATTGAAACTAATGGTATTGTGATCACTGGACCCGAAGTGCTCCCCAACGCATACCTCTGCCACCTGACCCATCTCATTTCCTAACAGTTTTATCCTTAAGTTTTATCCTTAACACCAGGGACAATTTTTACAGCAGCCAATAAATCTATAAACTCGCACGTCTTTGGGATGTGGTAGGAAACCGGAACATCCGGAGAAAACCACTGGTCATAGGGAGAATGTACAAACAACATACAGACAGCACCGGGTCTCTGGTGCTGTAAGGCAGCAACTCAACCACTGTGCCACCCTGTCAACAACTCAATGCTCACTTTACTGGACACCGTTAGCAGTGCTATTATCTTAAGTCAATGCACTCTGCTTCCCAGCTCCCCTTGTCTGTAATTATAAAGATAAATGTCTTGGATAATCAAAAGTATTTGCATTTCAGAACCATATTGTAGTTTAAGTGTTTACCCACGTTCCTTTATGAGCATTGTATTGTTCCACACTCCGTACCTTTGCTGCCATGAAATGGGAAATAAACTGGACCGACTATGCTACCACCTCCGCAGCATGTTTTATAGTACCTGTGATGGATGCCATTTCAGTGTATTAAATTGCCAGAGTATCCTCCTGTGAAATATATTTATTCTCAGCTAACTTCCATTCAATCCCAGCACCCCGTCTGAACAAGGATCTTGATCTGTAATATCACCCATTCCTTCTCCCCAGAGATGTTGGCTGATCCACTGAGTTACTGCAGCTTTTTATTTCTATCTTCGGTTTAAACCAGCGTCTGCAGTTCCTTCCTACTCTCCAACTTCTATTTAGGCTAGTTTGTGCCTTGATTGCAGTCAAGCAAAGTATTCTCTCCTCCCCCCCCCCCTCCCCCCCCCCCCCCCCACCCCCCCCCCCCCCCCCCCCCCCCCCCCCCCCCCCCCCCCCCCCCCCCCACCCCCCCCCCCCCCCCCCCCCCCCTCCCCCCCCCCCCCCCCCCCCCCCCCCCCCCCTCCCCCCCCCCCAACAATATACAAGCAATAGTTCTAAAGTATATATAATGTCAGCTTCATGCAGTTGGGCAGTAGTTGAGCAATATTTTGTTGGTGTTGGCATACATAGGGGTCTTGAGCACCATCCTTTTTGTTCAGCCATTGATTCAACCATCAACATTAATTTTTCCAATGCCCAAGTATGTTGCGCTCCACATTGCTTTCAGTATTTATTTTGCTGTGGTGGTGTATTGCATTTAAAGTCCCAAATGCTCAGTTCTGTCTGCAGGAAATGTTGGTACATAAAGCAGGCAATGATAAGATGCATTCTTTGTATAGATTTCTGATGAGCATGACTCCGTTTCATCTTCAAAAAAAAATTCATCATCTGAGCCATCAAAGAAACATCGGGAATATTTCTAGCAAAAACATGATGATGCTGAATAGCACAACATTCGAATGTTTTGCTCAGTGCTTAATTTATTATATTTAACAAAGAGCAATTATTGTAGGATATCGAGACAGTAGAATATTGTAGAAATGTGGATGGTCACCATGACATTTGTTTCAGGAGGACACAGATGCCTTCTATGTTGCTGACCTTGGTGAAATTATAAACCAACACCTGCGATGGCAGAAGGCGCTGCCTCGAGTCAAGCCTTTCTATGCTGTGAAATGCAATGACAGCAAACCGGTGGTTTGGACTCTTGCCCAGTTAGGGACCGGCTTTGACTGTGCCAGTAAGGTAGGATATGGAATAACAGCATGTCTCGTAGCTCCCAAAATAAATATCTGTGAGCTCTATCTCTTTCCTTTTTTTAATAAGTGTTAATATATGTGACAATGGAAATAATGGAAATGATTTAGCATTTAACAGTTTGCTGTTGGTGCACAAGGGAAATGGACAAAGTCACCCACTGTCCTGGCTTGGAAATATATCTCCATTCTGTCATCATCATTGGGTCCAAATCCTGGAACTGCTCGACACAGGTAAACAGGATGGTGAAAAAGGTGTATGGCACTCTTGCCATAATCAGCCGTGGCATTGATTAGAAGAATTGGGATGTAAGGTTACAATTGTAAGAAAAACAATGATCAGATTACACTTAAGAGTATCATGCACAGTTTGCCGTCATGTAGGAAAGACATGGTTAAGCTAGAGAGGATGCAGAACAGATTCACAAGGAACTGGAGAGCTGTAGTTATAAGCAGCCAAAGACTGTCGTGACGTGGCTATCCCCTGGTAGCAGGCCTGGATCACCCACCGTGGAACCGGGGAAACACACCTGGAGAGGGATGCTGCTGAGTCCGGCGCCCGCTTGCCCGCAAGGACGGGTGAGTAGAGTGAAGGGAGTCATCATCAGTGGATGCTAGAACAAAGGGTCAGTAAGAGGAAGCGGGTTCTTACCTTCTGTGCCCTCAAGGTTGGCTGTGGGAGGCAACCCGGGTCACAAACCATCTTGTCTCACTGACCTCCAGTTATGCTTTTTTTTGGATGTAAGCATTCTTTTCACGTTCATTTTATTATTCTGAAGATCTATGTTGGATTATCCTTCCATCACTTTACCTCAAGAGTAAAGGGATACAGTCTGTTCAACTTTTTCTGATGGATAGTCCATTCCATTTCTGGTATCATCCACAGAAATCTTACTTTGCCTGTTCTGATGAAGAACAATGACCTGAGACATTCCTTCTCATTCCAGAAATGCTGGCTTATGTGCTGACGGTTTCCAAATTCCAGTCCCAGTTCCTCCATATCCTTGTTATGATGTGGTGACCTGCGCATTGATACAAATACATCTATTGATGCTCCTGAACACATCACCAGTGATGTAACCTGGGATCATTGGTTGTTTCGGGTCTTTCAACATCAGACACCCTCACCCACGCGACCCAGCCGTGGTTGATCAGACCACGACGTGTGTTCAGGTGGCATTCGCTCCTCCCCATCGATCTTCTCTCCTGATCCAGAGCCATCTCAAAGCCTTCTTCACTGCCTCTGTGGTATTCTTGATGGCTCTTCTCTCCATTCCGTTGATGCCCAGTGCACTCAAAACTTTGTAGAGCGAATGCCCTGCAAAATCTCTGCAGCCACCCTCGATGGGCATGCACCTTGTCTTCCAACCCTGCTTATGGTAGCAATGTTACAACATTTTGAGATTTAAAAAATCAAGTCTGCATAAAAAGTAGTTTCATTTGACACCTAATTCACTTTCATATCTTCAGTATTAAAAAAGTTATGGCCATTTTCATACTCGGAAATTAGCATCTTGTTCCCTATTGCTTTTCCATTGACTTGTCAAAAGCCCATAACTTTCTTAAAAATTAAGAGAACTGAAATAAATTTTCAGTTATTATAGATTGAAGCATTCTGAAACAAATATGAAACAATCTTACTTGGATGACCTGAAATTAAAGCATATAATTAGTTAGTTACCCAATTGTAGCTATTATTAGATCTAAACATCTATCCATTTCTTAAGAAAAGATCAACATTTTTAAATGGCCTCAGTGTCCAAATAACATACACAGAAGAATTCACAATATAACATGATTTTAAAATCTCATTGTCATGGATTTATAGGCCAAATGGAATGAATTTTGTGTTTAATACCTATAAATTAATGGCCATTTAAATCATCTTGCGAGTGGGTTTTTCTGGAACGGGATCGTTTGGAACATTGCGGTTGCGGTGAATTTAAATCGCATATCGGCAGGAAAAATACTGCCGGTAGTATGGGGGAAAAAATCACCGTTTCACAACGTAAAAAGTGAATTAAAGGCATCTTAAGGAGCACTTTTATACATAAAATAAACGGCTTTCTTTTACCTGTCCCATACGTGAAATTCGTCCCCATTGTCGGCGTTGACTTTAGAAGCTGATTTTTTAATTACTCCAGCACTGAACTTGTCGTGCGATTTAAATAAAACAAATTCACAGAACGCCCGTCGGAACAAATTTTTCAGCAAAAGCTTGCACTCCGAGAAAATATAATCCAGGACAGGTAGGTAAAAAAAAACGCATTTTAACCCCCCCCCCCCCCCCCCCCCCCCCCCCCCCAAAGGCGCCAAAATCGCGCACACGGCCAGTGGCAGAACTGCAGCGCTGCTGAAGGTAAGTTTTGTAACATACCTACTTATGGCAGTCTATGATGACCAGCTCTTCATACTTGGCCATCTTCCTCTCGTGGGCCTCCTCCAGATGGTCCTCCCATGGCAACAAGACAATGTTTTTGGTGGCCTCTGAGACCAGGATGTTTGGCCTCAGGGTGGTCATGGCAATGTGCTGTGGGAACTTCAGCTGTTTCACCAGGTCTACAGAAAGCTGCCAGTCCTGCGCAGTCGCCAGGATTCCTGACGGATTCCTGGCTGCCGTGGTTCTTGGCCGCTGCGCTCTGGCCTTCACGAAGGTGGTGGTGGGCCGTGCTCGTCTGCAGCTGCTGATTCCCGTGCTGATGGCTTCTGCAATGGGTTTAAGAACCTGGTCGTGACGCCAGGCGTACCGGCCCTTAGATCGTGACAGTTTATAATGAGCTGGGGCTGAGGCTTTGCATTAGGTGGGATTCAGAGATTGTGTGCACCACTGTCTATTTTAACGCTATAATGCTTGATTGATGGTTTCCCCAGGATCTGTCACACTGTGCTTCCTGACTATACTGCATGTGGAGAATGAACGTGAAAAAATAAAGTAAACGTGGTCTCACAGCAAACTCTCTTTTCTATTGCAACCAGAATGAGATTGCATTGGTGCAAGATCTTGGGGTCCTCCCAGAGAGAATTATTTATGCAAACACCTGCAAGGAGATATCTCATGTTAAATTTGCTGCCGCCCATGGGATCCAGGTGATGACATTCGATAATGAGGATGAAATTTCCAAAGTTGCACGGATCCATCCCACAGCTAAGTAAGTGAAAATTATCTCTTTACTTTCTTAAATCTGTTGTTGGATTGAAAATGACAATTTCAGAGTAATTGTTTGCAGTCTGCATTTGTTTTCAATATTGTCTGAACCTGTCTGTCTGCAGTGGGTTAAATTCAAAATCTTCATTGATTTTCATATCCTCCAAGGTTTGACCTTCAAGCTTGACACTCCAGACTATTTCTCAGTTCTTCAACTCTATTTCCTGCATATCTTCCACTCTCAATACGGCAGCATTGGTGGTAGAACTATTTCGAGTTCCATTATGTAAAATTCCTTTTCTACACCACTTTGCCTTGCTGCCTTATTGCTCTGCATACATTCTTTGAACTCTTTAATTCCTGCCATTTTTCTGATTATTTCTCCAAACACCGCCATTTTCACGTGGCAATATTTGTTTTATTAATGATCCAATGTTACTTAATACTGTCGTATCTGAGAATTTCATACTGTATTCCCCACACCGTTTTTTCAGAAGGATGTGGCTCATGCAGTTGCATCTTGGCATTTCCCAAATTTACATTATTGCCTTAAGAACATGGACAGTATGATTTTTTTTTTAATCAAAAAAGTACAATGGATAAATCTCGATTACAAATTTATCCCAGGTGGCACCATTATTCCAGGTGGCACCAACATGCACTAATTGTAAATTGGAGTTTTCTAATGGATTAGGAGGAGTAGAAGATACTCTGCTTCTTTTATATGACATGCTAGTTATGTATTTAAAATCTGAATGTTGTTAGTTATCTATCATTTCCTTGCATAAATATTTTTTTATCATGTCATTTGGCAATAAATTCTATGGAATTACTATCATTCAATTAAGAGGATAGATGCAAAATGCTGGAGTAACTGGGTCAGGCAGCATCTCTGGAGAAAAGGAATAGGTGATGTTTCAGGTCGAGACCCTTCTTGAGTTACTCTAGCATTTTGTGTCTATCTTTGGTGTTAACCAGCATCTGCAGTTCCTTCATACACATTCAATTAAAAGGTTTTTCTTTCCTGTCGGGTGCCTTTACGTATGTATCTGCGTACTTCTCCAGTGGTCCATCAGGAAAGTGCGAATTTCCACTTTTAGGCATTTAAAGACTGCATAGATGAACTACAACAATTGTTCATCCCAGTTTGGCAAAAAAATAAATCAGGGAAGGTAGTGCATCCATGGATAACAAGGGAAATCAGGGATAGTATCAAAACAAAAGATGAAGCATACAAATTAGCCAGAAAAAGCAGCCTACCAGAGCGCTGGGAGAAATTCAGAGTCCAGCAGAGGAGGACAAAGGGCTTAATTAGGAAAGGGAAAATAGATTACGAAAGAAAACTGGCAGGGAACATAAAAACTGACTGCAAAAGATTTTATAGATATGTGAAGAGAAAAAGATTAGTTAAAACAAATGTAGTTCCCTTGCAGTCAGAAACAAGTGAATTGATCATGGGGAACAAGGACATGGCAGACCAATTGAATAACTACTTTGGCTCTGTCTTCACTAAGGACGACATAAATAATCTGCCGGAAATAGCAGGGGACCGGGGGTCAAATGAGATGGAGGAACTGAGTAAAATCCAGGTTAGCCGGGAAGTGGTGTTAGGTAAATTGAATGGATTAAAGGCCGATAAATCCCCAGGGCCAGATAGTCTGCATCCCAGAGTACTTAAGGAAGTAGCCCCAGAAATAGTGGATGCATTAGTGATAGTTTTTCAAAAATCATTAGATTCTGGAGTAGTTCCTGAGGATTGGAGGGTAGCTAATGTAACCCCACTTTTTAAAAAGGGAAGGAGAGAGAAAACATGAAATTAAAGACCAATTAGTCTAACATCGGTAGTGGGTAAACTGCTAGAGTCAGTTATTAAAGATGGGATAGCAGCACATTTGGAAAGTGGTGAAATCATTGGACAAAGTCAGCATGGATTTATGAAAGGTAAATCATGACTGATGAATCTTATAGAATTTTTCGAGGATGTAACGAGTAGAGTGGATAAGAGAGAACCAGTGGTTGTGTTATATCTGGACTTCCAGAAGGCTTTTGACAAGGTCCCACATAAGAGATTAGTATAAAAACTTAAAGCACACGGTATTGGGGGTTCAGTATTGATGTGGATAGAGAACTGGCTGGCAGACAAGAAGCAAAGAGTAAGAGTAAACGGGTCCTTTTCACAATGGCAGGCAGTGACTAGTGGGGTACCGCAAGGCTCAGTGCTGGGACCCCAGCTATTTACAATATATATTAATGATCTGGATGAGGGAATCGAATGCAACATCTCCAAGTTTGCGGATGGCACGAACCTGGGGGGCAGTGTTAGCTGTGAGGAGGATGCTAGGAGACTGCAAGGTGACTTGGATAGGCTGGGTGAGTGGGCAAATGCATGGCAGATGCAATATAATGTGGATAAATGTGAGGTTATCCACTTTGGTGGAAAGAACAGGAAAGTTGACTATTATCCGAATGGTGGCCGATTAGCAAAAGGGGAGATGCAACCTGGGTGTCATGGTACACCAGTCATTGAAAGTAGGCATGCAGGTGCAGCAGGCAGTGAAGAAAGCCAATGGTATGTTAGCATTCAAAACAAAAGGATTTGAGTATAGGAGCAGGGAGGTTCTACTGCAGTTGTTCAGGGTCTTGGTGAGACCACACCTGGAGTATTGCGTACAGTTTTGGTCTCCTAATCTGAGGAAAGACATTCTTGCCATAGAGGGAGTACAGAGAAGGTTCATCAGACTGATTCCTGGGATGTCAGGACTTTCATATGAAGAAAGACTGGATAGACTCGGCTTGTACTCGCTAGAATTTAGAAGATTGAGGGGGGATCTTATGGAAATGTACAAAATTCTTAAGGTGTTTTCAGGCTAGATGCAGGAAGATTGTTCCCGATGTTGGGGAAGTCCAGAACAAGGGGTCACAGTTAAGGATAAGGGGGAAATCTTTTTAGGACCGAGATGAGAAAAACATTTTTTCACACAGAGAGTGGTGAATCTCTGGAATTCTCTGCCACAGAAGATAGTTGAGGCCAGTTCATTGGCTATATTTAAGAGGGAGTTAGATGTGGCCCTTGTGGCTAAGGGGATCAGAGGGTATGGAGAGAAGGCAGGTACAGGATACTGAGTTGGATGATTAGCCATGATCATATTGAATGGCAGTGCAGGCTCGAAGGGCCGAATGGCCTACTCCTGCACCTATTTTCTATGTTTCTATGTTTCCACAGATTTCTCGTCTATCAGAGTGGGGAAATTGAACATGAGTAGAGTGAGACCATTCAAATAAAGGGAAAACATTGGCTGCTGGGAGCTAACTTTAGCTGAGGAGGACAATTTGCACTTTGCACTCCTGGACAAAGGAGCATTTGCTGATGATACACTGGGTGGCAGCGTTTGCTATGAGGAAGACATAGAAAGGTTTCAGGAGAATATAGATGATAAATGAAGGGGCAAGAAAAATGTAGATGGAATAAAATATGCAAAAATGTAAAGTTTTCCATTTTGTTAGAAAAAAAGAAAGGCAGAGTATTTTTAAATGACATGAGAATGAACGCCATTGATGTTCAGAGAGATCTGGATATTGTAAACATATCAACAGGTAGAGCAAGCAACTTAGACGGTATAAAAGATGATCATTTATATCGGGTCCTGATTGTGATCACACCTGAAATTTGCTGTGCGGGTCTGCTTCCCAGGGATGATGTAATCGGGGTGGGAGCAGTGCTGTCAAGGTTCACAAGATTGATTCCTGGAATAGCTGGTTTCTCAGACGAGGCAATATGAAGCTGTCTGGGCCTTTTCTCTATTGAGTTTACATGAATGAGCGGTGATCGCATTTAAACATATAAAACTGCTATTGTTCTCGCCAGTTGACGTGGAGACATCAACTTCCATCAAAGATCCTCGGTAGAAGTCCTCCTTTCCACCAGCTGGCTTGTCTAGAAACTGGGAGTCATGACACAATGATGATTGGTTAGGATTGCGATGAGGAGAAAATTCCGCATTCTGAAAGTAGTAAAACTTTTGTAATCGTCACCCTAAAGGGCTGGCCAAGCTCTGTTGCTATATTGAACACAGGAGTCTTTTTTTTAAATACTAAGGGAATCAAGGGATACGAGGCTGATGCAAGCAAATGGTGCTAAAGTAAAAGGTCACCTAGGGCCTTAATCAATGGTGGAGCAGACATGAGAGATCCTGTGTAGACAAATGTGCTGGAGAAACTCAGCAGGTGAGGCAGCATCTCTGGAGCGAAGGAAATAGGCAGCGTTTCGGGCCAAAACCCTCCTTCAGACTGATGTAGGGTGGGGGGGGGGGGGGGGGGGGAAAAAGAAAGGAGAAAGGAGGAGGAGCCAGAGGACTGAGGGAGAGCTGAGAAGGGGAGGAGACAGCAAGGGCTACCGGAAATTGGAGAAGTCAATGTTCATAACACTAGGGTGCAAACTGCTGAAGCGGGATATGAGGTGCTGCTCACTCTGGCCATGGAGGAGGCCCAGGACAGAAAGGTCAGATTCGGAATGAGAGGGGGAGTTGAAGTGCTGAGCCACAGGGAGATCAGGTTGGTTAATGCGGACCGAGCAGAGGTATTCAGCGCTTGGTCTCACCGATGTAGATCAGCTGACATCTAGAGCAGCGGATGCAATAGATGAGGTTGGAGGAGGTGCAGGTGAACCTCTGTTGCACTTGGAACGACTGCTTGGGTCCTTGAATGGAGTCGAGGGAGGAGGTAAAGCGACAAGTGTAGCATCTCTTGCGGTTGTAAGAGAAAGTGCCCGGGGAGGGGGGTGGTGCGGGAGGGAATGGAGAAATTTACCAGGGAGTTACGGAGGGAGCGGTCTTTGCGGAAGGCAGACATGGGGGGAGATGGGAAGATGTGGCGAGTGGTGGGGCCACGTTGGAGGTGGCGAAAATGACGGAGGATTATTTGTTATATGTGACGGCTGGTCGGGTGAAAGGTGAGGACTAGGGGGACTCTGCCCTTGTTGCGAGTGGGGGGATGGGGTGAGCGAGCAGTGTTACGGGGTATTGCAGAAACCCTGGTGAGAGCCTCATCTATAGTAGGGGAGGGGAACCCCCGTTCCCTGAAGAATTAGGACATTTCCAATTATCCTGGTTTTATTTCCAGTTTTTGTCATATGTATAATAGGACAATGAAATTCTTGCTTCTGTGTGCTGAAGCAAAGCAAGAATGTCATTGTCCTATCAGGGACACATGACAATAAACTCACTTGAACTTGAACTTGTTTCATTTTATTTAAGATGGCCAAATTAACCATTTTATGTTGTGCATGGTATTTTGTCAAATGACTTTCAATCTTTTTCTTCCTAGCATTCTTAACTCGTTTTTAATATTATTGTATTATTTTATGTTTGTGAATATCAACCCAGCATGGTAGATGGCCGATGAGCCTGGAGGAAGCCACATCTTTGTGGCTGCTGCAGGCATTCGGTCAGTGGACTTTTCCATTGGAGTAGCCCAGGTGCTGGGAGAGGGTTTCTCAGAGGAAGAAACCTTGGAGCAACTTTGGAGCAAGCAGGTAGAAGCGGCCCGGTCCTTTGTGCAGGCAACTGGTGATTTCAGAACTGTGGAAGATAGATATGTCCATAGTTATTTCCAGAAAGATAATTGTAGGCCGTCAGAAATAAAATATGTCACTTTTTTCTCTTAGTGAAAATTGATATTTGGCTCTGGCACAAACCGAAGAGGTCAACTCTCTTACTTTGCAATATTGACACCTAACTAATGTTGCTGCCCTCACAGGATGGTTCTTCGCATTGCCACAAATGATGCTTTGTCGTGTATTCCCCTGAGTGTGAAGTTTGGGGCAACTTTAAATGAATGCAGACAGCTGATGGAATGTGCTAAAACCCTGAGTGTAGACATCATTGGTGTCAGGTATAAAGCATTTGCCTTCTGAATACCAGTTTGTAACTTATACATTTGATTTATTTACTAATATATCATGGCAGTAACTGTGACTCCGGTACATAACACATGGCAGCACCATGTACAAGAGAATCATCATGTCATTCTCCAATGAGTTCTATTTTTTAATATAAATTACTTTACCTTGAGCTGATGCAAAGAATAACAACTTTTGAAGAGTACTTTTGGCTGAACCATGTTTATTTAAGGGTGAAACCCAAATCAATGTGCCTAGTTGCATCACCATTCTCTGCTTTAGAAATATAATGAGTAATGTTTTGTTCCTTCCTACACATTTTGTCTGCTCCCCTGCAAAATATCCTCAACATATGCCTACTTTGAAGAAGTTCTCCTCCTCTCTCCGATGAGAGTTCTGCAACACCCTCTCTCGTTGCTCACCCACTGTGATTCCTCCCGTTCTCCAGCTCCATATCTCTAGTTTCCCTCTCCCCTGACTCTCGTCTCGATCCGAAACGCCACCCACATCTTCTCTCCAGAGATGCTGCCTGCCCCGCTACCCTGCATTTTGTGTCTATCTTCAGTGTTTCAATGGCATAAGGTCATATGTGATAAGAGTAGAATTAGACCAATCGGCCCATCAAGAGTAATCTGCTATTCAATCATTGCTGATCTATCTCTCCCTCTTAACCCCATTCATCTGCCTTCTCCCCATAACCTCTGACACCTGTACTAATCAAGAATCTATCTTAAAAATATCCTCAGCCTTCCGTGACAAAGAATTCCACAAATTCCCACCCTCTGACTAAATACATTTCTCTTCATCTCCTTCCTAAAAAAACATCCTTTAATTCTGAGGATATGATCTCTAGTGCTGGACTCACCCACTATTGGAACCATCCTCTCCATATCCACTCCATCCAAGCCTTTCACTATTCTGCATGTTTTTAATGTGTCCTCTTTGGACTTTGTAACGAAGTGCTGAGCTGGCAGGTGAAAGAACTGGATGAATGTCTTTCAAAGGCATATTTATACTTTTATATTTCTTCTTTAAACAGTTTCCATGTTGGGAGTGGCTGTATGAATCCATCGGTATTTGCTCAAGCCATAGCAGATTCACGTCGAGTCTTTGAAATTGGGGTTTGTTTACTTTTTGTTTTTGTTAAAGTATTGACCATTCATATTTATTATAACAATTGTATATGTTGCTCTAATCTGCATGGTTGATATTTGCTGCCGATTTCTCTTATTCCACATATATTTCTCATTCCACATTGGGCAATTTGTGCCCAGGCTTTTTCTGGGGAAAGAAATAGTTATTTCAATAATGTTTCAACTAAAATATATAGGCCGGTTGTAATGTGATTAATGCTACATGCTGACATACTAAACCCTAAATCTTAAGATTTCATTTGATGGCTTCAGTGAACTAAAGAAGCTTTTATATTAATGCATGACCGAGCAAAAAAAAAGCTAAGATTTCCATGCAAGGAACTTGCTGATAATGAGGCAACAGTTCTGTTAGATTGAATATTATGTATACACTGAACCTTTCCCCCCCCTGTTATATAGACGAGCCTTGGATTTAACATGAATCTGCTTGATATTGGTGGTGGTTTCCCAGGCATGGACAATGACAAAATAACATTTGAGAAGGTACATGTCATGTATTAAAATCTCAGTTGAGGATCAATTAACATTCATAATGGTGTGCCCACACTGTGCATCTTATCTATAAAATATAGGGATGGGAGTTCTGGGGAAATCTGAAAAGAAACAGGTAGGTTTTTGATTATTTTGCTGCGTTTCCGTGATTGTGGTGTTAAATAATATATATTTAAGTGTGGAGTCATGCATTTTGGTAGTAGGCATAAAGGTGTAGACTATTTTCTAAATGGGGAGAGAATCCAGAAATCGGAGGTGCAAAAGGACTTGGGAGTGCTGGTGCAGGATCATCAAAAAGTTAATTTGCAAGTTGAATCAGTAGTAAAGAAAGTGAACTAAATGCTAGCATTTATTTCAAAAAGCCATAGAAGGCATAGAAACATAGAAAATAGGTGCAGGAGTAGGCCATTTGGCCCTTCGAGCCTGCACCGCCATTCAATATGATCATGGCTGATCATCCATTCCAGTATCCTGTACCTGCCTTCTCTCCATACGCCCTGATCCCTTTAGCCACAAGGGCCACATCTAACTCCCTCTTAAATATAGCCAATGAACTGGCCTCAACTACCTTCTGTGGCAGAGAATTCCAGAGATTCACCACTCTCTGTGTGAAAAGATGTAATGTAATGTTGAGGCTCTAAAAGGTGCTGGTCAGGCTGCATTTGGAATATTGTGAGCAATTTTGGGCACCATATCTGAGAAAGGATTTGCTGACTATGGAGAGGGTCCAGAAGAAGTTTACAAGAATGATCCCAGGAATGAGTAGGTTACCCTATGATGAGCATTTGTCGGCACTGGGCCTGTACTCGCTGGAGTTTAGAAGAATGAGGTGGGACCTCATTGAAACACAGAATAGTTACAAACTTGGATAAAGTGGATGTGGAGAGGATGTTTCCATCACTGGGAGAGTCTAGGACTAGAGGTCATAGCCTCAGAATTAAAGAACATTCTTTTAGGAAGAAGATGAGGAGAAAATTTATTTAGTCAGGGGGTGGTGAATCAGTGGAATTCTTTGCCACAGAAGGCTGTGGAGGCAGTCAGTGGATATTTTTAAGGCAGAGATAGATTCTGAATTAGTATAGGTGCCAGAGGTTATGGGGTTAGGAGGGAGAGATAAATCAGCCATGATTGAATGGCGGAGTAGACTTGATGGGCTGAATGGCCTAATTCTACTCCTATCACTGATGACCTTATATTTGCCCTTTAAACAATTTTCTGCAATATTCTTAAGGAATTAAGTTGGATTGTCTTCAAATTTCAGTTTTAGGGGCCAGCTTTTATTGTTGTTTATTGTCAATTCTATATACAGATACTAATGTACATCAATAGGTTAATATTTTATATAGTGCTTGAAAGGGATGAACAGTAAATAAAACCCAACCTATACAGCCTTTCCACATTGTGGTGAATATTACCTGCAGCCTCTTGTTCAGTTGCATCCTGTTCCAGTGCTCCAGTTGTGGTCTACCACTGTTTATGATGCTCATTAGTTATAGGAGCAGAATTCGGCCAATTGGACCATCATGGTCATGACTGATTTATCTTTCCCCCTCAAACCCATTCTTCTGCCTTCGGCCCATAACCCCCTGGCATCCGTACTAATCATAGCCTTGTACCATAAATTTGTACCATAACCACCCAGTTCTTATATTCTGTACCCAGGCTAATGAAAGAGAGTACTTGTGTCCCTTTATCACTACCTTATCTATCTGTGCTGCCATTTTCAGAGGTTCTTAGCAGATAAAACATTATAGCAATATCACTAAATAAGGGCTGTCTGAGGAATATCATCAGTCGGGGAAAATGCTTTGTAACACCCTTGTCCCACTTTGGTGATTTATAACGGCGACAAGGCTGTCACCACATGGTCGCGGATTTCCGCCTGTATGGTTGTGCGTTGTCTCCTCAAGTCGCGTAAAGAGTCGTAAACGTTTTTCTTGTCGCCGTTGGATTTTGAAATGTTCAAAACCTTTCGGTGACTGTGGGCTTGACGTAGCTTGTCTTCTCCTGTCGTAGGTGCTGTTGTAGGTTGTCACCAGGGTGACTCAGGTTGTCGCCGGGTGACGTTGGTTGTCGCTGGTGCTGACTTCAGTGAATTCCATTGGCAACTACCTACGTCAGCCGGCAACAGGTACTGGCGACTGAATTGTCTTCAGTTGTCGCCGACAGGGTCGTTGTTTGTTGTAACTTGTCACGGGTGGATGTAGGTTGACTTTGATTGTTGTAGGTTGCGTAGGTGGACGTCCTAATGGGTCGCCGGTATGACGTGGACTAAGTGATGGTAGTTCTGGTAGCTTGTCGTAGGGGGGGAGGGTCCATTTGCTACTTTTTCGGTGACCTGGTACGACTGTGATAGTTGCTGGCCGTCACCGAAATAATCATCTAAGTGGGACAGGCCCTTTAAACCTAACCTTTTTTTTCAGGTGCAATTCCTGAGGGCTGGTTTTTATACACTGGAAGGTAAAACTGAATCACAATAACGTTCAGACCGATCTCTTGGAAGTTAATTGATGACTCGTCCTCACCCCTGGTAATGCCACTGTTACAAACTGGAAGCAACCTGAATGTTGTCAGATTTTAGAATATACAAAATTATTTACCCTTCTGTCTGCCCCTGGGGTTCAAAATTCTACCCTATGTTTGTGAAAACAATGCATTTACCTTTTGAAAATGAAGGATCAGGATATGCTGCTTCCTTCGTGAACAAACGCAGTTTGAGTGCAGTTCTTGGAATTAGGGATGCCAGGTTGTGGGAGAGCAAGGTGTAACAGCGAGAGAGAGGGGGCAGATGCGTGTGGGAGACGGGGAGAGATTGCTCCTCTAGAATCTTTGGTCGGAATACCGTTCGCCCCGGGCCGCGGAGTTTGAATCGGCCCGTTCGCAAAGCTCGGATTCGGCCGCGGGACTTCTGTACAAAATCATTTAGAACTATATAAAATGCTGGCCATCTGGAATTTAATGTCTAATTAATTTCCCTGTTGCAGATTACAGCAGTAATCAATCCTGCACTGGACCGTCACTTCCCTGCAGCAAGTGGAGTGAAGATAATTGCTGAACCAGGCCGTTATTACGTGACTTCATCATTCACACTGGCTGTGAATATCATTGGTAGAAAAATTATTCATAGAGCATCAACTGGCTGCGATGGTAAATTCTGCCACCATTGAATTATTCAATTAGCCACTTCATATTATCTGATAGGTGTAGATTTATTCCAATGATTAACACCCCTAAAAGGAGACATGACAGGGGAATCTTTGTGTTTTGCACAAGCAAAAAGAAAGAATTATCATTTAAAGCCTGGAGATTTTTGTTTACTACTCCATCTATGTTAAACTACTGTAGGTGATCTCAGCCCAGCTTCTTGAGTAAAACAGGGTTCTCTCATCACTGTCCAGACTCTAATGCCACTTGAGGATTTTGGTGCAGGCATGAAAACTGCATGATATGGGCCACAGGCCTCACCAAACAATAGTGGACTGATGAATATTGTTCTTCTACTGGCCTTCCATGCAGTATTCTTAGCTGACAGCCCATACTGGAAATTGTACACTTGTGGCCACGAACACAGCGTCACTTGTTTTCCCCGACATACACGCTTCCCTTTCGGAGCGCAAACATTAATTGTAATACTTTTGTTTACAATTCAAACTCATAATAAGCCTGCAACTGGTTCTGTTGCATACCTTAGACGTTATAGATACAGCGTGGAGACATTATAGATACATCGGGTGCACGCTGACCAGCGATAACCGCCCCCCCCCCCCATACACTAACACTATCCTACACACTCTAAATGTTACAATTTCTACTGAAGACAATTAACCTACAGACCTGTGTCTTTGGAGTGTAGGAGGAAATGAGCATCCGGAGAAAACCCACGCAGTCACGGGGTCATCATTAAAGTCTATACAGATAGCACCCGTAGTCAGGATCGAACCCAGGTCTATGGCACTGTAAGCAGCAACTTTACTGCTTTATGGTATAGGATAGTCAATTTTTTTTAAATGCCAAACTATTCCTCTTGACTCTTTATTTTTGTCTCTCAGCATAACAGTGACACATTTTGAAATTCAGTGCATGGATCTTATCATACACTTTTAATTTTATTTTCTAGATAAACAGAGGACTGTAAAAACCATAATGTACTATTTAAATGAAGGTCTGCATGGGTCTTTTGATTGCCATGAATTGCCATATTATCTATCAAAACCAATACTATTTAAGGTATGGATTTATATATGTGAAAATATATAATAATGTTGCTGTTAAGCATTTTTGTAGGCATGCTTCATCCATTCCTGCTGATTACCATCTTGTCATTAGCAAAGTGAAGGAACATACTGTTAAGTGCTAGAGGAAATCAGCAAGTCAGGCAACAGCTGTGCAGTGAATGGATTCTCATACAGACTTTCTGACCCAAAACATTGTCTATCCATTCCATCTACTGATGCTGTCTAATCTGTTGAGTTACTCCAGCAGACTGAATTTTTGCTCAAGATTCCAGTATCTGCAGTCTCTTGTGTCTCCATACTGTTGCTGTATTCAAGCAGTAATTATCCTCCAATGATGTGTGCGATAAAGGCCAGTTTGGATTTCCCTCCAACTATTTGGCTCCAGGTTTACCACAACAGAGTTGTCCAAAGCTTAGGTCCAGAGGCGAGTGTCCACCAAAGCTTTCGCCTGAAATGCATAAGCAGTTCTCCAGAGATGCATGATCTTTTTTTGACTGGGTAGCATGCAAACAAAAACCTTTCACTGTAACTTGGTACACATGGCAATAACAATAAACTAAACTAGAATGGTAGAAGTGGTTGTCTGGATAGGGACTGAACTATCTCCATTGACTGTATTTATCTTTTGAAAGCTATTGAATAACAAACTATTTTAACTAAGGAATAGGAACTGAAACACGTTAATAGTAAGAAAGGAAAAAAGTGGCAGCATTAGGTGGTTTGCTAATTGCCCAAGGACACAATGTTTAGTGAAACAAAGTTAATAAAGTTGACCTAATATTTATCTCCTACAGAAACTCTGCCCTGACCAACAACTGTTTAACACAAAGGTTTGGGGACCCACCTGTGATGCATGGGATTACATCACTGATCAATGGAAGCTGCCTGAACTGCAGATTGGAGAATGGCTGCTCATCCAAAACAGAGGAGCTTACTCTGTCGCTATCTCAACCGCATTCAATGGCTTTCAAAGAACCACAACACACCATGTAATCTCCAAGGAAGCCTGGTAAGGGAGGGAGGGTGTGGGTGTGTGTGTGTGTGTGTGTGTGTGTGTGTGTGTGTGTGTCTTTCTGGAGTGTTAGTATGGGTGTTGTGGGCTGAAGGGACTGGTTTCCAGAGGGCTAGTATGCAAATTGTGCAACAAATGGATTCTTGGGCTGGCGTCTCATTCAATCAAGCCTGTTGTGCTGGCAACTCACTCACTCACGGCTGGTGGGCTGGTAGTTGACTCACGGCTAATACTTGAAATTCTATTTCAAGCAGGGTATAAGGCCACCAAATTCAAGTGCAGTTTCATACCATTTGAAGTAGGGCGCCACTAAAGACAGCGAGTTATGACCTCTCCCTCCTCCATCTTGCAGTCTGAGCCACACCCACATTTCCAGGTTTTATAACCCCTCCCCCCCCACTGGAAAAGGTGTGGCTTTCATGGAGTGATTGACAGGAGAGAGATTCTCAACATTTTTTTAAAAACTAATTCTAACACTTTTATTTTTCATTGATGGGAATTCTCTGCATCTGCTCAGCAGAGGGGGACTGAGTGAGATGGCCAAAAATCACAGCCGTAAGTGGTAGCGTTTTGTCTAAAATCAATATACAGTGCAAACAGGAAGTAAGTGCATTTACAGTAGTGCCTTTTAACTTCATGCCAAAGCACCCAAGCCACCATTTGCAGTAAGTAGTGCATTTCAACTTCATGCCACCATTTGCAGTAAGTGGTGCCTTTCAACTTCAAGCCATTGCATCCAAGCCACCATTTGCAGTAAGTAGTGCCTTGCAACTTCAAGCCAATGCACACATGCCACCATTTGCAGTAAGTGGTGGCTTTCAACTTAAAACCACACCCAAGCCACACCCAAGCCACCATTAGCAGTAAGAGGTGCCTTTCAACCTCAAGTCAAAGCAACCAAGCCACCATTAGCAGTAAATAGTGCCTTTCAACTTCAAGCCAATGCACCCAAGCCACCATTTGCAGTAAGTAGTGCCTTTCAACTTCAAGCCAAAGCTCCCAAGCCACCATTTGCAGTAAGTAGTGCCTTTCAACTTCATGCCACCATTTGCAGTAAGTAATGCCTTTCAATTTCAAGACACACCCAAGCCAAGCCAACCATTTGCAGTAGGGGGGGGGGGGGGGAAGTAGTGCGCGCTTTCTGGAGCGCTAGTATGAACCATTTTAGAACCAATAGACATTTTTTTTTGCAAGCTTTAGAACCAATAGACATATTTTGCCAAGCTTTAGAACCAATAGACATTTGTTTGCAAGCTTTAGAACCAATAGAAACATTTGTTTGCAAGCTTTAGAACCAATAGAGACATTTTTTTGCAAGCTTTAGAACCAATAGACATTTTTTTGCAAGCTTTAGAACCAATAGACACATTCTGCAACCATTTTACATATTATTATGTAAAAGAATATGTGAGTTATGATTGTGTTTATAATTTGTTTGGTTGTTTTGTTGTTGTCTTTTGCACAAAAGTCCGTGAGCACTGCCACTTTCATTTCACTGCACATCTCGTATGTGTATGTGACAAATAAACTTGACTCGACTTGACTTTAGAACCACTAAGGGCACTTACATTTGAGTACATTGTGTTCAGTGTTATTCACAGCTCAGAGAAACGTGACCCTCTGCCTTACTCCATCTTGAAGAGCCTGTGTGGCACACCACTTCCTGGTTTTATAGTCCTTCCCCCCTGCTGCCAGTGGGGGCGACAGAGAGAATGGGGAATTTTGTAAAAACATTAATGTCTCTGTCATTTTTAATCGACGGGAAAAATCCTTGGCACACATGCAGCGGAGGGGGGCTCTGAGCAAGGTGGCCAAAAATGACGGCCGTAGGTGGCGGCGTTCTCCCGTAAATTGCAGCACAGATGGCCAAAACTGGTCAAGAACAGACTTTTAGTAATATAGATATCTACTGGACTAAGTGGGACCCATCGGGTCCCATGCTCACACTGGAGGGCTGGTCTCCCATCACAATATTCCACCTCTCCACCAATTCCAATATTGGTGGCCAGTAGGGGGGCTTTCTGGAGCTGTTGTGGGCTGAAGAGACTGGTTTGCAGAGGGCTAGTATGGACATTGTGGACAGAATGGATTCTTGGGCTGGCAGCTCACTCACGGCTGGTGGGCTGGCAGTTGACTCACGGCCATTCCTTGATATTCCATTTCAAGCAGGGTGCAAGGCCACCAAATACAGTTTCATGCCATTTCAAGCAGGGTGCAAGGCCACTAAATTCAAGTGCAGTTTCCTGCCACATCAAGCAGGATGCAAGGCCCCCAAATTCAGGTGCAGTTTCATACTACTCCAAGCAGGATGCAAGGCCACCAAATTCAAGTGCAGTTTCATACCACTACAAGCTGGGTACCAAGCCACCACATTCAAGTGCCATTTCATACCACTTCAAGCAGGCCACCAAATACAAGTGCAGTTTCCTGCCACTTCAAACCACCAACCATCACTTTTGCATTTTCAAACCACCAACCACTTTTGCATTTTCAAATTACATTTTCAAACTACATTTTCAAACCACATTAAGGGCACTCACAGGTCAGTAAAACCACTCAGTTTAGTAGACATGTGTTCAGTGTTATTCACAGCTCAGACTGAGAGGTGTGACCTCTCGCTTCCCAAAATTGCAGAGACTGAGGCAGTCCACACTTCCGGGTTTTATAGTCCCTCCCCCTTCCACTAGAAGGGGCGTGGCCTTCATGGCATGATTGACAGGAGAGAGAATCTCAACATTTAAAAAACATTAATAAGTCTTTTATTTTTCACCGATTGTCCTGTGCAGTGGAGGAGGACTCCGAGTAAGGTGGCCACAAATCACAGCCGTAAGTGGTAGCATTTTTTCTAAAATCACTATGCAGTGCAAACAGGAAGTGATCAAGATTTGAGTTTTAATAATTTAGATATATCTATATACATCTATATCTAGACACGTGTGTGTGTGTGTGTGTATATATATTATTTGAATATGGATTAGGGTTACTATTTAACCGTATCTTCCCGTCAAAGGAAAATTCTGCAAAGATAAAGAAGGGAAACCAATCTCCAGCTGAAGAACGTTCAAGTAGTGTGGAGCTCTAATTGTTAAAAGCCGGGTATCCTTTTTCATCAAATTTTACCAATATTTAAATGGTGAACCATTCTGAATTTTACTGCACAATATTAATTTGCTCTGTCATATGCCCATTAAGGTATAGATTATAAGGCATCAATGTTTAGTTCACCATGAACTGATTCATGTAATTTCCCCACTTACAACTCCTCGCTTTTTGTGTTGATTTATTGCACAGGTGAGGAAAAATATTTGTTCTTCTAAATGATATAGTATTCTACCACCTTGTGGCCATTTTTCAAGTTCAGTTTATCATCGAAAGTCAAATCAGCTTAAGTGTAGTAGTATATAACGATCACTAAATGGTAAAAGTAATTGTATTCGAAGGGATTTAATCACTATTTGCTCTGTAACTGGTTTTGTAGTTATCATTTATGTTTTTGAATTAAATCAAACAATATCAATGCAAAATAAATATGTGCTCCTGAAAGATGAAGGTAATAATGTCACTGACATGTCTTCCATTTGGCTATTCCATGCTATGTAACTGAATATATTGGTTGGATAAAATAATAATGTTTAAGATTTATAGTCACATTTCCATGAGTCAAAGTGTCATGCAGCATGGAAACCCTTTGGCCCAACTCGTCAGTGCCAACCAAAATAAGCCAGTCCCACTTGCCCATGTTTGGCCCATATCCAGATAAACCTTTCCTATCCATGTACCTGTCCAAGTGTCTTTAAATGTTGTTATTTTGTGTGAATTGAATTGTTTTTGTGTCTTGTAGAAATTGTTTATTTTTGTATGGCTATAGAAACAGAGTTTCGTTTGAGCCTCATTGAGGTTCAAATGACAATGAATAAATATTGTATTGTATTGTATTTTATCTGCCTCAATTACCATCTCTGCCAAAGTGTTCCATGTGGTCTCGGGTGAGTAAAAATGTTGCCTATTGCATTCCTATTTAACCTTTGCCCTCTCTCCTTAAACCTATGTCCTCTGATTCTTGATTCCCTGCTCTGGATGAAAGACTGTGAATTCACCCTATCACCCAGCCTCCTACACTCCAAGGAGGAAAGTACTAGCCTGCCCAACCTCTCCATATAGCATCTTCTTCTTGCGTATGGCGTGCACAGCCTAAAGCTGTAGGGCAACTTGTTCTATTTGATTGTGCACACCAGGTTGATTGCATTCATCGAAACAAAGGGCAGACCATGTGAAGGTTGCAATCTCCCACTGCTCCATATAGCTCAGGCCCTTGAGTCCTGGCAACATCCTTGTTCATCCTCCATGTACTCTTTCCATCTTAATGACATCCATCCTATCGCAACATGACCAAAAACTTAACACAATACTCCAAATGCGGCCTCACCAACATCCTGTACAACTGTAACATAATATTTCAATTTCTATACTCAATTTCCTGACTGATGATGGCCAATGAACCAAGAGCCTTCTTGACCACCCTAACTAACTGTGATGCCATTTTCAGAGAACTGTGTCCGTGTACTGCACAAACCTAACACCCCCCAGGGACTTGCCAGTCACTGTGAATGTCCTGCCAGGTTTGACTTCCCAAAATGCGCATGTATCGGCTCAATGATCCGATAATACCTTTTGATATCAGACTAGATGTTTAGCTTGTGATGGGTTCAGGTTATGTAGCCAGGCCTTCTGAGTTTCATTATCTTTAATGGTTAAAATAATGTAACAGAAGTGTCATCCAGGAATATGGACCAAACTCCTGCTTGGGCTATCATCTCGCTTTAGCACACCAAAAATATCCCCAGCAAAAATATTTGTTAGATTAGTCAAAATGCACAGATTCATCTCGCTGTTACAAACTGGTTGGAGGAACTCAACAAGCATTTCTTTTGCCGATGAAGTTGGAATTTGGCAGTCCTGACAGCACATTCAACTCGTAATTCCAGGAAAATTTTAAATAGCAATATTTTGGCATAATTGTCTCATAAGAAGCAAACCAAAGTGTTTATTTAACTGACTTATTAATCAACAAATATCTTAAGATACCAAATCTAATAAAATGAATTAATTTACATTTATCTGCAGACATATATGTTACAAAATAGCTGTCAAGTCAAATTGTAATGAAAGGTATTACCTGCCTCCAAGTTAAAGGGGGAGGAGTATTATGTATGTAATATAATTGGTGTTACCGGCCTCCAAGTTAAAGGGGGAGGAGTGTTAGGTATGGGATAATTAGGATAAGTAATTGGTGTCTTGTGATGTCTGGGGCAAGTACGCACGAGCAAAAAAGACAAGGTGGCGTCCTGCAGTAAAGAAGCTTGTATGATTCCTCCCGTGTCCGAGCCTTTATTCAAAACTGTTCAAAGCATCCGAATACACAACAATTGGCGACGAGGATAAAAGAACGAAGATAAGAACAAGGCCAGCAAGAAGAAAACAAAAGTTAAAAATAGAAGTAGTATTTGGAAACAAGTGGAACAGCACCAAGCCAAATGGTTTTGAATTGGCGCCAAAAAGAAAAAAGGTAGGAACGGGAAGCAATAGCTCAGGGAAGAGCTAGGAAAACAAGCAGGGGCAGTAAGGGTCACCAAGCACGGTGTCAGCTTACCTGGAATGTATCCAGGGCTGTGCAGCCCACAGCCAAGCCCAAGCAGCAGCCACAGACGTCGGGTGGGGGCCTAGTACAGTGTAGGCCACAGACAGGTCCAGAGAGCCACTGACAGAGGCTGAGTCTTCAGCCCAACTGGGAACAGTCAACCCGGTGGGGGGAGAAAGCAGAGAAAGCCCGGTCGGGAACAGAGTCAGCCCGACCATGAACAGAGAAGCGGAGATAAGCCGAGTTCCGCCCGGGGCTTTAAAAAAGGACACACAGCTCCGGAAGCGAGGGATAAAGACGGAAGTGACGTGGCTAAAAACTTGAACAGTATAATCTAAGAGACTGTTCTAAAAACTGCCGCGATCGCCAGCGAAGGCATGCAGGACTGATTATCTACAGCACCCGATTGGCAGCCAGTTTTTCACCTGCTAAAAGACTTAACTGTTAAATACCTTAAGACCTACAACATCCAAATGCCTTCAAAGTAATGGCTGAAGAAATAAATCAAGTGAAACTGTCAATTAATTGCTGAATCTGCCAAAATAAAAGAAGAAAAAAAAAAGGAAAATAAGTGGTTTGGTCATTGAGTGAAATCCAATTCATCATTTCGGGGTGGATGAATCAGATCCCTTTCAAGCGGGGAATCTGCACAAAAACATTAGAAGACTTGACAATAGCTGAAATGTTATGATGGCACCAACAGTAAATGCTGTCTTCACAATCAGAATTAAGAGGTAAACTACAGTTAAAAATGAGTTTCACCCGTGATAATCAAAAGTGTACCTCCACAAACCTAGGAAAGGTCGAGAACATCGTTCAAAATTATAGCTTTTATTGTCATAGTTAACAAATTAATATTTGAGATGTCAAAATTAGTGCTTTAATAAAATTAACAGATTTTAGAGTATAACATGCATTATTCATAATAGCAAATGAATCTTTACTTGTAAATTCTACTAAACATTTCATAGAAATCCACATTAGTAAATACACTTTTTTCTAATAAAATTACATCTAAAAATAGAATTGAGTTTTGTTTTAGCTGAATCTTAACATGGAATATTCAGATGATTAACCTTTAAGATTTTCAACTAAAGATTATATTGGTCCAAGCTTAGATTTCTCGGAAATCTGTGAGAAAGCCAATGCTCTGAATGTTTGAATGTGGAGCAAAGCACATGGAATTTCATGCCAGACAATTCTAAACTAATTTCTTGTCATAAATCAACATAGTTTTCCCATTCAAGATGCTTTTCCTTGCTGACAATTCTACAACACTCATCCACAATTCCTAATCTTTTCACATCAAACTAAACATTACTCTTCTACAATTTCCTGAAGGATGAAAATATTATGAACTGTATATAATGTGCATCTCAATTATAATTCAGGACTACTGTAATCCTTTCATCTACCCCTTGAATATTAATCATATCCAAGTTATCCAAAGAATGCCTCAACTATATTGAATGTCCCTAAATTATTAAATGTGGTGAAGCTCCTCTTAAATGTTTTTCAAGTCTGCGTCTTTGGATCACTCGTATTCCTTTTGATTCCACTCAGGATGGCAAATCCTTGCAGAACTATGCAGAGAAGCACAGGAGCCATACCAGGTTGATCATCGGTTATAACTTTGATTGCTGTTTCTCTGACTTCAAGGCAAATATTTGATAATGCAAATAGCCGGTGAGCTATGTAGAAGTTGTCCTCTTCTTGCAGGGGCAGCATGTTTGGATTATCAACAGGAACAATTCCATCATCAGGGACATTATTAATCTGTAAAGAGGACATATTATCTGAAATCAGCTTGCTTTATTTCACCCAAAATCTTACACGGAACAGGATGGCGAAAATCAAAATAATGTACTGATCCTTGCACAATGTCAGTTAGCATGAATTGTAGTCCTTGACAAAGCATTTCTTACAGTCGAAAGTGGTTAGTTAATGAAAAGTGACCCTAAACAAACATAATAAAATATGGCCTTTGCATTTTCTGCATTATTTCAGCATTCAGATGAGTGCAGGAGTAACTCAGCAGACCATTACCTAATATTGGACAATTTCAATCTTCATACCATTGGGTTGTAAGCCACCCAAGCAAAATATGAGGTGCTATTCTCCATTTTGCATGTTGGCTCACTGCAGCGAGGGAGACAGCCCAGGACAGAATGGCCAGTGTAGGAAAGGGAAGAGGAGTTAATATGGTTATAGATTATGCAGATAGGGTGCAAGTGCTCAGCGAAACTGTCACCGAATCTACACTTGGTCTCGCCGATGTATAGGAGACCACATCGGGAACACTGGATACAGTAGATGAGGTGCACATGAATATCTATCTCACCTGGAATGGCAAGGAAGGAGATACAAGGCCAGGTGTTGCCTTTTCTGCAGTTGCAAAGGAAAGTACATGGGGAGGCGGTGGTGTGGGTGGGAAGGGAGGAGTTGCAGGGGAGCGGTCTCTGCAGAAGTAAAAAAAAAAAAAATGGTGGTGATGGGAAGATGAGAAGTGGTTGGAACACTTTGCAGGTGACAAAAGTGTTGGACGCTGTGACTGGTGGGGTGAAAGAGAGGACCAGGGGAACTCTATCCTTGTTCTGTAAGGGATCCATCTGTGACAGAAGGGGGAAAAACAACGTTCACAAAAGAGTACATCTCAGATGTCCTAGAATGTAAAGTTTAATCTTGGGTGCCTGATGATGCCTGCTAGATTTTTCAAACAACATTGTTCTAATTTGTTTCTCCTAGTCATATAGTTGAATAGTTGCTACAGGGCAGGGTGAGCAATACTTCGTGAAAATAACATGTTCACAACTGAGAAGAAATGGTACGTCTAATCCATTTAGCATCATTTATACGATACCCAAATTTGTACTAGGGAGGCATTTGAAGGGGACAGTACACGATAAGATAAAAGCACTGGAAAAGAAGACATGCGCACCATCATTTATGACTTACCAAATAATGCAAAGTTGGAAGAATTTGAGTTTCACAGCAAATACCCAAGACTGCAAGACTTTCTTCAGACATTCCTAAACAAATGAGAAGGTATGGTTGCTTTAAGCTATTTAAACACTAATGGAGCTGTAACTTTAATTAATTTACCTTGCAATGTTAAAGACTATTTTAAGAAAATGCTAAACAAAAGGTTGTGATTAATCTATTCTAAATAATTTGGCTGCAAAGTAGTCTGATAGATCTAAACATTGAAAATAAATTAAATAATGATGATCAGCATGAAGTATCTAGCCAAAGATTCACTGGTTCTGACAGATGGTGACAAAAGCAAAATATTACATATTTAAAAACTGAAGTTAAACAAAGTGCTAATCCTAGAGTCATGCACCGTGGAAACAGGCCCTTCGACCCAACGCCCACACCGGCCAACATGTCCCTGCTACATTTGTCCAACGTGCCTGTGTTTGGACAATTTCCCTCCAAACCTGTCCTCTCCATGTACCTATCTTTTTTTTTAAATTTTTTTTTAAATAATATTTTTTATTAGAAGTAGACATATTATAAAGTATAATTACATATTATAGTAAAAAAAAAAATTTCATATACATCAGTCATATATTATTAAAATTTTCAATTGTCGATTACTTCTGCTTCTAGTGTTTTTTTTTATATAGAAAAAGAGAGAAAGAGAGAAAAATGTTACAATTATCAAAAAACTTTTCATCTAATCCCGAGTTCAAGTTTCAGTTGGGATTTCGTGCTGGGCCAATCTATCCCGTCAGATAATTAATGAATGGAGCCCATATTTTATCAAAAAGTTCTTGTTTGTCCATTAAGACAAGTCTAATTCTTTCTAGATATAGGGTCTCCGACATGTCCACAATCCACATTTTAATTGTGGGGGTCATAGAGCCTTTCCAAAATTTTAATATTAATTTTTTCCCGGTTATTATACTGTAGTCGAGGAAATTTCTTTGGCTTGTTGTGAGTGTTAAACTTTGCTCTGATAGTCCAAGTATTATTAATTTTAACAATATAACCCATGTACAGTACTTCTCTCCCAATTGAAATTTTTCCATCACCGAAAATAAATATGGCCATTCTACCTGGTCAAATGCTTTTTCAGCATCTAACAAAATAATTGCTAGATCTGCATTAGGAATTCTATTGGAGTATATAATATTGAATAGTCTTCTCAGATTATAAAATGAAAAACTTTTTGGAATAAAACCTGTTTGGTCGGGGTGTAGTTAATTTGTTAATCACTAAGCTCAATCTATGAGATAGAATTTTAGTTAGTATTTTCTGATCAGTATTTAAAAGGGCTATTGCTCTATATGAACCTGGGTCTTCAAGATCCTTATCCATTTTTGGTATGAGTATGATTGTAGATTCATTTAGAGTTTCTGGGAGTTTCTGTTGAGTGTAAGCGTATTTGTACAGTGTCTGTAGGCGTGGAGAAACCAGATCATAACATTGTTTATAAAATTCAGAGCTTAGACCATCAGGACCTGCAGCCTTTCCGTTTTTTAAAGATTTAATTGACTCTTCGATGTCTTTTATCATAATTTCAGTACCTAGTGATTCTCTCTCTTTCTGATCTAAACCCACAAGCTTACATTTCTGTAGAAATGTTTCCATTCCTGCTGATTGTTCTGTCATTTTAGACGAGTCCAATTTTTGATAGTATTGTAAAAATCTATCATTAATATCTTTAGGCAGTGTTAGTGTTTCTCCCTTGTCTGTTCTAATTTTGTAAATTGTTTTTTCCCCGTCCAGTTTACGAAGTTGTCGCGCTAATAGTTTTTGTGGTTTATCACCAAATTCAAAATTTAGTTGTTTTGTATGTTGATAAAGTTTTGTAACTTGGTCTGAGTATATCTTGTTCAATTTATATTTCAGTACTGCAATTTTATTGTGTTTTATCATGGATGGTGCTGCTGCATTTTCTATGTCTAATTGCCTTATTTCCATTTCCAATTTTTGTTGTTTGGCCCTCTTCTCTCTGTTAAGAAATGATTGAGAAGAGATTAATGCTCCTCGCACAAATGCTTTAAATGTTTCCCAAAGAAGGGAAGCAGAGATTTCAGGGCTATCATTAGCCTCAAAAAGCATATTAATCTGTTTTACGAGGTATTCATTACATAACTTTTCTTTTAAGATTTGGGGATTAAGTCTCCATTGTGACTGTGTCTCTACCATTCCATTTAGTTTAATCATAAATGTTAGTGGAGCATGGTCTGAGATTATGATATTATGATATTGCGAGTTATAGGTAAATGGGATAAGTTTTGAGACTACTAAATAATAATCTGTCCTTGAGTAGGTTTTATGTACTGGTGAGTAAAATGAATATTCTCGACCCGATGGGTGTTCAATTCTCCAAACATCCTTAATGTTGGTAGTATTAATATACGAGTTTAGAAATTCACTTGATTGGGATTTTAGTTTTCTTTGAGTTGATGATCTATCCAAATAAGCATCCAATGTACAATTTAAGTCTCCACCGATTATTACGTTTTGTTGTGTACATTCCGGGATATTGTTAAGTATTCTCTTAAAAAACAGGAGGCTATCAAAATTTGGTCCATACACATTGAGGAAAGTCACCTTTTTTGAGTATAACTCCCCTATTATTACAATATATCTGCCTTCAATATCTTCTATCGTTGATATATGTTTAAAGGATATACCTTTACGAATTAATATTGCAACCCCTCTAGATTTATGTGAGAATGAGGAGTGGTACGCTTTAGCAATCCATTTTGCTTTCAATCTATGTTGTGCTTCCTTTTTCAGGTGTGTCTCCTGGAGAAATATTATATCTGCTTTCAATGATTTTAAATGAGCTAACACTTTGCCTCTCTTAATAGGTTAATTAATTCCCTTAACATTCCAACTACAGAATTTAATTCCTTCACCCCCAATTTTCCTATTCACGTCTTGCATCTTGTGATTAGAGTGGTTAGAGCAGATGGCTCAGCACACTCAACCCTACCTTATACTCGAACATCAGGTAGATGAATTTTAAGTCTCGTCTGTTTTCCATCCAAACATATCTCCCTAAATAAAATATGTAAGTCCACTCCAGATACAAAATATAATATATTATAAGGTAGAAGTAGTAAAAAATTGTATTAGTAATGTGTAAAAGGTTGAAAAAGAAAAAAAACTACAGCTAAAATTAATGCAGTTAGTGATAGCCACCTTAAGATAAGCATCTTAGCCACATTAGGGCTACATTCGTAGCTACATTCCGTAGCTTTTGGTAAAAAAAAAAATTACTAGTTCCGTACTTTCCTTAAAAGAAAAGTTTCAAATTCAGTGCAAGCAATTTATCAGGGGGGGGGGGGGATAACCTCTCAGCTAATTTTAGATTCTATTGAATGAACACCTGAAACATTAACTGTTCTTCGCTCTACATTGCTGCCTGATGTCATGTGTATCTTCTTCAATTTAAATTGTAGATAATGGATAAGAATCTTAATTATTGCATTAAAATTATATTAATTTTTTTGCAGAGTTCTCCCTCTGCAGCCTGAACACAAAAAAATGGATATTTGTTTTTTTCACTGGAGATTCAGCTAATTTCTAGGCAGATAATGCCTGCAGGCATCACAGGAAATTATGTTGGACAAAGCACTTATTCTGAAAATGAATTTATTCTTAATTAATATTTCAAAACCCTTCCAAGCAGGAAACGTTATATCCTCTTACCAGCTAGAGCACTGACAAGGTAGAATGCTGCTGTTAATATCTCTGGTGTTGTGATATCTTTTTTCAAAGAGCCCTCTTCATTTGGGCAGCTGTAGCCTAACATCTGCAGCAGTTCCTTGACCCTCTGTGCTTGCGTTGAATCCAGTTCCTGTAGTCCAAGCAGATTTGGCTGTTCTGCTGAAGAAAGCTCATCAAGCTGTAAAACATGCACAAAACAAAAATCACGTTCCAAGCTAAATTGTTTGGGATGTACATTTGATAACATTTAAATGCAGGGACAGGCTTCAGTCAGTTGTTCCAGTGCAATCTGTTCCAAGACTTGCAAACACAATGGACTAGGTTAAGTCAATACAACACAGGAAGAGAAATGAAGGGCAAGGTGTGAATATGAAAAGTTTAAGCTTAACTCCAAGCATTAGACAAGATCATTCCTTAAGGCAATCTTTGTTTATGTTGTTAAAATGAAATGTACAGAATATTATAGTGCCATAAGCTGGTTCCAAGCAGACCAATGACACTTTATTGTTCAAGGTGTTTGATCAATAATAGTGTCTGCTGTAGATCAGTATCTACCAATCGTGTTCAGATAGGGCCTTCACAAACTAGTCCAGCATTCAGTAACTGTTGAGGAACAGTCAGCTGGAGCGGTCCTTGAGCTTGTTCATCACCGCTCAAATTACGAGCACTGAATAATTTAGTCTGAAAACATATGCAATAAAAATCAATATTTGCCTTGGTGGAAGTTCATTTGTACTATCTTTCCTGAAGCTAGTACCTTTGTTGACACTCAATGGAAGGAATACAAGATGTTGAATAATATCGAGTGAGTAACTTGGTTTCTCAATATTCAATCATTCAGATTGCCACGGTGTGATATTTGGAGGTAGTGGTGAGAAGAATCATGCTTGCTGCAAGTGACGAATATACTCTATTTAGATTATATATTCAGTTCCAGACATGAAATTGGGTGGGCATTTTATCCCATTTAACCACTTGACAACTGTGCACTCTGTTTATCTAGCACGATACCAAATAAGAGAGAGAGAGAGAGAAACCATTTATATTTCTTAAAACAAAACAGCAGATGGGTATGGGTTGGGGACACAATTGACTAGTCACTTCATTGGTGTCAATGAGAAGCATTTGGCGAGATTATTATTGTCCTGTCCATTTAGAGGCACATTCTCCACTACCAAACCTCAGCATTACATAAACATACACATTAGGTGCAGGAGTAGGCCATTCGGCCCTTCGAGCCTGCACCGCCATTCAATATGATCATGGCTGATTATCCAACTCAGTATCCCGTACCTGCCTTCTCTCCATACCCTCTGATCCCCTTAGCCACAAGGGCCACATCTAACTCCCTCTTAAATATAGCCAATGAACTGGCCTCAACTACCCTCTGTGGCAGAGAGTTCCAGAGATTCACCACTCTCTGTGTGAAAAAAGTGCTTCTCATCTCGGTTTTAAAGGATTCCCCCCCTTATCCTTAAGCTGTGACCCCTTGTCCTTCATACAAAAGAACACTTTTGAGCAAAATTTACTTACAGCATTTTCAAGAAAAGAAATCACTTCTTCATGATACAAGAATTCACAGTAAAGTCTGAAGAGTTGCTGACACTTTTCCTCTGCAAGTTCATGGAATGGCTGAAACTGTTGATTCGCCTCTTCAATTGCTGTAATGCATTGAAAATATAATTGCTGGTGATTTAATGATGTGTCAGCGTGTAGCGACAACATGCACTTCGTTCACAAATGCTGTGGAATACAGTGCACACTACAATTTAAGAGGACCGCAGCTCTATATAAAGAACTATAAAATTCTACATCATGTCTCTGACCTCCATGCCAGCACATTGAAATGTGGAGGTCAGAGATGAGGTGCTGATCAGATGCTGGGATGAAAGACTGCCCACTCCTCTGCTGGACTCTGCCCTGAGAACAGTAACAGAGCACTGAAGTAACTGTCCAGATAAAGTTTTTCCAAAAGCGAGTTTCCTGAAGGTACCAACAGATTGGAAAACGAGAAATGTGATGTCATTTTTTCAAGAAGGGAGGAAAACAAAAAGTAGGACACTACTGCCAATTAACAATATCTGTTATTGGGAAGAATCTGATCTATAATTAATGAAGAAAGTAGCTAATCATTCAAAAAAGCTTAATGCAATCAAACCCCAACAAACATGGTTTTTGAAAAAGAAATCAAGTTTGACAAAAATGACTAGAATGTTGAGGGGATACATTAAGAAAAGTTGATTAACAGGAACCTGTAGAGGTGTATTGGGACTTCCAGAAGACATTTTATAAAACGCTGAATAAAAGGCACAAGTGTAGTAGGTATGTTACAAAACTTACCTTCAGCGGTGCTGTAATTCTACCACTGGCCATGTGCGCAATTTTGGCGCGTTTGAAGGGGGGGCGGGGTTAAAACAGGGCTTTTTCCCCGACCTGGTCCTGAATTATATTTGTTATTTATTTGTCCTACGGCCGTTCTGTGTGTTTTTAAAAAAAAAAATTCACCCGACAAGTTAATGGCTGGAATGATTTTAAAAGCAGCTTCTGAAGCCGTCAATGCCGACAACTGGGACGGATTTTATGCAGGACCAGGTAAAAGAAAGTAGTTTATTTTTATGTATAAAAGTGTTGCTTAAGTTGTATTTAATTCACATTTTACGTTGCGAAACGGGGATTTCCCCCGGGGAAGAACCGGCAGTGTATTTGCTGCAGATATGGTGGTATAAATTCACTGCATCTGAACGTTCTAAATGGTCCCGTTCCAGTAAAACCCACTCGCAAGCCGATTTAAATGGCCATTCATTTACAGGTATTAAACATTAAATTCCTTCCATTTGGCCTATAAACCCATGACAATGAGATTTAAAAGTTATGTTATATTCTGAATTATTGTGTGAATGTTATTTGGACACTTTAGGCTATTTAAAAATGTTAATCTATTCTTAAGAAATGGATAGATGTTTAGATCTAGTAATTTAATTTTGTAATTAGCTACAATTAGGTAACTAATTATATGCTTTAATTTCAAGTCATCTAAGTAAGATTATTTCATATTTGTTTCAGAATGCTTCAATCTATAATAACTGAAAAATTCTTTCAGTTCTCTTAAATTTTAAGAAAGTTATCGGCCTTTAAATGTTCTCGATCACAGCTTTTGTGTTGTCAATGAAAAAGCAATAAGGAACAAGATGCCAATTTCCGAGTATGAAAATGGCCATGACGTTTTTAATACTGAAGATATGAAAGTGAATTAGGTGTCAAATTAAACTTATTGTTATGCTTTATCTGATGGGATAAATTAAAGACTTGATTTTTAAAATCTCAAAATTTTGTAACATTCCTAACAAGTGAAGAGCTCATAGTTTGGGCGGAGGGGCAAGGGTAAATATGTTGCTATTGAAATCATGTACAAAAAGTCACAATATATGTATTTTCTCAGACTAGAAAGATTTGTTAGTGTTCCCCCAAAGGTCACTCTTTGCCCTCAAATAATCTGCAAACTATTTTATGATGATTTGGCCGAGTGAAAGGCATCCACACATGCGCATGACATAAGAATAGGTGTGAGGGCATGTTGGAAAAGGATATTTGAACTCTGCACCAAGAAATAAGTTGAGCGGGCAAAGATTTGGCAGGAGAATTTAATATGGGCAACTGTGATGTCATGCACAGATAGGAGGAATCAAAATGGGCAGAGATTGAAAATGATTGAAATATAGTGGTATTGTGCATGAAGCAGCAAAAGCTTGCAAGGAATTAGGTGATCAAATCATTAAGGTAAAAAACTAATTGCTGGAGGAACTCTGCGGGTCAGGCAGCATCTGTGAATGGACTGGGTTTTTGGTCTGATCGAAGAAGGATCCCAAGACAAAAGCTTGTCAGTTCTTCAATCTGAAGAAGGGTCCTAACCCAAAACAGCACAAGAAGACGACCTGACAAAAAGACATGGAAAATACAAGCAGCTGATAAGGCCCAAGTAATGAGAGCGCATGAAGTATAGATTGACAAACAGGAGAATAGATTGGAAGCTAGCAATGCAAGGCTTGATTATACAAAGGAAGATGAATTTAACTTGAGGTATACAAGATTAAAATGTGATGTGTCATTTAGGGAAACCAGGAATTGGCAAGTCTGAAAATAGAGGGATTGGGTAAAAATAATAAATAGGAAGCAACAAAAGACACCCAATGAGAAAGGACACTTGAGATTGTGCATAGTTCAATACCAACAGCAGAAACATAAAATTGAATTAGAACATGATGCGCGCCAGACAATGAGAGCACAGATACAGACAATGAATACAATTCATAAAAAGAACAAGAGTAAAGTTTGTCCAAAAATGACAAAACACCAGCACCATATGGACAATCAAGAGGGGGAAGGCACCAATGTATCCATAGTTTATCATGGTTTCAGTAACAAAATATTTACTGATATCTTAAAGTCAAGAAGAATTTGCTAAATGTTGCCGCTGACAGAAAGGTCTGTGCTACAATTCATGGTTTAAAGGCTTTTACACTTCAGAGATAGACCAAGGAAACGGGTTCTTCGGCCCTACTGGGTCCACGTCAACCAGCGATCCCAGCACACAAATGCTATCCCTCACACTAGGGACAATTTACAATTTTACCAAAGCCAATTCACCTACAAACCTGTATATCTTTTGAGTGTGGGAGGAATCCGGAGCACCTGGAGAAAACCCATGTGGTCACAGGGAGAACATACAAAACTCTGTGCAGACAGGATCAAACCCAGGTCTGTGGCACTGTAAGCTCTACTACTGCACCACCCATTTATCTTAAACCATAGATGCTCAATTACCTGGTTTTAAAATTATGAGTGAAGTTTCACTTGGGACATCCATCTCAAGTGCAGACGGCTGGCATTTATGGGCTCCATCAACACAGCTTAAAGGAGAACATACAGTACTTGCACAACCTCCTTTATTTTTCCCTAGAAGGGCTTTATCAAAACCTCCACATTTCTCTGAAAGCAGGCAGAGCTCTAGAATGAAAACAATGATAACGGTTACAGAAAACAACAACACTAGATAAAGTTTACAACAACCAATTTTAAATAATAGCACAAGTTTATAATATTATATAACAATACAACCTAACTGTAAACAGCTAAGATATTGTGTTTGTACGATGATGTTCAGATTGCTTTTTTAGTTCTGTGCTTAAATAAAGGCAAATTTTGTTTGGTCAGCATGTTATAGGAAAGCTTGCAAGGGTTCAGAGTAGATTTACCAGGATGTTGCCGGGACTGAGCTATAGGAGAGGTTGAGCAGCATAGGGCTGTATTCCTAGGAGTGCACGAGGACGAAGGGTGATCTTACAGAAGGGGTACCTAATCATGAGAGGAATAGATTGGGTTTTACCCAGAATAAGGTAATCAAGAACCAGAGGACATGGGTTTAAGGTGAGGGGAGAAAAGATTTAATAGCAACCTGAGAGGTAACCTTTTCACACAAATGGTAGTGGGTGTATGGAACAAGCTCACGGGGGAGGTAGTTGAGGTAGGTACTATTGCAATATTTAAGAAACATTTTGACAGTTACATGGACACAATAGATGTAGAGGGATATGGGCCTAATGCAGGCAGGTGGGACTAGTGTAGATTGGGTGTTGGTCAATGTGGGCAAGTTGGGCTGAAGGACCTGTTTCCACACTGTATGACTGACTCTATGACAGACAGATAAATACAATTCCAACTGGCTTTCAATTCATCATAAATATTATTGTTGTACATTCCAACATCTAATAACCTGTTGATTTAAGGGAATAAATTTTGATTGCATCATCTCTCTTGTCCTTGTGAACTTTCTATATAACTATAGAATTTTTGCTTCATGCACAACAACGACAGAGGGCCAGGCAGTCCCTTGTATCTGCTCATTTAAGGATTCCTATTGTTGTCTACATTAGTTATTTATTCATTTCAGTCAGATTTTCTCCAGTGACCTCTGTGGGAGAGAATTCCAAATGATCCACAATAGGAACAAAGAAATTCATAAGAATAAAGAAATCTCATATTTTTCAGAATCTGTCTAAGATTTAGTAATTACTTAAAAATAATTTAACTGTCGTTAGCAGCTTATGATTGAGAATTCAATACTCGACCACTCTTTGGCTAATTACATGGTTGACCAGTTCCCCCGTTATTATTTCACTTGAGCAAGGGTAACACCTTTAAAATCA
The DNA here is from genome assembly GCF_028641065.1 of Leucoraja erinaceus. NCBI lineage: Eukaryota > Metazoa > Chordata > Chondrichthyes > Rajiformes > Rajidae > Leucoraja > Leucoraja erinaceus. The sequence continues at coordinate 81,682,951 of NC_073378.1, forward strand.
CGAATCGAAAAACACAATTAACTGTTTGCCAACTAAAACACCAGTTGAAATAGTTTTGTTAAACCAAAAAAAACAGTGCAGATGCTGTAATTCTGAATTAAAAGGTGAAGAGACACAACTTTGATGGGTGATGAAACAGAATTAACATTTCTGGAATGTGACATTATCAGAGCAACTAAGGTGAGACAACAAGATGCAGAGAAGCAAGAGGAATAAAACTATAGTAATGTCACATGATCAACTGCATCACCCTCTCTGAGGTGGCACTAATTCAGATTCTCCACATTGCACCTTTCACAGACATTCTCTTTTTTTCTCATCACTTCCTCACTACTATAAATCGAAACATGTTTGTGTTCTCACTTTTTCTGTTTTGTTGAATGGGTCATTGACCTGAAATTTTTATTTTGCGTTCTCCATATAACAAGAGGAGTCGAGTATAGGAGCAAAGAGGTCCTTCTGCAGTTGTACAGGGCCCTGGTGAGACTACACCTGGAGTATTGTGTGCAGTTTTGGTCCCCTAATTTGAGGAAGGACATTCTTGCTTTTGAGGGAGTGCAGCGTAGGTTTACAAGGTTAATTCCCGGGATGGCGGGACTGTCATATGCTGAGAGAATGGAGTGGCTGGGCTTGTACACTCTGGAGTTTAGAAGGATGAGAGGGGATCTTATTGAAACATATAAGATTGTTTAGGGTTTGGACATGCTAGAGGCAGGAAACATGTTCCCGATGTTGGGGCAGTCCAGAACCAGAGGCCACAGTATTAGGGGTAAGCCATTTAGAACGTTGACGAGGAAACACTTTTCACAACAGAGTGTAGAATTCTCTGCCTCACAGGGCGGTGGGACCGGTTTTCTGGATACTTTCAAGAGAGAGCGGCGACTAGGGCTCTTAAAGAAGCCCCGAGTCAGGGGATGGATGGGGAGAAGAGGCTGGAACGGGACTACAGATGCCGGGATGACCTGGGTGCCATTTATCACATTGAATGGCGTGGACTTTGGCTCGAAGGGCCGAATAGCCTACTCCTGCACCTATTGTCTATAAGTGGTGCCCGAGTGGCTGAATATCTCTGGCATTTTCTGTCCTTTATTATATTTGTAAACTAAAATCTTAATGGCCACTACATACCAAAGTGCCCGTTCTGGTTTATCAAAAGCTCTGTAACGCTGTACGCAATGACAGTGCAAGGTGGGATCTCCAACACAACATCAGCGTCCTTAGTTATAGAACCATTGTCGTCAACTGAAACCTACAAAACAAAACAGGGTAAAGTGTTCTGTGAAGGCAAAGCAGAACAAAAATAGCTGCAGGTGCTGAATTCCAAAAGTAAAAAAAATAAAAATACTGGAATCACTTGGGGTGTCAGGCAGCATCTATGGAAAGAGAAACAGTTAATGTTTCAGGTCAGAGACCATTCATCAGAATTATGAAGGAGAGTTAAAAAGTGTAATTTTAGTTAATGAAGGTTGTGGGAGACACCCACACCATTCTTTGAAACTACAATTATTTTTTATAAATCTCTGCTTCCCAGTTTTGACAAAGAGTCTCAGGCTCTTTTCTCTTTCCACAGATGCTGCCTGTCAGTCTGAGTTTCCTGTATTTTCTGTTTATATTTTTACAATCAGCGACAAAGTCTAATATTCGACTTTGGAAGAATTCCAAATTGCAAATTATTCAATGGATTACAACTTACTAATGCACATTAATCATGAAAAGGCTTTGAAGTTGCAGTATTCTGTCACTGATCATCTTCCAATGTGTAAGCGGCTGTCTTTTTTCACCGGATGACCAGAAACGGCAGATCCCTAATTGGAGTGATTGTATTATACTTTTTTTTGCAACAATGCCCTTCCCCCAACTAAAATATCCAGGGCGAGGTCTCTCCATGGCTTAACAGAGCTACATTCAATCCTTGATAATTGCCAGGTTTGAAGATTTTGACTGAGGCAGTGATCCAGAGTCGCACAAGTGGTCCAGGTACAATACAATACAAATTTATTATCATTTGAGCCCCAGTGAGACTCAAACGAAATGTTGTTTCCACAGCCATACAAACAAAGACACTGTCCTTACAGACATACACATAATTAAATTCACACAAACATCCATCACAGTGAAGCCACTGTGATGGAAGGCAATCTCTTTTCTCTCCCCAGTTCTCCTTAGTCTCTCCCGATGTCGTCAAGCCCCAGGCGGGCAGGTAAGAAATGATGATGAAGGCCCCACGGCCATTTTAGCTGCCGTGCCGGGCGATTTACGGCCCCGCTCCCGGTCTGAAAGTCACAATGTTGGAGGCCCCGGCTATGGAAAAGCGAAACTGTTTAATGTTTCAGGTCAGATGACCATTCATCTGGAATTTTGAAGGAGAGTTCCAACCCCGCGACAATTTTAGTTAATGCGTTGCGTTGTGGGAGACACCGGGAAGCGGTCTCTCTCTCTCCTCCCAGACCCGCGAGCTTTAAATCTCTGCTTCCCAGTCCACCGAGACCTGCTCTTTTGCGTTGCTGGAGCCTCCGAGCCCCAGGAGTCGAGTTTCCTGCATTTTCGAGTCATATTTTTACAATCCGACAAAGTCTAATATTCGAGGCCGGCCAGCTCCAAATTGGTGAGTAGTCCACAGCTCCGCAGCTCCGCAGCTCCGCAGTCTCCCGAGCCCCCGGGTCGTTCAGGTTGGAGGCCGCTCCACGGTGCTAGGCCCCAACGACAACGGAGACCCGACAGGGAAAAGTCGGGTCTCCCGGACAGGGAAGAGATTTATTATACTTTTTTTTTGCAACAATGCCCTTACACATTTAAAAATAAAAAATCCACGAGGTCTCTCCATTTAACTAGAGCTACAAAAAAAAAAAAGACAGACAGGTTTGAAGGGGCCGCTGCAACGCAGTGATGAGTCGCGCCGCCAACCAATAGGAACTCCTGCAGGCTATGGTAAATGCAGAGAGACGCATCCAACCTAAATTAGAGTCTCAGATCAATGCTCAGCAATTGGAGCAAGGTTTGATGCAATTTCTTCCTTCAATATGAAACCGAGTAACTCAAATAACAAAAATGCATCATCCCCAGACTGGCCCAATGTTTTCTATGCTGACTTCCAAATGGAGAACAATGATGTACCTTCTCAGGCCCCACAGCCCCCAACAATCCTGTCCCCGAGGCTGATGTCAGAAGATCTTAATGGGGGTGAACGTTGGTCTGCACACTTGTATTTTTCATTATGTGCGACCTGTTGTATTTGTTTATGACTTGATTGTACTTGTGTACAATACGATTGACTAGATAATCATGGCAGCATAGCGGTTGAGCTATTACGCTTACAGCGCCAACGACCCGGGTTTGATCCCAACTACAGGTGCTCGTCTATATGGAGTTTGTACAATCTCCCCTTGACCTGCATGGGTTTTCTTCAAAATCTTCAGTTTCCTCCCGCGCTTCAAAGATGTACAGGTTTGTAGATTAATTGGTTGGTATGAATGTAAAATCATCCCGACTGTGCGTAGGGTAATATTAACGTGCGGGGATCGCTGGTTAGTGCAGAATCGGTGGGCTAAAGGGCCTGTTTCCGCGCAGTATCTCTAAACCAAACTAAAAGATAGCTCACAAACAAAACTTTTCACTGTATCTTGGTACACGTGACAATAATAAACCTTAGCAATGCGTCCAGCCCTAATAGTTTAACTGGCCACATTCTCAAAACCCATGCAGATGAATTGGCTGGAGTTTTCATGGGCATCTTCAACCTCTAACTACTATGGTCTAATGCCTCCACCTACTTTAAATGTTCATCCATAATACAGGTGCTCAAAAGGAGCAAGGTAACATACCTCAACAACTTCAATACATTGGCAGTCATGTCCATAGTACTTGGAGAGTTTGGTTTTAAAGCAAATAATCTCCTGCCTCAGTACTGAACAGGACATAGAAAATAGATGCAGGAGTCGGCCATTCGGCCCTTCGGCCCTTCTACCATTTGCCAGATTGACAGTAGACATGATCCACTGGCTCTCCACTCTGCACAGGATGACTTGCACAACAAGAACACATGTGTTAGCCTAACATGTGTGTTCTTGTTGTCCAGGTTGTCAAGTACAGAGTGGGACAGCCAGTGAGATCACATTTGTTGTCGACCTGTTGTGGATCTTCAACTACAGCTCGGCACCATAAATCCAAACTCATTGTCAAACTCACACAATTGGGTCTCTGCTCCTTCCTAAGCAAAGGATCGTCAATTTCCTCATCAGTAGACCATAATTAGTACCAATTGGAAACAATCCTCCTCGTCACCAACCAACAGCACAGAAACACGGCAGGTTGAGCACTCAGTTCCCTGCTCCACACTCTCTTCACCCACGACTGTCTAGGCAGGCACAGCTCCAACACCATCTTTAACTATGCTAATGATACCACTGAATAAGAAGTTATACAAGTCAGAGTACAAGAGGGAGCTCAATGTTAGTAAAACCAAAAGCTTCAGGAAGAAAAAGGCAAATAAACCACATACTGGACTTCATTGGTAGGAAGGTGGTAGAGAGAGCCAGCAGCCTCAAGTTCCTGGACTTACACATCACTAAGGATCTGCCCAGGGCCCAGCACAAAGAAAGCCCACCTATACTTATACTTCCTCAGATGTTTGCGTAGGTTTGGCATGTCACCAAATACTCTATTGAGCTTCTAGACGTTTTCTGTGGAGAACACCCGACTGGCTCAGCAATTTGCTTCAAAACAAGAAGCTGCAGAAAGTGGTGGCCCAGTCCATCATGGGTGTTAACTTCCCCACAAATAAAAGGATCTACTGGCTGGAGAAGACAGCTAATATCATCAAAGTCCACTCCGGTCATGCTCGCTTCTCGCTGCTATTTCCTTGGTTATGCAAAACCAAGAATATCACTGTGATTTGTCACATGTGACAATAAAGTATCATTCATTCTCTCAAACATGTTCCCAACTTTAGCATTCCACTGCACAGGCATGGAGGTGGAAACGACCTGACCTACTGCTGCATATACTGATAGATCTCTATAGCATTGCTAGCTAATGGAAGTACAATGCATCCAATATACTCAAGTTGATCAGGTAACAACAAAAATAAACACACTTTAATCAACATACCTTTAATATTTTTGTTTTGAGTCCCATTGTGCCACCACACTTTTCTTCAATCTGGGTGTGTTCGGAAATAGAACATTTTTGGGATGTGATAACCTTTTCATTTACTAGACAGAGAATTTCATTTCTTTTCTCACAAACTTGTTGGACAAAGGGGTGATTCAAATGTATAGTCCTGGGAACATAAACAAGAAGATAGGATGAATGTTTCAATGACACAAATCTTTACAGACAAAATAGCACCAGAAAGCCTTTGATAGAGACTTGTTCAAGAACGTGCTTGCTTACGGCTCAGCCAGACTGTCAACTGTGCTACCCAAATTAACTATGACCTGCGGATAGCACTCTTGGTGAGGTTAGAGGCGACAGGTTAAAGACTTATTCCAGAATCTGAAACTGCCATGCAGTGCTTGGGGAGTGTTGTTCCACCACAGATATTGATCTCAGGTGAAATGTTAAGCCAATTCTTTGACTCAGTTTCCCACTGTGTCGATTTCATACAAACACAAACATGACTCAGGGTAATATTATTACCTTTACCTTTTCTCAGTTACTTTCAAAAGCTGCTGCAAATCAAATTCCTGTTTCTTCAGGTTTCCAAATGAAGATTCTAGTTCAACCGTATCTTGACCTTCCAGGCTGAAGCTTAAATGGGCAAACTGAGTTTCTGCACTTGCCTCATCCTTGTCTCCAAATTTTCCTTCATACTTGAGAAAGACGGAGTCAGTGACAGCTGCAAAACAAAAACCTTTTCAGTACAATGATTGAAAGCACATTGAGAACAATTAACAATTCCCGACATGGGCCAAGTTCCCAGCTTGTTTTAAATCAACAGTACTAAGGAAATTGTTCTACGGGCATCTGATAAATTATCTCGTCAACAGTATTTAAGGCAATTGCTCTACTGAGGTCTGATATCTCTTTCTTGTGTTTAAATTCATAACAATATGATCAGATATCGCATAACATTTCTAAATGCAGAAAATCAACTTTATTTATTATTTCAGGGCACGAAGAGAGGACTGGTCAACAATGTTGAGACAGCGAATTTTTAGTTTAGTTTTGTTTATTATTGTCACATGTACTGAGGTACAGTGAAAAGCTTTTGTTTGCATGCTCTCCAATCAAAGAAAAATACTATATATTAGTACAATCAAGCCACCCACAGTGCAGAGATAAAGGATGTAGGGTACATTATTTAGTACGAGGTAAAGTATGGAAAAAGTCCAATCACAGATAGTTCAAAGGTCTCCAATGAGGTACAGGTTAGATGACCATGCTCTCACTGATGAGAGGACCATTTAGTTGCCTGATAACAGCTAGGAAGAAATATTCCCTGAATCTGGAGGTGTGCGCTTTCAAACTTCTGTACCTCTTGCCTGATGGGAGAAGGCAGAAGAGAGAGTGCCCACAGTGAGATTGAATTGAATTGAATCCTTTATTTGTCATTCAGACCTTTCATTGTGAACGAAATGTCGTTGCCTGCAGCCATACATGTAATAATAAACAACACACAATAAACACAAATTAACATCCACCACAGTGAGTTCACCAAGCACCTCCTCACTGTGATGGTGGCAAAAGTCATAGGTCTGCAGTCTCTTCCCTCCTCTTCTCCCTCTGCGCTGAGGCGATACCCCACCGGGCGATGGTAAGTCAGTCCCGCGGTTCAAGCTCCGTGGGCCCGGGGGTGGTCGAAGCTGCCGCCCTCCAATCCAGCGGATGCAGTTGTTGCCACGGGAGCTCCGGAAAACAGGCTTCAACCTGTGACCCGCGAGCTCCCGACGATGTCATCCACTGGCCCGTGGCCGAGCACCGGATTCAGATCACCGCCGCCAGAACGCCGCCTCAGCCACTGGAGCACCGTCTCCGCCCCGCACCGGGCCGCCCACACGGGAGCGTCTCAGCCCCGCACCGGGCCGCCCCCACGGGAGCGCCTTCCAGCCTGGAGCCAGGCCGCCCACACGGGAGCACCTTCCAGCCCCGCGCCATCGACCCTCACCGGAGCGCCGATTTGTGCCGCTGCCCGAAAGCCGCCGCAGCTCGAAGACAGCCAGCCTCGTCTTGGCCCCGCGCTGGCTCGACCCTCACCGGAGCCTCGAGGTCGGTCCGCAGGTTGGAGGCCGCCGCTCCGCTCGAAGATGGCCTCAGCTCGGGTTGGGGGGAAGAGAAGGGGGATACGACAAAAAAGTCGCAGGTCCCCCGCAGGGGGGAGACAGAAAGCTCCGCCATTAGGCCTCAGCTCAGACGGGGGGGGAAGAGAAGGGGGATACGACAAGAAAGTCGCATTCCCCCGAAGGGGGAGACAGAAAGCCTTGTTTCAGCCCCACCGCCCCCCCCCCACACACACACACACACACACACACACACACACATAACACAACCTAATAACCAAAAGTTCCATACCAGGTTTGATGAGTGCATCACCAGTCAATATCTCTTGGAGGGTAAATGAAGAAGGGCGATATTTTGGCTTCTGCCAGAACCATCCCTTCTTCTTCTTGGTGACCAAGCTCAAAAGTTGCAGCTTATCAGAATCATTCAGGCTGCTGACTGGAATCAAGTCACCGTTGCTGTCAATCTGCTTTACAAAGCTGCTGGTTGCCTTTGCAAACATTTTGAAGTATTAATCGTAAACCTATGAAATAAACATCAGTTAGTAGACAGTGATTAAGACATTTATTCTTGAACATCAATATACATGGAAATATGCATAGAAAAGATATATATACGATGGACCTGTTGACTCCAGACGGGGAGACTTTCGCAACATCTGCAGGTAGAAAAGAGAGAAAAGTGCCATAAACTTGGTCCCAAAACATTTAGGATCGCCAGTGAAAATTTGGCTGCAAAGACCTTTGTAAGGGACGTGGATAATAATCAAATACTATTTGATTGAATTGGAGGAATGTTTTAAGATCAGATAATGACCAGAGGTAGGGGGTCTTTGAGGTAAATGAGGATCAGAGGGTCTAACCATGTACCTTCCTGCTTTGAATTGGTTAAGAGATTATGCTAAATTTGTGTATATTGCTGAAATTGTAGCATCTTATTTTAAAGATGTGCATAAACAAGCCGTTTTGTACAAATAGTGTGTGTTTGGGCAGTACCAACATGGTAATGGAATCCCTCTCCCTCCTGCAGAAGATTGACTGAATAAGTACGCTTCTGTTTGAAACAAGAAACGATCTGTGATTGTCAGTCTTTTTTCCCCACAGCAGATAGAACTAGGCCTCTTCGGCTAATTTCTGTAACAATGTGTAGCAGTGTATATGTGAGAACTAATAAAGCACTCATCAATATGTAGATATGACAGTACTCTTTCAACAAAAGCAGCTGAAAATTGTTGCTCTGAAAACTCTACAGCATTACATTGTTCAGATGTACAATAATATTTCAATTAAATGTTGGAAATACGCAGCTGGTCAGGCAGCATCTGTGGAGACAGAGAGACAAAGAGGATTACCGTGTCATCGCATCATACAGCACAGAAACAGGCCCTAAAGCCGAACCTGCCTTTGCTGACCAAGATGCCCCATCTATGCTAGTCTAAACTTCCCACGTATGACCCATATCCCTCTAATCTTTCCTATCCATGTACCTGTCCAATTGTCTTTTAAAATATTTTAAAATTGTGTCAAAACAATCAGTTTTTCATAACTCTTTAAAAAAGGGACTTAATTAATTCAAAAATGCAGAGAAAAGGCTGCAAGTGAAGGAGAGACACAAAAGTGATAGGGTATATGATGTGAATTACAAAGTAGCAATGTAAGATTAATCTAACATGTCACAGTCCCCCTCCTTCTCCCATATTTATTTTTATATACTTATTCAGCTTGTTCGTGAACATTGGAAATGAATTTGCCCTGACTATTGCAATGTGCAGTACATTCCAGATGCTAACCCCTCACTGATGAAGAAAATTGCTACATACATCACTTTAGCTTCATTTGTCAATTATCTTTCTAAATTTCCCTAATCTGGTTCCAGTGAGAACAGTGTCAATTTACTTTATCAGATATCTTTCAAATTCCTCAGTTCTGCAGAGAAATCCCACATTTTGCAATCTATCCACAAAATGCTTAATTCCTGGAATAATTAAAACATAATCTCTTCTGCACCCTCTAAAGCTATTTGCACACTATAAAATAAAACAAACTTGCTCAACCAGTCCTGCTAGTGCCAATGATTTTGGCACATATCTGCCCAAATATCTGTGCTCTTTTCTGATTCCATGCTTTTTAGCAGTAAATCTAATTTGCCACCAAACATTCATTCCACCACCCTGAATCTATCTCCTTGAAGTATGTAATCATCCTCACAGTCCATTCTGCCCCCCCCCATCTATCATTTTTACAAATTGTGCCTTGTACACTATCATTAATATGCTTTCAGCAAAGCAATACTCCAATTCCAAATCCACCCTCAGTCCCACTTCGCCCACATCCAGTCTAACAAGCAACAATTTTCTACTGTGCTCTATTTTTTCACCCTTCAGCCAATTTTCTCTCCTTGCTATGACTGCCTCATTTATTCCACAGGCAACTTATTATGTGACACTATCGAGTATGGTATTTCTATTTTTAAAGCATGAAATATGTTTCTTCAAACATGTTCATTTGGATGTAATATGCAGAATTTAAATTTTTTTTTTAAATTTTGAGTGGATTTCAATTTTAAATTCATTTATTTTAGATCCAGCCTGGATTTTCACCATGTTACAATCAGTCTGAAAAATCTAATCCAGCCAGTGTTCTATTTTACTTGTTCAAAATAGTTCTTGCAGTCGGGTTTCCAGTTGTACATTAAAAATAGGTAGGGTAATTATCCATGGATTACATCTTACCACTGTAGAAAATTATATGACACAGGACATAAAATATGATGTTATTATTTAAAGCTTACTAAACTTACTAAGTTATAAACATTTACAGAATAGACCAATTCATTTACAGAATAGACCAATTCCATGCATTATGATTTTTATATATATTAAGAAAACGCAGTGATTTAAAATAGCTACTTCAAGATCAAATTGTATACAATGTTAATTGCATTAATTATATCTTTTTTTTTGCCAAAACAAAGTAATGGATTTTGTGTTATTTCAAGTGAATTACGTGACAGTTTCCCTTGGCAATGGTATCTCTTGTTTTCAATAAGTATTTCCAATAACAAGTCCCTTCAAAAGTAACTGTACATTATAGCAACAAGGATGTTAAAAAATCATGCTTAATCTATGGCAGCTCTTTGAGTACAAGTAATGATGATTAAATAGATTAATTATCCTAAAGCATTAAGGCCAATGTGTTAGGGGATGCAAAAAAACAAAACAGATATGGACTATTTTTTTAAGCTATTTACGTAATGTCAAAGATGTGGCCATAATTTATTGCCAATCTCCAATACCGGGTCGCCGTGCATACCACACAAGCAAGGTATGCCTCTGAACCAGTATAGTCAAAGCAGTGCCGGGAGGCCACAAATTAACACTTCAGCTAATGTTGTCTAGAAACTCAGAAAATGGATTTCAATTTCCAACATTTTTCTGGCATTCAAACCGCTACCGAGAAATAAAAAAAATAACATATAAAACACTCAGATGGAAAACAGTTGTTGTCATAAATGCTAATCACCATCCCCACCATTGTAGAAGCCAGTCTTCTGCCAATCTGACCCACTTCATGTGATATCCATATGCAACTGAGAACACAGTGTGTAGCAGTGGCTATGGGTCCAGATATCATCTCAGCTACAGTACTTTAGAGCTATGTTCTTGCATGAGTTGCACCATTGGTCAAGATGTTCCAATACAGTTACACCACTGACATGTACCCAAGGATGGAAAAACACTACCCAGGTGTGACCTGTTTACAAAAATCATGATGAATCTAATCCAGCTAATTGCTGTCCAACCAACTTGCTCTCAATCATCAAAAACACAGAAGATTTTGGCATGTTATCAAATACACCAGTTCACCAATAGCCTACTCTTTGTTTAAGAAGGAACTGCAGATGCTTGACAAAATTGTAGACAAAAATGCTGGAGAAACTCAACGGGTGAGGCAGCATCTATGGTACTGTTTGGAGGTTGCCAGGATCACTCTGCTCCAGACCTCACCACAGTCTTAGCTTAATCATAGACAAATTGCCTATCTGTCTTCTACAGGGATGCTGCCTCTGGGCAGCTTCTAAGGCCTAATGATCTTCCACTCTTTCACGAATAACCTTCCTTCCAACATCAGGTCAAAAATGGGGATGTTCACTGATAATTGTGCAATGTTCAATCCATTCACCATGCCTTTGCAAATAAAGCAGTCCATGCAACTATACAACAAGATGTTGACCACATTCGGGCGCGGCTGAAAAGTGGAAATTAACAAATTAAGCCAGAAAAGTGCCATAAAATGACCAACAAGTCAAACCACATACTCCTGATTATCAGTACCATTATCATCACCAAGTGCAACAACATAAGCATTGACTAGAAAAGCAAGTCAATCTGGGTATTCTAGAATAGTGTCTCACGTCCTGACCATTTAAAGGTTTTCACCAGGTTTTACAAAGTACAGCCCCTGTCCCACTTAAGAAACCTGAACGGAAACCTCTGGAGACTGACAAAAACCTCCGGGAACCGCACGGAAACCTTGGGTGGGGCGCAAAGTCCCCAGAGGTTTCCGTTCAGGTTTCCTAACTGGGACAGGGGCATACCAATCACAGGTGTGAGAGAACACTTGCCACTTGCTCAGACGAGTGCCTCTTCAACCTGCAAGAAGCTCAACACCATCCAGGAGAAAGCAGCCTGCTTGATTTGTATCCAGTTGGCTACACTAACAAATCATATCTTCCACCACTGACAGAGAATTACTGCATTACTGTATGTACTCTCTATCCAAGTTACTAATCTAGGCTACTCTAAAAGCACGTGCCAAACTTGCACCCTCTTCCACCAAGAAAAAGATACGCGAGAACAGATGACCATTCCGCATCAAGGCACACACTGTGGTGTTCTGGAAATATATCATTGTTCTTTGGTCTCAATCCTGGAACTCCGTACCTAACACCACTATGGGAGTACGTTCATCAGAAGAACTGTAGCTATTCAAGGATAGTTCTAATCAACATACACATCTCATCAAGAGCAATTAGAGTTTGGCAATAAATGCCAACTTTGCCAGTAACACCACAATCCCCAATAAATGAATAAGGAAAAAGAACAGAACTATAAAATGATATGCGAGGACCACATGCACATAACTTGTCATAATGAATACAATATGATACTCTTCCAATGATTCATCTACAATACATATAGTAAGATCATGCCTAGATACAAGCCTGGACATTATACAATCTCAAAGTTGTTCATTCTAAACTTTGTAAAACAGTCGCACGGTTAGACATTTATTTCATTAAACATAATAAACCATGAGCACACATTCATTTGCATAGTTTCCCCACCAATTAACAATGTCCTCAGTCTTATCCCAAAATAACTACTTTCCTGTTTCATAAACAGAATTAACAAACCACATTTCATAAAATCAGAGAAGCGAGAACTGTGAACAAAATTAACCCGCAAACACTTTCTGCCCAACTGAGGAACTTCCTGTTTGCTATATAACAGGAAGTGAACCTTAAGGGAAACAAGATATGGGAATGGTTCAGGAAAATGGTGTTGAGATGGACATTCACCCATTATCTCGATCAATTAGCGAAGCACATTCAAAATTCCAAATGGCCGATTCTTTCTTATATGGCATATCTTCTAAGTCTAATTACACTTTGCTCCATTTGCTTCAATGCCGCCATTCAGGCATAACACTTTTGTAGACTGTCCTCAATCACAGCTTTTGAGTTAAGTCAAAGGAAAAGCAATAGGGACCAAGATGCTAATTTCAGAGTATGAAAATGGCCATAACCTTTTTAATACTGACGATATGAAAGTGAATTAGGTGTCAAATTAAACTGATTTTTATGCTTTATCTGATGGGATAAATTGCAGACTTGATTTTTAAGATCTCAAAATTTTGTAACATTGCTAAATCAAGCTGAACTCCAGCTCTTTCCTGAATCTCGGCGCAAATCAAAATAGCCTCTCTACATTCCAGTTGTCTCCGTAACCTCACTCTGCCTTCAACTGCCTGTAACAATACGTTGGAGAAATGTGTCACTGCTTTGCAATTACAAACCAGGGAGACGACAGGCGAATTCTATTTAAGACGATGACTCATTTTCAACTGCAGGCCGTGTAAGATGCACCCGGCTCTGGGCGCGGTTCCATCGTCTTTCTTTCAGCAAACGTTGACTAAGATTGAAAACAAAACCGAAGACGTGAATTAAGTGGAGCAGACAGGGGTGTTGCTACTGCGACCAGATATTGATACTACTTGCCCACAAGTCGTTGGCTCATCGCACCCAATCCAACCGCACCCCGAGAGACTCACAGACTCACAGACCGCGGATAAGCAAAGACAGAGGGGGAGGGAGAGGGAGGCCGGGATGGGGGTGGGAGGGAGAGGCAAGGGGGGAGAGCTCACCTCAGGCGGCGGGCGACACCGACGGACAGAGCGGGGCAGTGAGCGCCAGAACCGGCGGCCGACAAGTCCCTCCAGCTGCCGCTTATGTCCTCTAGTGATGGGGCGATCGAGCGGGGGTGGGATAGGATAGACAACTCGCTACCGCCCCTGGCAGTCAGCCAAACAGATGCTAAATCAGTTAATTCATCGGAAAACAACAGCGTCTTGTTGGTGGGGGGTGGGGAGTGGGGAGGAGGAGAAGAGGAAGACCCAACATTGACATGTGATGGGGAGATGTGACCACATTTGCCGTAACGGCGACTTGTTGCTGCCGATCTTGCGCTCTGTGCCTTCGGCAATTGCAAAAAGGCAAGCAGGCAGGCAAGAGCAAATGACAGAGGAGATACAAAGAAGTGGAACAAGTTTACCGCCGAAACTATACCACAGCCTCTGATGATTAACGTAAAACTCCGCTTCCAATTCCACCCGAGATTCTACATGTAATTTGTAGGAATGCTACCTAGTCAATGGTCAAGCGCCTTGAGTATCTAGAAAGGCGCTATATATAAATCCCATCCATTATTATTATTATTATTATTACCTGGAGCCAGTGGGAATTATATTTACACTGCAGCCAGAACCCCAGCGGGTGGAGGGAAAGCTGCCTCTCAGGCAAAGCTTTGAAAGGACCAAACCCTCTATTTCCCGTGCAGCTCGAGAGAGAAAGAGGGAAATATAAAGTGCATTCCCAGGGACAGCATTCAGGAGATTGAGAAACCAACCCGATCCCGTGTGAATGCTTGAGGAAGCTGCATCCCCTGATCATTTCCACTTAAACTGTCAAGCATTTTCTATGATAGCTGGAGTAACTCAGCGGGACAGGCAGCCTATCTGGAATGGGCGACGTTTCGGGTCGAGACCCTTCTCCAGCTTTTTGTGTCTATCTTCGGATTAAACCAGCATCCTTGTTAAGCAGTTTATCTGCTTGCTCACAAAACCACTTCCTTATTTTGGCAGGTGCAATATCATGTGCAAACGTTTTCATTGACGGCGCAGAAAGGAGTAGATTGAGTAATTCTAATCGTTGAAAGCCCCTGTACATAAACCAGTGAAAGTCAACACAGGGAAAGCAAGCATTTAGGAAGGGCACCACGTTGGCTGTTTTATGCAGGAGGATTTAAATACTGGAGATAAGTCGTTTACTACAAGTGTTTTTGGCCTTTGGCGAGACTGCACTTCATATTCATTAGATGTGGTTTGGAATTCAGAAGAATTAGGGGAGATTGGATGCAATAAGGACGTTGTCCTGGTGGGAAAGTCCAAAACAAGCAGTCACGGTGTCAGAATCAAGAGTAGATCAGCACAGAAAACTATAAGAATTTTTATCGTGATCTTTTGGAATACTCTCCCGCGAAATTCAGTAAAAGCTCAGGGATTGAGTTCACTCAAAAGAGAGAAGCTATATAAATGAATATTTTATTACCACGTGACATGTCACAGTGATTTGTTTTGCTTTGTATACCATGCAAAAATTATGCAATGAGTTGCCATGTGCAGGGCACCGACAATGTTACAGTGTTCAATGCAGTCTCAATAGGGTGATTTCACGAAAGGTCACTGGAACGTAGTTCCGCACCCACGTGACTGAAAATTTGAAGTGGAGTACATGCTATACATCCAATAAATTCAAAACGCATTGAGAGTTTACGATTATTTAAATGGTAAATGTAGCTTCAGAAGCGTTTTCATTTTGCATGTTAAAACCCACCTGAGAACCATGGGCGATTTTGCAATTTTACTGACGGATTTTTCACTTTTAAAACTTTTCATATAACAAATGAATAAAAAAGTCAATAATGCCTTACTTTTGATGAAATGCAGCGAGCAAACACGATAATTCCCGATATTTTGGATCTTTAAATCTCCACGGCAAATGTCCGCTGGTCACTTCCGCTGGATTTGCACCTTCAGCTCCCTCTTGAATTTACCTTAGTTTCTATCTTTTTTTTGGACTGTAAATTTAGGTAGCTGTGCCTCACGGTCACCCCGACTGGCACAGTAAATTGCAGCTCAAAAACTGTCCGTTTTCGATGTTTTTAACGGGTGTGAAAGTGCGTGTTTTCCCATTCACTAACATGTACCGGATGTATAGCATGTACTCCACTTCAAATTTTCGGTCACGTGGGTGCGGATCTACGCTCCAGTGACCTTTCGTGAAATCACCCTATAGTCCCTCTTTGTTCTCGGTGACGCTCCCACGCCAGGACCGTCGTTGATACAGGGAATCAAATGACATGGGGCCGAGCTGGGGACCGAGGTAGAAACTCAGCCACAATATTGGTAATTTATAGAATCATTAATAGAATCTGAATCACACTGTTTCCTTCGCTCCATAGATGCTGCTGCACCCGCTGAGTTTCTCCAGCTTTTTTGTGTACCTTCAGAATCACACTTTATTCGCCAAGTTGGTTTTGCAACATACGAGGAATTTCATTGGCCTTCGCGTGCTCTTATATTCTATCTGGGAAGGAAATGCACACAACAAAAATGCTCCAATAGCGAAGTAAGGAATAGTTAGTATTTGAGACGAATGGCCTTTCATCATTCACACTAACACCACAACTTTATTTCCTTAATTAACTGTTTTCTTATTAAAAACAACTTTCAAGTTAGTTAAATATAATTTGCCCTCAACCAACCATGCGACTAATATTGTCTCCAGTAATAATTTCTACGAGCAAGCTTGTAATTGAATTAAATAACTAGCTGGTATTTGCTACATTTATCTTTGCAGTCTTTTTTGAGGAAATATTTTTTAAAAATTGCAGTTCTCCAATCTTTGGGAATGCCAGTCAAACTTATAAATGCTTGGAAGATTACCGCCATTATCCCCACAATTCCTACCCCCTTTTGGCTCAACAACCTGGATGATATACATCTTGACTAAGTTGTCCATCTAGTTTGTGTAATGGTGGCCTTTCCAGCATATTTTAAATACTATTTTAATAAAACAAAATTAAATTTGAATGTTCAGAATGTCAACTCATTCAGCAATTGTCATGACTCATTTTTGATCCCTTACCTCTTTTACAGTTAATTTACTGTTTGTACACACGATTTTTGGTGACTTTTATGTTTGCTGCCAGTTGTTTTCCTCGTTTTTTTTTTGTTCCTCATTTCCACTTCCCATCTGAACTTTTCATAATCAGCCTAATTCTCAGTTAACAACCTGACATGACCTTGTTCATATTTCTTTTATTCCATCTTTATTTTCACACTCTCGGTGTGATGCTGCCACCACCCCCCCCCACCCCCCCCCCCCCCCCCCCCCCCCCGATTAAATTACAGATTTGCCTGCCAGTTCTGAATTCCATTTCATCTCAGCCAGGTTAATTCTCACCTCAGTGAAATGCCCCCCTTTCCCACCAGCTATTTTTTTTTAAATAACAGTTTGGCCCAAACCTGTTTCCATAGATATTCCTATGAAGAAATGTTCTACTACAAAATTAGCTTTCACTGCCTCTTCTGTTAACACATTCTTCTTCTTAATATGTCTCTCTCATTGAAATAGCACAAGAACCAAGGAGCAAAGATATTGTCTTTGACTAGGAACATTTGAACAGCTGTTGGCAAATTAGCCTTTAGGCCTGTTCTGCCATTCAGCAACACCAAGTCTGATCTGTGACAAAATCCAGATAGCCACTTTTGCCCACTCTCCCTTAATATCTTTAATAGAAGTAACTATCCTTCTCACTAGAGCAAATTGTTTCCCATTATATTCTCCATTGGCACCTGCCATCTTCGAATACCTTGAAATAAATCTCCTTGAAATCCTACGCCGTAAAGAAAACAATCCAATATCTCCAAACCAAAATGATATCCCTTAATTGGACTTGTAATTGATTTTGTAATTGTAATTGTATGTATTAGCCAAGTATAAAAACAAAACAAGTATGTAAATCATACGAAGAATTTGATTTGCTACAGTCATATCAAAAAAGTAATAAAACACACAACCACGTAATATTTAACATCAACATGGATTTGTGCCTGGAAGGTCATGTTTAACTAATCTTCTTGAATTTTTTGAAGATGTTACTCGGGAAATTGATGAGGGTAAAGCAGTGGATGTTGTGTATATGGACTTCAGTAAGGCCTTTGACAAGGTTCCTCATGGAAGGTTGGTTAAGAAGGTTCAATTGTTGGGTATTAATGGTGGAGTAGCAAGATGGATTCAACAGTGGCTGAATGGGAGATGCCAGAGAGTAATGGTGGATGGCTGTTTGTCAGGTTGGAGACCAGTGACGAGTGGGGTGCCACAGGGATCTGTGTTGGGTCCACTGTTGTTTGTCATGTACATCAATGATCTGGATGATGGTGTGGTAAATTGGATTAGTAAGTATGCAGATGATACTAAGATAGGTGGTGTTGTGGATAATGAAGTAGATTTTCAAAGTCTACAGAGAGATTTAGGCCAGTTGGAAGAGTGGGCTGAAAGATGGCAGATGGAGTTTAATGCTAATAAGTGTGAGGTGCTACATCTTGGCAGGACAAATCAAAATAGGACGTACATGGTAAATGGTAGGGAATTGAAGAATGCAGGTGAACAGAGGGATCTGGGAATAACTGTGCACAGTTCCCTGAAAGTGGAATCTCATGTAGATAGGGTGGTAAAGAAAGCTTTTGGTGTGATGGCCTTTATAAATCAGAGCATTGCGTATAGAAGTTGGGATGTAATGTTAAAATTGTACAAGGCATTGGTGAGGCCAATTCTGGAGTATGGTGTACAATTTTGGTCGCACAATTATAGGAAGGATGTCAAAAAAATAGAAAGAGTACAGAGGAGATTTACTAGAATGTTGCCTGGGTTTCAGTAACTAAGTTACAGAGAAAGGTTGAACAAGTAAGGGCTTTATTCTTTGGAGCGCAGAAGGTTAAGGGGGGACTTGATAGAAGTTTTTAAAATGATGAGAGGGATAGATAGAGTTGACGTGGAAAAGCTTTTCCCACTGAGAGTAGGGAAGATTCAAACAAGGGGACATGACTTGAGAATTAAGGGACTGAAGTTTAGGGGTAACATGAGGGGGAACTTCTTTACTCAGAGGGTGGTAGCGGTGTGGAATGAGCTTCCAGTGAAGGTGGTGGAGGCAGGTTCGTTTTTATCATTTAAAAATAAATTGGATAGTTATATGGATGGGAAAGGAATGGAGGGTTATGGTCTGAGCGCAGGTGTATGGGACTAGGGGAGATTATGTGTTCGGCACGGACTAGAAGGGTTGAGATGGCCTGTTTCCGTGCTGTAATTGTTATATGGTTATATGGTTATAAACATCCATCACAATGGCTCCTCCACTTTCCTCACAGTGATGGAAGGCAATAAAGTCTTCTTTCCTCCTGCTGGTATCATTTTGGTAATCCTCTGAAGTCACTCCCAGATCATAACATCGTTCCTGTAGGATTGTAAAAGCATCATAAAAGTATTGCCTACAGAATGAACAATGCTCAATACATTCAATTCCTCACTTTTATGGCCCAGAGACCAATTTGCAGCCATTACCAATTTCACTGCCAACGACACAAATACTAGCATATTTCTTTTTTTTTTCACTGAAGCTTAAACTTTCTGTAATTAATTTAATGGACTATTATTGTCTCCATGCAGGAACTTGATGAATTCTATTGGGAGTGGCATAAATATTACATTATCAATTCAACGGATCACTCAATGGTAAATTTGAAAATTAATAAATGGGCAACATTAACGATCCGGGGTGGCACAGCGATAGAGTTGCTGCATTACAACGCCAAAGACCCAGATTTGATCCTGACTACGGGTGCTGTCTGTACGGAGTTTGTACATTCTCCCCGTGACCTACGTGGGTTTTATCCGGTTTCCTCCCACACTCCAAAGACGTACAGGTTTGCAGAATTATTGGCTTTGGTAAAATTGTAAATTGTCCCTACTGTGTGTAGGAAAGTGTTAGTGTGTGGGAATTGCTGGTCGGCGCAGATTCGGTGGGCCAAACGGCCTGTTTCTGTGCTGTATCTCTAAATGAAACTAGAATAAACCTAATCATCCATCGTTGATTCACAGGTCAACTAGGAACAGGACTGTGGCTGATCCACTGAAAAAATACACAAAGAACTCCAATCTTGCAGGCAGGATCCAAGATCAATCTAAGGATGTGCAGTAAACAATGGTTCTCACCTGTGGCATCAGCAACTTTTCTTTTCATTAAATTTTCATACAGGATACCTGTGACCAGGTGGCGATGCCACTTCTCCAAGATCAGAATGCAACTTAGAGACTGTTCTAGGAATGGGCCCTTCTTCCCAGCGCATCAACACCAACCATGATATCTATCTAAACTAAATCCTTTTGCCTTCATTGGGCCAACATCTTTCCACTCCCTTCCGATCCAAGTGCCTTTCCAAACATCTTTTGAACACTGTAATTGATCCTGCACCAAATAGTTTCCGTATAAACACTTTTTCACACAAAGAGTTGTGAGTCTGTGGAATTCTCTGCCTCAGAGGGCAGTGGAGGCCGCTTCTCTGGATGCTTTCAAGAGAGAGTTAGATAGAGCTCTTAAAGATAGCGGAGTCAAGGGATATGTGGAGAAGGCAGGAATGGGGCACTGATTGTGGATGATCAGCCATGATCACTTTGAATGGCGGTGCTGGCTCGAAGGGCTGAATGGCCTACTCCTGCACCTATTGTCTATTGTATAACTACCAAACAGTGTGAGAAAAACTCGCCCCTTAGATCTCCTTTACATTGCTCCCTTCACACCATTAACCTACGCCCTTGGTTTTGGACCTCCCTGACCCCTATAAAAATACTATTTTATATCTGCCTTTTATATGCCACTCAACAAAGTTTATAAATGTCCAAATGGTCATCCCTCAGCCTCTTACATTCTAGTGAAAATAAACCCAGTCTTTCTAATCTATCTTGACAAGTAAATCCCTCCATTCCAAAAAACATCCTGGTGAATCTCTTCTGCATTCTCTATTACTATCAAATTCTTCCTGTAGTATGGCATCATAAACAAAAACAATATTTCATGTGCTGCCTAACCAATTTGTCCAGCTGCATATTCAATGTCTCAGCATTTGATTTCAATCATGTTGACTGCCTTCCAAGACCCCATCTGTTTGTGTTGCCATTTTCGGGGAGCTGAAAATGGCAACACCAAAGGTTTCAGTGTACAATAACACCCATGTGGTGATAATTTGTAGTGGTGATGAGTAACAGAATAGACAGTATCAAGTGACCAGTCCCACAGACCCTTGAACCAAAATGCATTCAGTTGTTAATCAATAATTACAGGATGAGGCAGGTGCGATGTTCAATATGGACCCAGACCCAGGGTTAGTGCACGCATTACAGAGTTTGACCATCTCACAGGGCAGTGACAGCTGAGAAAGCAGCTGACCAGTGTCAGGCAGAGGACATCATCTAGCTGGCAAGGCACCAACACCAGAGGAGATAGACACTGCTAGCAGAAGACTCTTCTAAGATAAAGCCACTCAGTGTTTGGCGACACCAGCAAAGTTAATCACCTCTTGCGATATTGGCATGCTTGGATGAGCCTCCAGAGTAGAACTGAAGATAGATTTAGTCAAATTGAGGAATCCCAGAGTGAGGAGTCAAAGTTGGCTTGCATCCACAGAGATGGATTTGCATTAGGGATATGCTATTAGCAGTATTGTTGGAAAGCACAATTATATACTCTGATCCCTCCATGCCTTTGTCCAATGTGCCTTATCAGCCCAATAACTTTGCTGTTATTGTACTGCAAGATATATGGAAGCTAATTTGTGCCAGAGCCCACATTGAAAAACAAAAATCTAATTTACGTGTTGGTTGAGCACTAAATAGACAATATTGGGAGAACTTGCCTCTCAGAAGATTCCATTGATCCCCCCCAAGACAGCAGGATTGGTGTCATGATCCACAAAACATTTTATGAAAATGTGGCACTCTTACAGGACCACGTTAAAGCCTTTATATGCTTTGAACACTGTGACTGTTCAAACATTTCCACTTTAAATTGTTCTCAGGAGAAAGGCCAAATTAAAAATAGCTTGAAGTGGCTGTATGTCTCTGAAACAGTTGTCAAGTTCCAAGATTTTATTTCCGCCCATTTGTCTTAAATAACTAAGTCAGTTTGTTGGCTCACAATTGTCTCAGTAGAATACTAGACCTTTGGAGAGATATAACATTCTGACCACTGTATCCAATTCACCCAATGAGTAAGTCACACATTTATAGCATTATAAATCTGGCAATAAAGATTTACTTGATTCTTAATATAGGATCTACTTAGGGGAATAGATGGAAGACCTAGAGTTTGTGAAGATTCATATCAATCACCTTCAGCATCCAAATTAAAAAATGTGAACTTTCAAGATTCCCAATCCTACTGTGTGCAACAGCAGCAGAGAAAATGGTGCCTCCATTACCAAGTACCTGGCACCCTTACAAAGGAGTTCTTCTACCAGATATGATTTCCAATAAAATTAGGGAGAGTGGAATTAGGGACAGTGACTTTCGCTGTTCCTAATGAAGATGAAAGGAGTAAGAAAGCTGCCAGTGATTTACTCTATAACTCTTAGCAGACTCCAGGACAAGCTGTCAGTTTGAGTTCTCATCTTCTTCATGGGATCACAATGACATTTTAATTCCCTTGAGTGGAGCACCAGCTTTGGCTGCGGGGTCCACAAGGGTCTGTCACACAGCCAGTGAAGCTTGGTGGAAAACTAAATTGCTCCTCTGATCTCGACATGAAAAATTGGGTCTCTGCTCTTCTGCCCAGAAACAGTCAGACTAGTAATATGCACCTACAAATACCACCCACTCACCACCCCCAAATCAGACAACACAGTTTGTTGCTGCATCCTTCTATTAGTGCCAGTCTGAGATATCTCCCATTATCGTTGAATTACACTTTAGCAATCGGCCTTGCTGATGTATCATTACAACCTCTTTACTGATCAATTGAGCAGTCCTCGGCTAAGTTCCAATTCCTTATCCCCAAAAATAGTCTCTCAAAAATCGAAATTCATCTCAATTTGAATACAACAGAATCAATTAATGAAAAAGTGTCTATTTATGGCTGTGCAATGTGTAGCCCCATCAACACACAGATTTTACACGAGTTGTATTTACTTTTTCTTTAATTGGGTAGCCGTCAACAATCCTGCAATCAAAATTTCTCTTGGCCTTTCTCATTACTTCTGTGGCTGCTTGTTATTTTTAACCTGTTATGAATAATAATCCTGACTACCCAAATGCTTCACGTTTGCTATTTATAAACTTGCTATATCTATGTAACCAACGCAAAGTTAAAAATGTACGGTGAGAACTGGGTCCATCAAATAATCAATCCACCCCTTCCATCCCTGCAACTTGCAAAACCTTCTCCCTTCAATTATCGAGCTCCCTTTTGAAGACCATAACTGTATCAGTCTTCACAATCCATGGATGTACAATCCAAATTCTAATGCCATGATGCCTAAAAATAATTCCTCAATTGTTGTGACACTTCATGATTTTAAATAGCTCTACAGGTCTCCTCTCAAGCTCACCAGTCTACCAACACAAATAAAGTTACTCACCCACAAGGTCTTTACATTGTTCTTCCACCCCCCTCACCCCCCCCCCCTCAACCTCACCCCCCCACCCCTCACCCCCCAACCCCCCCACCATCACCCCCCCCCCCCTCACTTTTCTCACTTTCACTCTGTAATGTCATCTCTGCTGAACATTCTAGTCCAAATAGCATGTAATATTACCTGAAAAGGGCACTTAAAGCTTTTCTACTCAATGTCTATGTCTACCTAACACGCTATATTGTTTTTACAAACATTGTACAAGAAATACACATTAAAACAGTACACAATCATGTCAATAAAACCAATTTATTATTTGCGATTATAGCATACAGTGAATTGCAGCAGTCTCTTACAAACACATTATACGATCATAAAAATGCATTTGACTCTAGATTTTAATCCCTTCACGTTGAAACACTGAGTAAACCGCCTACCCCTAACAAACTTCAAGTTGCAAACATGTCTTTTTGGTGCTGAGTAAATGGGTAACGAATGCTGAAATATGAACTGCGAAAATGTACAAATCTCTGCTTTGGGCAAATGCTGCATTAAAAAGAGTTTGAATGTGGAAAATATGGCCTCAGCCTAATGTTCGCAGATTTAAATATGGCAATATATTTAAGACAGTCATTGTAAATTATTTGGTATAATTAAGCACTTAGAAGCTTAAATATCTTACATAAAAGTTTAAAACCAAATACACTTTGGAAAAAGTGAAATGGTGTGAAAAAGTGAAGTTAAAGCAGCTTCACCCAGACTGAATATTTCTTTGGCTTGCCAATAAAACTTGATATAAATCAGAGAAGTAAACACAATTTATTTATCTGTAATGGTCCAGATTAATTAGGTTCCTTTAAACTTTAATGATCGAATAATTTAGTAGAATCTAATTTTATTAAATTAATTGTAATTTTGTTACATAATATTTGTGGATAACATCATTGTGACCTTTCAAATTTCACGATTCTTCAATCATGAAATCTTCTTATTACATGAATATCTTCCAGAGAATGAAATTCTGTACATGAATAGAGGTAATAAGGAAACAGTAGTACAGTGAATCCATGTTATTACAGACCTCTTTACAATGGATTTTGGTTAGAGCGGACTGACCCGCTGAGCTTCACTGCCAGGCTGGGCTGCTGACACCAGCCCTAAAATGCACCACCTCCTCCACCGCTTCCAGGCCAGTTTGCCGATGCCGGCCCGCGCTGCCTCCCCGACTGCTTCCCAGCCAGACCTACTGCCGCCACTACCGGCCTCCACGGCTGATTCCAAGCTGCACCTGCTGCTGTTGACACTTGTCTGCACTCCAGCCACCTGCCATCAATGACTCGACTAGTCCTCGCCTCTCCCCTGGCTTCCAGTAAAATGGTGCCATCAACTCACCTGGATTCCAGGCCCAATTCCAGGCAGAAAGTCTGAAGAAGGGTCTCGACCCGAAAGCCACCTATCCATGTAATCCACAGATACTGCCTGACTTACTCCAGCACTCGGTGTCCTTTTGCATATTAACCAGCATCTGAAATTCCTGGTTTCTAATACATACAATTATAATCCCTTACTCGTTTATAGCAGGCAATCGACAATAATGGACACCACCCCCCCACCCCCATGGTATGTTATAATAAGGGCTTACTGTATTAAAATTATCACGTTTCAGATAATATAGGCTAAAAATAATTCACAAATACAATTAACTAAAGGTTGAATACAGCTGTGGATACTGCTACTCTTGAAGACATGGCTAATCAGACAAAAAGGTCAAAGCGTTGTCCAATTTCTATGAAAATCCACTGACATAATGCCCATGGCGAAAATGTCTTTGTATTTATAAACTTGCTCCTGGAAAGCAGAAAATCTAGCTTTATTTCACTTATGCCCTGATAAAGTGTTATTAAAATGTGCTAGGACAAAGCACAAAAACACTAAAAAAAAATGAAGGCTGGCAGTGAATAATCAGCAGAAAGAGGTTGATATAATCCACTGAAAATAAGTTGCAACATACTTTCTATTCTCCCACAGGATAAAATGCTTTGAGATAACAAGCTGCATAAATTCAGATTCAGTATCTCATCAATCTGAAAATTAGCCAGTTCAGATGAAAGCCACGTTTTCTCTCTTCAGTTTTGATTTAGTATGAGAACATACAAAATACCAGCAGGAGCAGTTCATTTGGCATGAATAGTAAAATTCCAGAATTGGGAAATTGAATGGCTGTGACATTGAAAACTACGATCAGCGCTTCAAATTAAGGAGATGGCCATTCACGGCCACAGTGAAAAATGTCCACCGGAGTGTTTAGTTTAGTTTAGAGATACAGTACCCAGACGGGACATCGAAGAACGAGAAGCCGAAGCAAAGAAGTGGAAGTTAAGATACCGACCAGACAGAATGGTGAAAGGATACGAAGCCGAATGGACACCACGCTGATAGAACAATACGCAGAACGGGCATGACGTCGAAAAGCCGCCGAACAAACACAACGTCTCCGGGGATGGGATTTGTCCAAGAACTTGTCAGCGATTCGTCCAGACCCCCGGGTCCATCACATCACTGGCCGGGGGGAGACGGGAGGGTGGGGACGGGTCACTGCCGCCATTTTACAAATGCAAGTTCAAGCTTCCTCCAACCCTCCTGACTCCACCCGGCTAGTACTGCATATCACTGCCTCTGTGGCAATCGCAGCAGCTTAGAGTCACTGACACCTGGACCAAACGCTGACAAGGTCCCGGGGGACAGTGTGAGCTGTGAGGAGGATGCTCGGAGCCTGCAAGGTGACTTGGATAGGTTGGGTGCATGGCAGATGCAGTATAATGTGGATAAACGTAAGGTTATCCACTTTGGTGGCAAAAACAGGAAAGTAGACTATTATCTGAATGGTGGCTGATTAGGAAAAGGGGAGATGCAATGAGACCTGGGTGTCATGGTACACCAGTCATTAAAAGTAGGCATGCAGGTGCAGCAGGCAGTGAAGAAAGCCAATGGTATGTTAGCATTCATAGCAAAAGGATTTGAGTATAGGAGCAGGGAGGTTCTACTGCAGTTGTACAGGGTCTTGGTGAGACCACACCTGCAGTATTGCGTACAGTTTTGGTCTCCTAATCTGAGGAAAGACATCCTTGCCATAGAGGGAGTGCAGAGAAGGTTCACAACATTGATTCCTGGGATGGTAGGACTTTCAAGTTCAAATGAGTTTATTGTCATGTGTCCCTGTATAGGACAATGAAATTCTTGCTTTGCTTGAGCACACAGAAAATAGTAGGCATTTACTACAAAACAGATAAATGTGTCCATATACCATGATATAAATATATATACACATGAATAAATAAACTTGTAAAGTGCAAGAATATGAAGAAAGATTGGATAGATTTGGCTTGTACTCACTAGAATTTAGAAGAATGAGGGGGGGATCTTATAGAAACTTACAAAATTCTTAAGGGGTGCAGGATGCTAGATGCAGGAAGATTGTTCCCGATGTTGGGGAAGTCCAGAACAAGGGGTCACAGTTTAAGGATAAGGGGGAAATCTTTTAGGACTGAGATGAGAAATTTTTTTTCACACAGTGGTGAATCTCTGGAATTCTCTGCCACAGAAGGTAGTTGAGGCCAGTTCATTGGCTATATTTAAGAGGGAGTTAGATGTGGCCCTTGTGGCTAAGTGTGGAGAGAAGGCAGGTACGAGATACTGAGTTGGATGATCAGCCATGATCATATTGAATGGCGGTGCAGGCTCGAAGGGCCGGATGGCCTACTCCTGCATCTATTTTCTATGTTTCAAGGTGATGTAGGGTCGGCATCTTGGCTTCAGCTTTTTGGCTTCAGCTTGTCGTCTTTCGACATCCTTTCCGCACATGTAGAGAAACAGCATGGAAACAGGCCCTTTGGCCAACCAAGTCCACGCTGACCAGCGATCCCTGTACACTAGCACTATCCTACAAACATTAGGGACAATTTACAATTTTACCAAGTCAAATTAGCCTACAAATCTGTATGTCTTTGGAGCATGGCAGGAAACCAGAGCACCTGGAGAAAACGAACCCAGGTCACGGAGAGAACATATAAACTCTGTGCAGATAGCACCCATTGTCAGGATGGAACCCGGGTCTCTGGCCCTGTAAGGCAGCAACTCTACCGCTGCGCTACCGTGCCATCCTGCCTGGTGGATCTTTGGAATTTCACACCAAATAGGGTGGTGGAGGCTCAAGGTATAATCAAAATAAATTATTGTGCATTAAACGATTCAAAGGGGGTGGGTTAATGCTGGGAAGTGAAATTAGAGTAAAATAAAAACACCATGAACTTACTAAATGGTGCAGCAGGTACAAGAAGCCAAATGATTTACTCTTGCTTTTCTTATGCATGTTCTTCTCATACCAAATCAAAACTGAACAGAGAACATGAATTTCCTTAATCGGTAAATTCAACGTCAGTCAGGGTCAGTTAATATGGTGGAATTGATCAGGTTCCTCGGTACATGTAAAGCTTCACTGGGAAGTGTTTGTAATAGGGCTTTGTATTCAAAAAATGTTGTGTAGAGCAAGGAACAATTTTAACCCGTAAATACGTGTGTTCATCATTGTATTATCCTTGATAAATGCAGAACTTCAGATGATCAGAAATCACATTCATGCAATGCTTTCAATATGACCAGCATACTGAGATCAAATGACATCCAGGTTAATGCATTAAAAAAAACTCATTTATACAATTCATCTGTTTGAAAAGGTGAATGTGCTAGAGTGACAACAAAGAGTTGTCCCATCGTGAACATTCACATATTACCACCTTTTTATATTTCCAAATGAAGTGAGATTATTCAACCTGTCAAGTCTATGTTAGCGTTCAGAGCAAATCCCCCCCCCCCCCCCCCCCCCCACTGATTTCTCTATGACCTATTCTCTCTGACATGCACATGAACACTCATCTCATTCTCCTGCCATTCACCTGCACTATGGCCAATTTATGAAGGGTAATTTACAATAGCCAACTCACCCAATGACTAGCATATCAGTCATACATGTGGGGGTTGCAGGGACAAAAATGTAAACCACAAGGGCAGAACCAGAATCAAACCTGTGTAGCTTGAGCTGCGAAACAGTTCCACCATCTATCTACCTGCACCACTGCATTCTATGCTGCACACTGATGATTTTGTTGCAATGTATTGTAGAATGACTCTAGCAACTTAAAGCAGAGTTTCACCAAGGATAGGCAACAAGAGAACTGCAAATTGCTGCATTGATATGGCGTGGTTGTCATCATGTGTCAAATATTCATCTGTTCAAAAGAGCTTTTGATATCATCTGGGTGATTAAATTCAACATATAATGGAGATAAACAGTTTTATTGGAAGTTTGTAAATATATATTATATGGATGCATAATTTAACTTGCACCAATACACATAGCCAAGAACATGTTTTAGGTAGTTTATCATCCCATTACGCCTTATAGAAACATAGAAACATAGAAATTAGGTGCAGGAGTAGGCTATTCGGCCCTTCGAGCCTGCACCGCCATTCAATATGATCATGGCTGATCATCCAACTCAGTATCCCGTACCTGCCTTCTCTCCATACCCCCTGATCCCCTTAGCCACAAGGGCCACATTATATATTTTTCAGAAAAGGCTGCACCTGCAATAACATTATTTTTAACTACTCAAATCATAAGGAATAGAATACTCAAATCTAATTTATAATTAAAAACAACCTTAGCCCAATATCTATAATCTATAATTTACAGCTCAAATGCATTATATCATCCTAATAATATCTGGCCCAATACACCAATATTACTCAACTAACCTATTCAGTTGGTGACACATTTTCAGCTTTTGCATAGTACTCCATGCATAAGGTGTCCCACTATTTGGTTTTGAAGGGGTTGAGACAAAGCTGACATGCATGCAGTTAACCTGTAATAATAACCATATTTTAACCACACACCCAGCTAAAAAAACAAGGCAAAATCACTGCTGATGATAATTAGCAGCAATATTACTTCTGCTGGGCTGATTGTAAATTGCTGCTCAGCTTATAGCTAAAGAGAATGAATTGAGACAGTTCCCCCATCTGTCAATCTTGTGGTGCAAAGACATCCTAATTTTTTCTTGAAAAGGCCACATTTTCCTCTCAGTGTTTTTGTTTAAGGCAAAAAAAGATTAGCTGCGCTAAAAGTTGGGGGAATACAGCCATTTGTTTTGGAAGAGGTAGATGGTGTTCAAAAAGTTATGAACGTTTTCAATACAGTGAAATCCATCAATTTCCAAGTAAGAGTGTGTTGATCTGAATATTTGTCAACATTAACACATGTGATTGTCTCAGCAGAAGATCAGCAAAAATTTCTACTGAATTGTCTTCACAAAAAATGTGCAATGATACTGCAAATTAGGGTCAAATACAAAATTAAGAACCTGTGTAGTGAGTGATATGTTCGCCTACCCAGAGTTTGAACATTTGAATTGACTGTGCGTCTAGTAGGTTTATAATAGTGTACTTCCGTTTTTTGTGGCAAATATTCTCAGGATAGATACAGATGTATAACTAGAAAGTCATGCTGACTGAATCTACATGCACTTCTGGGAAAAGCAAAATTCCCAGCACCTTACTTCTTATAGACTAGCTTCAGAAAACCCAGGCACATTTTTTTTAACCAAAGTGACGATAAGCAGGAGAGGGGATGAAAATGGCAACAGGAAAAATAGGAAGCTTAAGATTAATGTATTTTTTGCTGACTATTTCGATCCAACTATAATCTTCAATGGAAATTTCACTGCAGATGTTTTTGGTAGATCACTGAATTTTCTACACTCTATATATACATAATTTAAATACAAACAGCAGACTAATAATTTACCACGAATAAGTGTCAATATCGAAAGTTCTGTAATGAGATTTGAATTAATTCAATATTGGAAGCATTGTGTGGCTTTTTAAAAAACAATGCAAATTCATAATACAATACTAATTTATATAGATACTTGTTCATTTGTTTGCAAGCAATAACATTATATGTTTGCAGATGTTTCTAACTACTGTTCTTGATACATCTTGCAAACAGCAAAATGTTACAGTACATGAATGATATTTGAAGCAAAAATCCCATTAAATTTAATCCTAGCTGTTTTAAGGCATCAAGCTATTCAAGCATATTTCAGTAACTAGAATTGTATAATAAATAATTACCTATATATAAAGATAACAGATGACCCCTGAATACATATATATAATAAATAATGTATAATAGTCATGAAACAAAGAATGATTGAATGAATGAATGAATGAATATGCATTGATATGTCACCAAAGTGTTGGACCGTCAAGTTTGTTAAAGCCTGGATCTTTCCGTAGTTCCCAATAGGTATTCGTGCTCACCCACATTTCCATTCCACCTTCCTGAGATTGCCTGCAAGTACAAGATTGATTCCATTTTTTTAAATGTGCAAGTTGAACAGAACATGCATGGAATGTTAAGTAGACATCTGGCCTTCTCGTTGGAATGCTGAACTAGCAATTGCACATTTAAATCTCACTGAAGCAAATTTCAAAACAGAATTGGATAAATGCGCTACTTGCAGAATATGACTAGGAAAGTGAGCACTGAGTACACTATTTGGCATCACACTGCCATTCAATGCAGAATGGATCTAGTCCAAGACGGGATGCTTTGTGTGTTACGTGATTACAATATTATATCAGACTACAGTTTGTAACTTTATGCCCCAAAATATCCACCAGCCCTCCATTGTCATTGTCAACAAGCCAAGAGATTGATTTTGTACAAACAGATACAGCATAAGGCAAATCATAAATGCAAGTACCAATCTAATAAATAGGATAAGGCCAAATGCACCAAAAATGTTCAAAACAGTGCTAAGTGGTTCAAATCATAGAAACATAGAAAATAGGTGCAGGAGTAGGCCATTCGGCCCTTCGAGCCTGCACCGCCATTCAATATGATCATGGCTGATCATCCAACTCAGTATCGTGTACCTGCCTTCTCTCCATACCCCCTGATCCCTTTAGCCACAAGGGCCACATCTAACTCCCTCTTAAATATAGCCAATGAACTGGCCTCAGCTACCTTCTGTGGCAGAGAATTCCAGAGATTCACCACTGTGTGAAAAAAAAATTCTCATCTCGGTCCTAAAAGACTTCCCCCTTATCCTTAAACTGTGACCCCTTGTTTAACATTTATGGCAAAAAAAAAGTGACAATGTGATCTGCTTCAATCCAATTTTCTAAGTACTTGCACTTAATGACCAACTTACTTAAAGAAGCGAGGTTGATGTTTCGTGTTGTTTTCTTCAAGAACCTTCCGCCTTTCTCTTTGCAATTGTTCAATTCTTTGTTTCTGAAATTCTGCAGCCTCTATGTTACCTTCCTCAAGGTATCTGAAGCAACAATCAAATAATTCCTTTCAAATATTGAGAAGTTATGAAGTATATTATGAAGTATATTGAGAAGCAATAACCAAATGCAATTTAAAACATTTGCAGAGTTCTGGTGAAGGATTATATTTCTCTGTGGAGCTCCATTGGGATGGGTATGAGAGCTTCTTTTGTGTTGTCAATTGTTTTATTCCATTGGCATATGAAAATGATGCTGTAAAGTATTATTAACTGTAAACCCTTGTTTTAACGGATCCCTTTATAACCCATTTTGGATATAGAGGAGGTTACACAAAAAAGCTGGAGAAACTCAGTGGGTGCAGCAGCATCTGTGGAGCGAAGGAAATAGGCAACGTTTCGGGCCGAAACCCTTCTTCAGACTGATCGGGGGCGGGGGTGGGTGGGGACAAGAAAGGGAAAAGGAGGAGTAGCCCGAAGGCTGGGGGATGGGAGGAGACAGCAGGGGGGCTGAGGAAGGGGAGGAGACAGCAAGGACTAACAAAATTGGGAGAATTCGATGTTCATGCCCCCGGGGTGCAGACTCCCCAAACGGAATATGAGGTGCTGTTCCTCCCAATTTCCGGTGCTGCTCGCTGTGGCCATGGAGGAGACCCAGGACAGAGAGGTCGGAGACGGAGTGGGAGGGGGAGTTGAAGTGCTGAGCCACCGGGAGGTCAGCTTGGTTATTGCGGATTGTGGTTATAGAGGATCTGTTGATGCCTCCCTTGGCTCTCGGCGTCACCCCAGCCATTTAGAACCCGTGTGTCCAACACTTCCCCTGACTCGCAAGGTTCACCAGAGAGCTGTTCATCATCCACTGCAGGGCCTGGTGACATGGCTGTACTTGTGGCTCATGTTGCAGCCCCCGAGGCCAGTGCTATCTTTGGGCCGCCGCTGCCACTGCCGCCGCCGACAGAACGCACTTGGTCACCGTGGGACTCCCGTCCCTTTCACTTGCTGCCACTTCCTTCTGTGGCTTTGTCCCCTCCACACTAGACCGCCGCTGCCTCCTCCCCATCGCACTGTCCACTCGGCCTTTCCCCCACACCTCCTCCTTCTCCCCCAGTCGCCGACATACTCCACTTTGGAAGTGGCAGCAGGTGAGAGGGGAGCGAGCCCCACGGTGACCGTGGGCATCTTGTTGTTGGCAGCACCTGAAGAAAGCGCTGTCCCCAGGGGCTACAGCCTGAGCCACAACTGTCATGTGAACTGGTGAATAAGGGTTCACCTGCGCAGACCAGCGGCATCTGCATCTAATTTTAAGGTGAATTTACACAAAGTGCTGGAGTAACTCAGCAGACTGAATTAGTGTGAAGAAAGGTCCTGACGCCACCTGTTCGTGTTCTCCAGCGATGCTGCCTGACCCACTGAGTTATTCCAGTATCGTTCCATTGTATATTAACCATCATCTGAAGTTCTTTGTTTCAACGACATACAATGATAATGCCTTACTTGGTTATAATGGACAATTGGCAATAAGGGACACCATTCTCCTCCTCCACATGGTCTTTTATAATGAGGGTTTACTGTGCTGGGATTCATGTGTTGTCTACATGGAGTTTTCACATTCTCCCTGTGACTACATGGGTTTTCACTGGGCACTCCAGTTTCCTCCCACACACCATAGACATGTGGGTTTGTTGGTTAATTGGGTTCTGTAAATAAATTCCCTCTTGTGTATTGGGAATGGATGTGAAAATGGGATAACATAGAACTCGTGTGAATTGTTGAGTGATGGTCAGCATATGGTGGGCCAAAGGGCATGCTTTCTCTTTCAATTCAAACGTTCAATCAAACATCCACCTTCAGCTGATAGAGATCATAGAAAGTATATTATGATAGTTTGTGATAATTTGCTATTATTGTTCCCCCCCAAAAATAATAGTTAGGCGTACACCAATTTCAATATGAAATACTACATTTTGGATTGAAACCACTGGGTGAAGACAAATATGATCATTTTTGGGGGCAAATATAATTTTGTAATAAGTGAAAGATAATGCTGCCTTCAAAATGGTTCAAACTCCAAATGCTCAGACAAGGAAGATTAACAAACTTCAATTGTAGCAGAGAACAAATTAGTTCTCACTGGGAACAAGACACTTATTATTCGTGCAAAACTGTAAGAATGGAGTAGAGAGAGATGGGGACAAAAACATTCCAATCGTCATATTAACAAGCAAGCACATTATTGAAACAACAATCAGTCTTAGAATACAAATCTACATAAAATTGTGTGAGAACAGAGAATCAACTGTGAAAATATCTACACAAGTTATGATCATTACACTTGGGTTATAACCCGAAGTAACTGCAAAATATTTTAAATTCATTAAATTAGAAAAAGCTAGGATCATGAAGCAATTAGATAGTTACAAAATCCCATCTGGTTCATGCATATCCCAAAAGGAAGGATATAAAGCACTAACATCACCACAACGAGGGGTCAAGGAAAGAGCGTTCACGTCGCGGCCCTGTTTCCACCAATCTTTCCACCACCACGCACAAGAAGCACAAGAAGCAACAAGACAGATACCCATTGTATGCAGATGCCGAGAGGTGTGTTCAGCTCTGGCTGAACAACTTCTAATCCTGTGTGTGGACTCGATAAGAAGAAGACCACAACGTGGTTGATTCTCAACTGTTCTTGGAATTCGCTGAGTAATTGTACAAAACTGTCACATCAAACTGCAATGTAATGAGAGAACCAAGATCACCTCGCAGTTCTTCTCATCAGTCTGAAGAAGAGTCCTGACCCAAAATATCATCTACCCATGTTCTCCAGAGAGGCTGCCTGTCCTGCTGAGTTACTCTTGCACTTTGTGTCATATTATCTAAACCATTTTTACAGATCTTTTTTCTAATCTTTTGCTGGAAGTGTAATCAGATGATCTTTCCTTCCTCCTCCCAGGGTTTACATCTACTTTTCATGCTTCTTAAACATTATTGATTTAACAATTTTACATATGCCAGTCTTCAGCAGTTTCACCCCACATGGTGTCATCATTTCGTGACAGCGCTGGACAGAACCACGATTTTAAATATGGCTGAAAGATTGTTCCATAATTAAACAACTCCCTGGCCACGTCTGGACTGTTCTAAGAAAAGTACAACAGAAGCACTTAACTAGTAATATGGCAAGTTAGAGGAGACAAATTGAATCACATGTATAAAATCATGAGAGGAATAGATTGGATAGATGCATAGAGTCTCTTGCACAGAGTAGTTGAATTGAGGACCAGAGGACATAGGTTTGATGTAAAGGGGAAAAGATAATTAATAGGAATCAGAGGGGTAAAATCTTCACACGAAGGGTGGTGGGTGTATGGAACAAGGTGCCAGAGGACATAGATGAGGTTGGGACTGTCCCAACGTTTAACAGTTAGGCAAGTTCATGGATAGGAGAGGTTTGGAAGGATATGGACCAAACACAGATATGTGGGACTAGTGTAGTTGGGACATGATGGCAAGTGTGGGCAAGTTGGGTCGAAGGGCCTGTTTCCACGCTGTATCACTCTATGACATATTATTTCCAAGCAATTCTCATTTGCCGATGTGATTGATGGCAGCACAGACAGCGTTATTAACTGGTGCATGGTCACTGATGCTCAGTACAGGTTCCATCAGGTTCACTCAGCCTCACACCTTAATGCAGCCCCTGTCCAGGTGACATGCAGAAAGCGGTGTATAATTCCAGAACCGAGCAGAGTAACTGCCCTTGATATAATTTGACAGAAATATTTAATAGGAACGTGAGGGGCAACTTTTTCCACTCAGAGGGTGGTGAGTATATGGTACGACCTGCCAGAGCAGAATGTCCCTCCGATTACATCCGATGAATGTCCCTCCCTTTCCTATATCCCCGCATTCCCAAGCTGCTGTCCAAAAGCCTTTATTACAATGATCGGGAAGAATGTACGTCAATAAGCGAGTTCGGTATTCCAACTGTGCATGCGCAGGTCATAGGTCACTCGCTATAAACATTCTCGTCAACTGTGCTGCTGCGTTTTGTGCAGGATTGCGTTTCGTCCGTGGTCGAGCCCGGGTCTCCAGTACTGCGGGCGCTGTTTAGTTGCTGCTGGGCCGTCCCCTCCCAGGTGTCCCATCCCTGTCCGGAGTTGTCAGTGGTGGCCCTGGGCTGGCAGGTCGGTGGCGGCCCCGGACTTGTAGCCGGCGCCGGATACAAGTCCGTGGCTGCCACCGCCAGTCCAGAGCTGCCGGCCAACCCAGTGGGACAGGCAGAGTGAGCCGGAGCCAGGTAGTGGGGTGTAACAGTGAGAGAGAGGGGGCAGATGTGAGTGGGAGACAGGGGGGGACGGGAACGGTCCAGTGGTGGTTCAGCAGCGCTTGCGGCGCCGGGTTCGATCCTGGCTGCGGATGAGGCACAGGTCCTCTCTCTCTCTCTCTCAAACTTTTCCACATTTTGTCACGTTACAACCACAAACGTAAATGTGTTTTATTGGGCTTTTATGTGATAGACCAACACAAAGTGGTGCATAATTGTGAAGTGGAAGGAAAATGATACATGGTTTTCAAATAGTTTTATAAATAAAAAACTGAAAAGTGTGGCGTGCAAAAGTATTCAGTCCCCCTGAGTCAATACTTTGTAGAACCACCTTTCGCTGCAATTACAGCTGCAAGTCTTTTGGGGTATGTCTCTACCAGCTTTGCACATCTAGGGACTGAAATTTTTGCCGATTCTTCTTAGCAAAATAGCTCAAGCTCAGTCAGATTGGATGGAGAGCGTCTGTGAACAGCAATTTTCAAGTCTTGCCAGAGATTCTCAATTGGATTTAGGTCTGGACTTTGACTGGGCCATTCTAACACATGAATATGCTTTGATCTAAAGCATTCCATTGTAGCTCTGGCTGTATGTTTAGGGTCGTTGTCCTGCTGGAAGGTGAAGCTCCGCCCCAGTCTCAAGTCTTTTGCAGACTCTAACAGGTTTTCTTCCAAGATTGCCCTGTATTTGGCTCCATCCATATTCCCATCAACTCTGACCAGCTTCCCTGTCCCTGCTGAAGAAAAGCATCCCCACAGCATGATGCTGCCACCACCATGTTTCACAGTGGGGATGGTGTGTTCAGGGTGATGTGCAGTGTTAGTTTTCCGCCACACATAGCGTTTTGCATTTAGGCCAAAAACTTCAATTTTGGTCTCATCTGACCAGAGCACCTTCCTCCACATGTTTGCTGTGTCCCCCACATGGCTTGTGGCAAACTGCAAACGGGACTTCTTATGGCTTTTTTTCAACAATGGCTTTCTTCTTGCCACTCTTCCATAAAGCCCGATTAGTGGAGTGCACGACAAATAGTTGTCCTGTGGACAGATTCTCCCACCTGAGCTGTGGATCTCTGCAGCTTCTCCAGAGTTACCATGGGCCTCTTGTCTGCTTCTCTGATCAATGCTCTCCTTGCCCGGCCTGTCAGATTAGGCGGACGGCCATGTCTTGGTAGGTTTGCAGTTGTGCCATACTCTTTTCATTTTCGGATGATGGATTGAACAGTGCTCCGTGAGATGTTCAAAGCTTGGGATTTTTTTTTATAACCTAACCCTGCTTTAAACTTCTCCACAACTTTATCCCTGACCTGTCTGATGTGTTCCTTGGGCTTCATGATGCTGGTTGTTCACTAATGTTCTCTAACAAACCTCTGAGGCCTTCACAGAACAGCTGTATTTATACTGAGATTAGATTACACACAAGTGGACTCTATTTACTAATTAGGTGACTTCTGAAGGCAATTGGTTGCACTGGATGTTATTTAGGGTATCAGAGTAAAGGGGGCTGAATATTTTTGCACACCACACTTTTCAGTTTTTTATTTGTAAATAAAATTTGAAAACCATGTATCATTTTCCTTCCACTTCACAATTATGCGCCACTTTGTGTTGGTCTATCACATAAAATCCCAATAAAACACATGTACGTTTGTGGTTGTAACGTGACAAAATGTGAAAAGTTCAAGGGGTATGAATACTTTTGCAAGCCACTGCATATTTTTACACATAAATCGTGAATAAAGATAAGAATTTTTACACAGTTTGCACAGCCAGAGCTTTGTTCACTTTTTCTTTACAGTGTGAACTTTGACAAATCCCATGATTCCTTGCATTTTTCAGAATACCAAACTCACTTATTAGAACAAGGCAGGCTGGAAATAAATACAAACTATCAGTAATGCTTAACATAACAGGCTGATCTCTAGAGGAAAGCACATACAAATGATTGTGCAAGTGATTTGTTACAAGGCTGCCAGCTCACTGTGGGTTGCTGCTATAATAGGGGAAAAATTTTTTTTCTGGAAGTACCCCACATGCTGCCCTCCCAGACTCTCTATGAAGTATACATTCTATGAAGAACCCCATATGCTGGATTGTGATGCTAGCATTCTTATACACAATCATGGTCCCCAACCAATGCACCACCACCATCCCATTGAGTAGATGGTGATGCAGCTGCAGCTCGCCTGCAGTCCGTTTGTCTTTTCTGTTTTTTGTTTTCTCTTGTCCCGTTTTTACAGTTTATTTCGGTTTATTTAGTTGTGTGTGAGTGGGGGGGGTGGGTGTAACATGTTTTTTGACTCTTCCTTCGGGGGGGGATGCAACTTTTCCTGCCGTATCCCCCGTCTCCGTGTCCGCCTATGCTGAGGCCTATCGTGGAGCTGGCGGCCTCCAACTGCGACCGACCTCGAGGCTACGGAGTCAAAGCCAGGATTTACCAACGCGAGGCTGGCCGACTTCGGGGCTGTGGTTGCGGTGCGACCCAATTTTCGACCCAACTTTGGAGCCTCGGAGGCTCGGCCGCGGGCCAGTGGACGACATCATCGGGAGCTCGAGTTCTGTTTTCCGGAGCTCCCACAACTACAGCTGCGTCCGCTGGACTGGAGGGCGGCAGCTCCGGCAGCTTCGACCGCCCCGGGCCGCGGAGTTTGAACCGGCCCGTTTGTGGAGCACGGATTCAGCCGCGGGACTTACCTACCATCACCCGGCGGGGTCACAACATCGGAGGCTTGGATTGCCTCAGCGCAGAGGGAGAGCAAGGAGGGAAGAGACAATGACTTTGGGACTTAAACTGTGTTGAGTGTTTGTCATTTATTCTATGTTATGACTGCAGGCTAAACCATTTTGTTGCACTGAAAAGTGTAATGACAATAAATTGAATCAAATCAAATCAGCTCAATCCAAATCAACCAAAATAAAAAGTTGTAGAGAATGCAGCTTCATGAAGTCGCAGATCAATTTGAGTCAGTACAGTGACATAATGGTAGAGTTACTGCTTCACACTGCCAGAGACCTGGGTTCGATCCCGACTATGGGTGTTGACTATACGGAGTTTGTACATTCTCTATGTGATCGTGTGGGCTTTCTCCGTGCTCTGGTTTCCTCCTACACTCCAAAAACATATAGGTTTGGAGGTTAATTGGCTTCTGTAAATTGTAAATTGTCCCTAGTGTGTAGGATGGTGCTAGCTTATGGGGTGATCACTGGTCAGTGGACTGTTTCCATGTTGTATCTCTAATGTCTCAGGTGAACTCTACTTTATTGGGTTCCTGAAGCCTGAATTTATTGTTTTGTTCAACTATTCCTTGGTTTGTCAGCAGGTGGAGCTAGATCAAAGAAAACTATGGGAAATAATGTAAAGCCACCACTGCCATCTACTTTCCGCTTTTCTTAAGTTATTGGTATTTTAACAATTTTAAAGAATGAAATACACCCAATTACAAACACTGCAGTTTTTCACTCAATGTTGAGCATAATATGCTGTACTCAAAAATATTCAAAAATGTTAACTGCAGGTTACAGGCAATGCCTTCAGTTTTCCTGACATCCCAAATTCAATTGGTCTATCTGAAATCACTAAACATCTATCTTGCTCAGGGATTTAGAGGGGCGGGGGAGTTGGAGGGAGGCTGGGATCATGGGTGGTTGAATAGGAAATTGGAGCAGTAGCGTCCTGCATGCAATTTAAATTGCATTGTCATAGCCATATTCTAAAGTGGTTCCGAGCTAAAATACTGAGCTCGGAACCACTTTATTCCTTTATGTATAAAGGAATAAAGGAGTTGATCAAAATCTTGATTGATAAGGTAGGTACTTTCTAGATGGTATCTCTACAATGTAAGGAGGTGGCGGGGTCAGTAAAAATGCTTCACATATATGAGTGATGTGAGCAGGTAAAGTATTACCATCAATGGTGGAATAATTACAAACATGGATCAAGCAGGAAATCAGAAAGGAAGTGCATAGATATTCTGCGCAGGTAGTTTTAGAGATAGGTCGGGATAAGAATAGTGTGTTGACCAATTAGTAAACAAGGGCAAGAAACTCTCCTGCACTAATTTGCTGGAAGCCAACAGAGGGGCAAGAGGGGGATTCTGCAGTTGTACAGAGCCCTAGTGAGACCACACCTGGAGTATTGTGTGCAGTTTTGGTCCCCTCATTTGAGGAAGGACATTCTTGCTATTGAGGGAGTGCAGCTGAGGTTTACAAGGTTAATTCCCAGGATGGCGGGACTGCCATATGCTGAGAGAATGGAGCAGCTGGGCTTGTACACTCTGGAGTTTAGAAGGATGAGAGGGATTCTCATTGAAACATATAAAATTGTTAAGGGTTTGGACACGCTAGAAGCAGTAAACATGTTCCCGATGTTGGGGGAGTCCAGAACCAGGAGCCACAGTTTAAGAATAAGGAGTAAGCCATTTACGGAGAATGGAAACACTTTTTCTTAAACAGAGTGGTGAGTGTGGAATTCTCTGCCTCAGAGGATGGTGGAGGCAGGTTTTCTGGATGCTTTCAACAGAGAGCTAGGTAGGGCTCTTAAAAATAATGGAGTCAGGGGATATGAGGAGAAGGCAGGGACGGGGTACTGATTGGGGATGATTGGCCATGATCACATTGAATGGCGGTGCTGGCTCAAAGGGCCAAATGGCCTACTCCTGCACCTATTGGCTATTGATTGGATAGTGAGGGTGAGAACACAAGCAGAAAAATGCGAGATAATTTCAGATTTATGCAAAGTAGAACATGGGAGGTCAGTCAACAGTAATTTTTAATGTTTATACTAGAGGTAACACAGAATAAATGTGTTTCAAAGGGATTTGAGCTATATTGAGGATATTGCAGCAAGAGGTGGCATAGGTGAAAATAGGTAGCCTTGAAGATATGGCATGTCATCTCAAGCTCATCTCACGGTCAAACATGGATGAGAACAACCAGTCTTGGTTTGAATTCAATAGTGGAACTAATAATCATTTCCCCTTCCCCTTGATAATGGCCCCATTATATGGTTATATGGTTAATAATGGCCCCATTTAAAAAATAATCAAAACACAAGCACCTTCTCTCAGATGTTTTGCGTTGCTCCGACAGATTTTTGTAAAAGATGATATCACATCACAATGACTTGCCGTGCTGCAATGGCCTGCCTGCCCACAGCCGCATTGAGGCCGTATGCACCGCCTCGACGCCGCAAGCACTGTCTCGATGGCGTACGCAGCGTCTTGACGCCGTGGGCCTAGCGCGAAGTTCCCGTGGACTTCGCTCGAACTTCACGTCAACTCGTACGGGATCACTCGACCTCCGCGCAGCCCCCGCTTCCGGTTTGGTCGCGCTTGCCCCGCATGCTTGTGGGACAGGCCCTGTACGGGGATCACTCGACCTCCGTGCGGCCTCCTTGCGGCCCCCGCTTCCGGTTTGGTCGCGCTAGTCGCATGCAGTCGCATGCTCGTGGGACAGGCCCTTAAGGTAAGGCAGCGCCTTTACCACCTCAGGCAATTGTCCAGAAACATCACGATTTGGTTTGGGAACGGCTCTGCCCAGGACAAGAAGGCTTTGCAGAGAGTAGTGTGTTCGGCTGAACGCACTATGGGAACTACACTCGCCCCCCTGCAGGAACTATACATCAGAAGGTGCAACTCCAGAGCCAACAAGATCATGGGAGACCCCTTCCACCCCAGCAATGGACTGTTCCAGCTGCTACGGTCAGGCAAACGCCTCTGTTGCCATGCTGTGAAAATGGAGAGGATGAGTAGGAATTTCTTCCCAGAGGCCATTAGGACTGTAAACTCCTATCTCACCAGGGACTAACTTCACTGTACCATTTTACTGTTGTGTTGTGTCTTTTTAAAATTGCTGTTTTTTTCTTTTTTTTCCCTCCCACAAATATGTAATATGTGAATATGTGATTCTGTTCCATTCTGTTTTGTAGTTTTTTTTTGCACAATCCACAAGCATTGCCACTTTTCATTTCACTGCACATCTCGTATGTGTATGTGACGAATAAACCTGACCTGACTTGACTTGCATTCCTTTGATGTAAAATGGGATTAACAACCACTTCATTTTACATAAATTGATCTTGGGTGGTACCAATACTGCAAATAACATTCATAACTTTTCGTAATCCGAGTATTTATATGTGGTTGCTGTGGTAATATAGGTGTATTCCTATGAAGTTATGCAGTAAAACAGGTAATTATTCCGTATTTCCCATGTTCAGATGTGAATGTTCACACATGCAGGAAGGTACAAAATGATTCAACAATTATTGTTGACGTAAGGAATGAGGAAACTACCAGAATTCATACATGGTGATTGCACAACTGAACATCAACAAATAGAAACACACCAGAGAGGCAGAAAGAATTGGGATTGTCAAGGGAGAGTCATTTTTTAGATTATTCATAACATAGTTAAGGGTGTGCCTGAGGATTCATGCGTGTGGAATTTCAGTGTATTCACTGCGGTTTAGTTTAGTTTAGAGATACAGCGCAGAAACGGGCCCTTCGGCCACCGAGTCCGTGCTGACCAGTGATCCCCGCATATTAACACTATCCTAGGGACAATT
This sequence comes from Leucoraja erinaceus, assembly GCF_028641065.1. Lineage (NCBI taxonomy): Eukaryota > Metazoa > Chordata > Chondrichthyes > Rajiformes > Rajidae > Leucoraja > Leucoraja erinaceus. Next base: position 81,725,436 of record NC_073378.1, read on the forward strand.
TATACATACACCAAGCCAATTAACCTACATACCTGTACGTCTTTGGAGCGTGGGAGGAAACCTAAGATCTCGTAGAAAATGGGGAGAATGTACAAACTCCGTACAGACATCACCCATAGTCTGGATCGAACCCGGGTCTCCGGCGCTCCGGAGAGTCGACTTCTCACTGTATTAATTAATGGCTGATTAAAATTTAAAAGTTGCATATCTTGGACATCCAAGAATCTAGATCCCCAAATTTGGGTAAAGCTGGGGGCAGTATCTGCAAATGGTCAATTTAGATGTAAAAGCAACTGGAGTTCTATATGAGCTGAAATTTTTTTTTTTTTAAAAAGGAAATACAGGTCATGCAATATTTGTGGTGAATTTGCTCTCTTTTTACCAGTGCAGGTCTGAAATGCCAAATATCTACAACATTTACTGTCAGAAATTATGTATTTGAAGATCTGCAGGGCCAACTATAGATTTTGTTAGACACAAAAAGTTGGAGTAACTCAGTGAGTCAGACAACATCTCTGGAGAAAAGGGATAGGTGACGTTTTGGGTCGAGACCCTTCTTCTTGACCCGAAATGTCACCTGTTCCTTTTCTCCAGAGATGCTGTCTGACCCCTTGAGTTGAGCTGTCTGACCCCTTGAGTTGAAGTCCTGTCCCACCGTACGAGTTAATTTCAAGAGCTCCCCAGATAAGCACGGAGAATTAACGTAGCGGGTACGTCGGAGCTCGCGGACGTCTCTTGGCGTTAACGGCAGGTACTCGGGAAGACTCGCTAACGGCAGGTAAGCACGGGAAGACGTGAAGATTTTTCAACATGATGAAAAATGTCCATGTGAGCCCCGAGTACCGACGAGTGGCCATTATCGTAAATCTCCGAGTTCGATTCAGGGCGAACTCGGGAGAACTCTTGGAATGAACTCGTACCGTGGGACAGGGCTTTAACTCCAGCTTTTTTTTGCCTATATTTGGTTTAAACCAGCATCTGCAGTTACTTCCTACACTTATAGATCTTGTTACTTTTACAAGTTGTTATAAAGTTTTACTTTGAGGCTTGTCAAAAGTTCTATAATAATGTTATAACTCAAACGCATTTCTTGATGATAAATACTGTGTAAATGTCAAACTAAGACCTCATGCCTGACAAACTCCAACTCTGAACTGCTGCTATTGCCAATGCTTTCATGGGTGATTGTATCTTCCACCCACTCGTGCCTGAAACTATGGTGGCAGCCAGTTAAATGGCTGACCAATACCAGCTCCGACAAAGAGCATTACAACTTGCCCATTCTTGAAAAAGGCTGTTTTTTTTCTTTCTTTTTAGCTGATAATCTCAAAGCAAGGGGTTTATCAAGCAGAATGAACAGAGCAACCCTCTGGTTTACACCAAGGAGATGGAGCAATAAAAAGATTTGTGAAGTGGGTATAGAAACATAGAAATAGAAACATAGAAATTAGGTGCAGGAGTAGGCCATTCGGCCCTTCGAGCCATTCAATATGATCATGGCTGATCATCCAACTCAGTATCCCATACCTGCCTTCTCTCCTTACCCCCTGATCCCCTTAGCCACAAGGGCCACATCTAACTCCCTCTTAAATATAGCCAATGGACTGGACTCAACTACCCTCTGTGGCAGAGAGTTCCAGAGATTCACCACTCTATATTCTGGGATCAGATAACCAAAAAACACTGACATATTTGGAGTTACATGGAATAAATTTCTAAAGATGACAGGGGTCACGGCAAAAGGCGAGTGATGTTTTGGGCTTGGAGGTCAAGTTTTCATTCAGAACAAATGACTACAAGCCAAATCTGTTGTCACCATTTCAAAATGATCCATTGTCCATGGAAAACATTGAGCATGTGTGAACAAATAAAAAAATTGCTGGAGGAACTCAGCGGGTCAGGCAGCATCTGTAGAGCTAAATGAAGAGTCAACATTTCAGGTCAGGTCCCTTTCTCTAAACTGGTGATGTAAATTGTTATTCGAAGTTACAAACCAATCTCTATCGTCAGTACAAGACTCGAGAACGGTTGCAGATTTTGAACATAAGTGATCATGGAGATGAATTTGGTAAATATGTACCTTTGATCAGGTCTGAATCTTGTGTCAGTTTGTGGAAGGTATGATCTTTCATCAGTTTCCAGTTCATTTAATCCCAGTGAAAATTTGGTGAGTCCATAGTACTGCTCAAAATCTTTTGGCATGGAATCTACGAGAAAAAATATAAAACCTCTCAGAGCAAAGCAACACACAGGTTTCGATGCAAAAATCAGAACATAGCAATCGCTGCCAAATATCTTTCCAATCAATGTTATACAGGAAATAAGAGTAATCCTCAGAAATACTTTAAAAGATGAACAACAATTTTTCACAAACAGCTCTTTTCTAATTTTTGGCACCATACAAATACATGTTTACTTCTGATTTTATCACAGAAATCCCGATGCACACAATTCCTCAGCTAAATGGTTACTCAAAGCAGATAGGGCCTGTTACGTATAAAAAAACAACTACATTCCACATCAATTATAAATAGTAGAAGCTCGACTCAAATATTTGATTCTTCATACATATTTGGTGGTGATATTTATCACAATTAGCAATAGACAAAAGAGTAATTTTTGAATTTGGATTGTGAACAAGTGCTTGAATACATTTCAAATCCTCAGATTATTTTCTTGAATTGCCAAGTCTGACCAGCTTCCCACTTGTTACGCAGCCCAATAGACTAATCAGCTTAAAAAATACAGAGAACTGCCTGCATAGGTTTAGTTTCCTAAAACCAGCCCCAATAAACCAAAAAGGCACATTCATCCATGTGCCACTTCAATTATCAGTTAGGCTGTCAGACATCAGAGTTAGAGTCATAGGGAGTCATAGAGTGATACAGTGTGGAAACAGGCCTTTTGGCTCAAATTGCCTACACTGGCCAACAATGTCCCAGCTACAGTAGTCCCACTTGTCTGCGCTTGGTCCATATCCCACCAAACCTGTTCTATCCATGTAGCTCTCTAACTGTTTCTTAAACGATGGGATAGTCCCAGCCTCAACTACCTCCTCTGGCAGCTTGTTCCATACACCACCACCCTTTGTGTGCAAATGTTACCCCTCGGATTTCTATTAAATCTTTTCCCCTTCACCTTGAACCTATGTCCTCTGATCCTCGATTCCCCTACTCTGGGCAAGAGACTCTGTGCATCTATCCAATCTATTCCTCATGATTTTGTACACCCCTATAAGATCTCCCCTTATCCTCCTGCACTCCATAGAATAGAGACCCAGCCTACTCAACCTCTCCCTATAGCTCACACCCTCTAATCCTGGCAACATCCTCGTAAATCTTTTCTGGACCCTTTCAAGATTGACCATATCTTTCCCATAACATGGTGTCCAGAACTGAACATAATATTCGAAATGCAGTCTCACCAACGTCTTATACAACTGCAACATGACCTCCCAACTTCCATACTCAATATTCTGACTGATGAAGGCCAAAGTGCCAAAACCCTTTTTGACCACCTTATCTACCTGTGACTCGACCTTCTAGAAATCATGCAACTGTACTGCTAGATCCCCCTGCTCTACAACACTCCCCAGAGGCCTACCATTCATGGTGTAGGTCCTGCCCTTGTTCGACGTCCCAAAATGCAACACCTCACACTTCTCTGTATTAAATTCCATTAATTATTCCTCTGCCTACCTGGCCAATTGATCCAGATCCTGCTGCAATCTTTTACCACCATCTTCACTATCTGTAAAACCACTCACTTTTGTATCGTCAGGAAATTTGCTAATCTTGCCCTCTATGTTCTCATCCAAATCATTGATGTAGATGACAAACAGTAACGGGCCCAGCACCAAACTGGGACAGGTGAAGGGTGACGGAGGGGAAGAGAGATGTTCACACTTCATATCACTTGGTGATGTTAAACATATAGCAGAAGTTTAACATGATACATATGCATTTAATCATCTGAGCAGATCATTTTTAATGAAGCCATGACCTGCAGTTAATGTGTCCTGTAACAAACTTGTAGCTTATAAACAGAAAATGCTAGAACCATTCGGCAGATCAGGCAGCACCTGTGGAAAAAGAAACAGTTAACATCAAAGATCCTAGGATCTTTGGTTAACATTTCAGGCTGAAGAAAACCTTTTTTCCAGGGGGGGGGGGGAATATTTGCACTTAAAATTAATTTGTTTTCCCTTTCCTATTTGTGAAAGGGCTTTCATCTGAAAGATCTGCTTATTTCCCCCGGGTGCTGATCTGAGTGTTTCCACCACTTCCTCTTTATTCCAGATTTCCAGCATCGGCAGTTTAAAAAAAAAAAAATCAAACTTGTAACTACATATCCTAGGTCTGGGAGATTTTGCTATTTCACAGCTTCTCTCTCTGCAACTCACCCTATCACAGGGCTTCAAGTACATTGATTTCCCTCCAGGCCATGACCTTCAGAAGAATACTACTGTAAAGGTAGCATATTGTTTAAGATTTAGCAGCTATGAAATTGCACAGCCTTCAAGTCCTGAACATTTGTGCTTTAAGTGCACCAGACATCTATCCAATTTATCACTGAACTACAAACACTATCTTTTCTAAAAAATCAATAAGCAGCAATATTCTTCCCTAGTTAGAAAAGAAGAAAACAGCGGAGGCCAGACATCCGAAATAACAAAAAAATGCTGGAAACGTTCACAGGTCAGGCCACATCTGTGGGAAGAGAAACAAAACTAGTGTTTCAGGTTCGGTCTTTTGATCAAAAGGAAAATGAGACAAAAAGGAGCTGTTTAGCAGCAGGAAATGAGGGGGTGGGCTACATTTTGATCAGGTAAACCAATGCTCACCATGGGGACAAGCTGTAAACAAGGTTATCTGACAAACGAATGAATGTGAGCAGTTAGAAAGTGAGAACACAGGCAGCAGTATGTAAGAGCTGCAAAATACAGAGTAGACTTCTAGAGATACAGAGCGGAAATGTGTTTAAGAAGGAACTGCAGATGCTGGAAAATCATAGGTACACAAAAATGCTGGAGAAACTCAGCAGGTGCAGCAGCATCTATGGAGCGAAGGAAATAGGGAACGTTTCGGGCCAAAACCCTTCTTCAAACTGATGGGGGGGCGGGGAGAAAAAAGGAAAAAGGAGGAAGAACCCGAAGGCTGAGGGATGGGAGGAGACAGCCCGAGGGCTAACAAAATTGGGAGAATTCAATGTTCATGCCTGCAGGATGCAGACTCCCCAAGCGGAATATGAGGTACTGTTCCGCCAATTTCCGGTGTTGCTCGCTCTGGCCATGGAGGAGACCCAGGACAGAGAGGACGGATGGGGAATGGGAGGGGGAGTTGAAGTGCTGAGCCACCGGGTGGTCACGTTGGTTATTGCGGACCGAGCGGAGGTGTTCGGCGAAGCGATTGCCAAGTCTCCGCTTGGTCTCACCGATGTAGATCAGCTGACATCTAGAGCAGTGGATGCAATAGATGAGGTTGGAGGAGATGCAGGTGAACCTCTGTCGCACCTGGAACATGCCCATCAGCCCACCGAGTCCATGGCGACCAGTAATCACACCGTACACTAGCACTATCCTACACACAAGGGACAATTTACAATTTACAGACACCAATTTACCTACAAATCTATAAGTCATTGGAGTGTGGGAGGAAACCAAAGCACTCAGAGAAAACCCACGTGATCACAGGGAGAATGTACAAACACTATACAGACAGCAACCATAGTCAGTGAAAAAAACCCGGGTCTCTAGCGCTATAAGAAAGCAACTCTACGGCTGCGCCACTGTACTGCCCCAATTAGGGAGGCATGGCCAGCAGGCCAGCATTGGGTAGGTCAATAATTCTCTGGGGAAATTGACAGAAATCGCTACCTGAATTTGCAGTATTTAATAATTAATCAAAGGCTGAAATGTACCCAGTTGGAAGTTGCAATGCACTTCGTCAAACTTGTGCCGATGCTTCATTGTACCAGCATGCAGCATTCCAACAGTGTGTTATAGCCAAGCACCAGGGTCACCTTGGATTTAGTTCATCTAAGGCATTCCCTTTCTTCACCCTCTCTGTAATTTACAAGCTTTGTCTCCTTCCCAGTTCTGATGGTTTGTCTCTCACAGATGCAGCCTGATCTATCAAGTATGAGTTTGTCAGCTTCAGTTGTACCCATCGAAATGTATTGCTTCTATTTCATTTTAAAATACCTGTATTCTTAAAACGCAGAAAGTGTTTCAAATGTTAAACATCAAAATCACCCAAGGAAAACACCATTATTCACTGAGATTCCTGGTTATGTATAAGTTAGCTTGATGAAGCTGCTGAAAATCACACTGTATAGTTCACCGTAAAAGGTAAAAAGAACATTACTGTATACACACAGCAAATATGTCCATTTATCAAGCACTTCCAATTGTAATCAGTGCCACATATTTCAGAGTTTAATTATTAAACATATAACAGCAGGAATGGTGTTTATTGGTCTGAACCTTTCTCGGCACCACCCTAGCACTAACCAACTTAACACTAACCTAATTCTCAGCACCAGCCTGAAATAGCTCTTGTCCCTTCAATATTGTTTACATCGGATATGTAATTCAAATTCCGCTTGTGGCAAAAATGGGGACAGCCAAGGAATATGGCAATTATATTCCAGACCTTCAAATATTCAAATGAAGGTCTACTCACTCCCTTGTGATTTTTATTAAATGTCAGAGAAGTGCGAGCTCAGCTGATGGCAATGTGTTAAAAAAAAAACCCAACATGGAAATACAATAAAATGATCACACCTTGTCATGTCCTTGCTTGTTGTGCAAACTCTGCTTTTCTAAAATTGACACTTACAGTGCCCTCCATAATGTTTGGGACAAAGATCCATCATTTATTTATTTGCCTCTATACTCCACAAATTGAGATTAGCAATAGAAAAAAATTACTTGTGGTTAATGTCAAGTGTTCTACTAGAGGGGTGAACACGCTGGATCATGTTTACACCAATATCAAGCACGCGTATAGAGCCATCCCCCTCCCCCAACTCGGCCAGTCAGACCATCTCTCCCTCCTGCTCTCTCCAGCCTACACCCCCCTCAGACGCAGTGCCAGGCCCACCATAAAATCTGTTACAACCTGGCCTGAAAATGCACTCTCCAATCTACAGGACTGCTTTACCTAGACAAACTGGGACATATTCGAACACCAGGACCTGGAAACTCACACAGAATCAGTGCTGGACTATATCAAGTTCTGCATCGGAAATGTGACTGTAGACAAAAACATACGGGTTTTCCCAAACCAGAAACCCTGGATGTCCAGTCAGGTCCGCACACTCCTCAGAGCCCGCGATGCTGCCTTCAGGTCAGGTGACAGAGCTCTGTACAGGGCTGCTCGAGCCGACCTGAAAAGTGGTATTAAAAAGGCCAAGGCGGATCACAAGAGGAGCATAGAGTCCCACTTGTCCAGCAATAATACACGGGAGGTATGGCAGGGCATACAAGACATTACCAACTACAGAGGCTGTGCCACAAAGTCAGAAGACCTGAGTGCGCCGCTGGCAGAAAAGCTAAATTGCTTCTTCTCCCGCTTTGAAACATCACAACAGCAGCACTCACCTGCTACAGCCCTGTTCCCACCCTCACCTGGCTCCTGTACTACCCCACTCACTGTCGGGGAACACGATGTCAGACGGGTGCTCCTGGCAGTGAACCCCAAGAAGGCTACCGGCCCAGATGGAGTCCCTGGTAAGGTGCTCAAAGCGTGCGCCCACCAGCTCACTGCCATCTTCACCAGAATTTTCAATCTCTCCCTGGCCCAGGCAGTTATTCCGTCCTGCCTAAAATCAGCCACAATCGTCCCTGTGCCGAAGAAGTCTCCCATCACCAGCCTTAATGACTACCGTCCTGTTGCCCTCACTCCGGTAATCACGAAGTGCTTCGAGAGATTGGTCCTCCAGCACATCAAGGACTATCTACCACCAGACTTCGACCCCCACCAATTCGCTTATCGCCAAAACAGATCCACAGAAGACGCCATCACCGTAGCTCTCCACTCTGTGCTGAGCCATCTGGAGCAGGGGCAGAGCTACGTCCGGATGCTCTTTGTGGATTTTAGTTCAGCCTTTAACACAATCATCCCGGACATCCTCATTGGTAAACTGGTCACTCTCGGCCTCCCCACTGTCACATGTGCCTGGATTAAGGATTTCCTCACAAACCGGCCCCAGACTGTGAGACTTGGCCCCCACCTCTCCTCCACTCGCAGGTTGAGTACCGGTTCCCCACAGGGCTGTGTGCTAAGCCCCCTCTTATACTGTCTCTACACCTACGACTGTAGTCCGGCCCACAACAACAACCGCATCGTCAAATTTGCTGACGACACTACTGTGGTCGGACTTATTTCAAAGGGAGACGAGGCAGCCTACAGAGAGGAAGTCCTGAAGTTGACAACCTGGTGCTCAGAAAACAATCTGGCTCTGAACACCAGGAAAACAAAAGAGCTCATTGTCGACTTCAGGAGGCACAGCACCGACTTAGTCCCCCTACACATTAACGGCGAGTGTGTGGAGAGGGTCAACACCTTCCGGTTTCTCGGCGTCCATATCGCGGCTGACATCTCCTGGACGGACAACACGACAGCGGTCATCAAGAAGGCTCAGCAGCGGCTGCACTTCCTGAGGGTCCTCAGGAAGCACAACCTGGACTCTAACCTGCTGCTGACCTTCTACCGCTCGTCCATCGAGAGCCTGCTGACATACTGCATTACAGCATGGTATGGCAGCTGCACCATGGCAGACAGGGAGAGGCTTCAGAGGGTAACCAGGACAGCGCAGAGGATCATTGGTTGCCCTCTCCCCTCCCTGATGGACATCTACACCTCCCGCTGCCTTAGCAGGGCAAAGAAGATCACCAAAGACAGCTCCCATCCTGCGTTTGGACTGTTCGACCTGCTGCCCTCTGGAAGACGCTATAGGTGCATCAAATCCAGGACAAACAGACTCAGGAATAGCTGCTTCCCGAGAATTATATCTACCATAAATTCAAATCCACACATGCACTGACTACACCGCCCAACACGGACTTCCATCTGTATATATGTATATATGTATGTAGCGCCGTAGAATTTGTGCACCTATCCCCCCCCCCCCCCCATCTCCCTTCTGTTTTTTTTTTCTGTTTCTTGTTTTTGGTGTAAAATTGTATGTATGCACTGAGTACGAGCAGCTTTCAGTTTCACTGTACATGTATAGTGACAATAAATGGCATATCTATCTATCTATATCTATCTAAGTGCACATTGTCAGATTTTAATAAAGGTTGTTTTTATACATTTTAGTTTCACCATGTAGAAATGACAGCAGTGTTTATACATAGTCCCCCATTTCAGGGCACTTTAACTATTTTGTTACAAATCTGAAATTGTGGAGTACAGAGAAAATAAATAAATGATGGGTCTTTGTCCCAAATACAATGGAGGGCCCTGTATATGTGTCCTTTAAAGAAAAAAAGATAATTTTCATAAAGTAGCCCTTCTTTCAATAAAAAATGGAATAGCTTTATAGTAATGCTACAGATATTATGTTGTTTGACTTCAAATCGCTTACTTGGTCTCCAGATGCATGTTGCCGATGGGAGTGTTCCATAATATATACCTTCATGCCATTTTCCAAATAGTCGATTCATTACTTCCCCGTTTTGGTTCATTATGATCCCCTCAACCTCATTAACGTTTGAATTCCAATACTTAGCCTAGAATATCAAAGATAATTTGTACATAGGATGCAACAGAATTATGACCATCAAATACTAAAACTGCTGTAAACATTAAAGATGGATGTGATGCAAGTGATATTTAACTGTTTTTTTTGTATTAAACTCTACTCTCAGAACTACCATTTTAAACTGGACCATCAGTTTTGATTTTTGCCATGCTATTCTAGCTAAATGTAATAAAACCATCATACACTATTTCAAATCAAAATCTAGACTATTTAATTTCAAGTGCTTTGTGTAAAGGGCTTTAGTAACCTGTTCATTAGTTTCCCCAACATTGGTCTGGTAATAACACGATTATTCAAGGTGGCTATTGTGAAGGTCCTTGAAGATTACATCAATAAATTCTTAGCCTTGATAGCAATGTTCATTGTCCTGGTTTATGGTTGCAAGCCAGGTTGTTTAGCTGTAACGCTGGGATAATTTACTTCACATTTCAAATCACCTTTTCAGAATGAAATTGTAGATTCAGGTTTTTTTCTTTAGAGCAGTAAGCTTTTGGGAACTTCAGAGCATGCAGCAGCAGATTAAAGCTTTAATTTTCCTGCCTTTACTATTTTCTTTCACACAACAGGAAGTCCAGTATGGTGAAGTGAAGCCTGGAGTACAGATGATTATTAGTGTTACCTTTTGTGTGCATGTGGAATAAACCAGCCACAAACAGAACCTGCTTTTTGAATTAAGCCAACAACAAGTTGAGACAAGCAGTGCCGTGACAGGTATGCAGTTTGAGAGTCTTGACCAGACAGGATTCACTTGATTCTTTTCTGCACACAAGGACAGCCCCCATTTTACTTGGTTATTCACCCTACTTCCTTCAGAAAGTTGCAGGAGCTTAAACATAGAGCGCACAGTACAAAAGTAGGCCAATGTCATCAGAAGTAGTTTACATAAACTAAATATAGGTTTGTCCTAGTAAACAGGTAAAGGACACGTCCACACGCCCTCATAATCACACATATCTGACACAGAATGTGTGTTTAAGCAAGCAATGGTTGAAAGACAGATCAATTAAAAAAAACATGAGCTTTCCTCCTTTCCTCCTTTCATTTAAGACTGAGGTGAGAAAACACTTTTTCACCCAGAGTGTCGTGAATTTGTGAAATTCTCTGCCACAGAGGGCAGTGAGGCCGAATCACTGGATGGATTTAAGAGAGAGTTAGATAGAGCTCTAGGGGCTAGTGGAATCAAGGGATATGGGGAAAAGGCAGGCACAGGTTATTGATTTAGGACGATCAGCCATGATCACAATGAATGGCGGTGCTTGCTCAAAGGGCCGAATGGCCTCCTCCTGTACCTATTTTCTATGTCTATGCCTAAAAAGAGACATTTCATACCTTCATAAATGTCAGCTTGCATTGGCAAATGTCACTTGCTGTATTTTTAATGACAATCTCTCCATAATGTTCAATCCACCGCTGTCCACTGAGAATGTTGTGTATACAAGAGGTTACTTTATTCCACTCATAATGGTCTCCATATCTGAGGAGAAAGTTGAATGTTTGAGATTTCTTTTAGGCAGGTCCATAGAAATATACTTGGTATATTTAATCTATTTCAGCTAAACACATTGAACAACATCTTACAGCTGTTTGAGCTGTTCTCAACACGGTTTAAGTTACTTCAAATAAATGGGCAATGAAAAATCTATTTTTAAGCACACAATCTTGTGGAAGTTATGCCACACATAAAACACAGGCTCTGACCAGTAAAACTCTCCCTCTTATGTTTATAGGAGATATATATTCAAGAGAACAATTCTGGTCCCTGTCAATCCAGTAATGGGATGTCAGGAACTCCCAACTATAGTGCGCAATCAGCAGATGGGATTCAGCAATAGAATAGGTTAATTGGAGGAAAATAACTCCTTGAATCAAATGGGTGGGGGGGTAAGAAGAAAAAAGTGTATACATAAAATGGGTAGAAAGGAGAGAGGGAGAAGTGGCACGTGCAGCCCCGTTTCCACCAATCTTTCCACCACCACGCACAAGAAGCGCAAAATAGACACCATTGTATGCAGATGCCGAGAAGTGTGTTCAGCTCTGGCTGAACAAGTTCTAATCTTGAGTGTGGACTCGATAAGAAGAAGATCAATACAGTATAGACAATCTACCATGCAACTCTTGCAGTTTTCCCCATGTTGCATTGTTAAATCTGCAGATTACTGCAGGTGGAGAGAGGAAACAACTCAAGGATGAACTGAAAGCTCCTTGAAAAAGTGCATGGCAGTTTTCACCTATGTTGGCTACAAAATTAAAAAATAAAGCACTCAATAAGGCGAAACGGGTTTCAACATTGTTTTATCCTTGAGAAGTAAAATCAGGCAGTTATTCTGGAGTAATTCGGGAGTCGCCGTCTCCGGTAGGAAGCGGCCGGTTCGGAAACTCCAAGCCGCTGAGAGTGTTCTCTGTTCCGATCATCCCAGCGAGAGGGCCTGAACATTGGGCCGCCGTAGCGGCAACTGCCAAGGGCTCAAAGGCCCCGACCACGGGTGAACAAAGAGGAAGTTAACTGAACTGTATTGCCTTCCCTCACAGTGGGAAACGTTGATTCCACTGTGTGAGGATGTTCATGTTAAATTCTATTGTGTATTGTATTATTTTTATTTGTATGGCTGTGTGGTAACTCAAATCTCACTGTACCAACTGGTGCATGTGACAATAAATGTAACTTGAACTTGAACACACATCAATCAGATCAAAAGTAGCTTGCCAAGGCGAGTTTGAGTGCAGAAACAGTAGCTCAGGATGTTTAATTGGAAGATGGGAATCAGCACCCACTGAAGCAGTGCTGAACCTTTAAGATTTCCAAGCAGTGATACTGAAAATTAATGGAGTTTCATGTGAGAACAATCTAATGCAAACAGCTTGGGTGGCGAACAGTCTTCTTCCAACAACAACTTTTGAACAGGGAGGATTACATTGCAAGACAGTCACCTGTTAACAGGCCATAGCAATACCCTGAAAAATAGACAACTTTCCATATTTTGAGAGTTACAAAGGTAGAGATTGATGACAGTTTAACACTGATGAACAAATTCATCATTACTTCCAGTGCACCAGCATCGCTTTTGACCATCAGTGGAAAAGTGTGCTTGTAAACGATGTCCTGAATCCTGTACTAAGCTCACATCTACATCGCAATAGAGAAGCCTGCCTGCTGTGCGCTTCCCATCCACTGCTAGAATAACCAAAGCAACTTCACACTTTTCTCTTAGTCCACCCTCCTCAATATGGAGGCATTAACCCAAACTCAACCATTCACATGCCAAGCACCCAGTTGCAAAACTAGACACTGTACTCCAAGCTCCATCATGGCCAGAGATAAGCACGTGGAGAAAGGAAACTGAAGGATGTTCTCAACGCTCCTTGAAAAAGTGTAACATTCTATTCCCCAAATTATGGGGAAGCCCCACCTCCACAACAAAAGATATTTGAGATGGCCATATGAACATCGAATCCTGTGCGAATGGCATTAGGGGTCGTCATCTCTTGAAACGTTCACCCATCTGCTGACACAAGCAGTTCCCGCCCTACTGTGGTAGAGCCTGTGGCTCACACACTGGGCTCAGTCACATTAGAACCCACCCAGCACCAGAAAGGGTGCAAGTCATTCCCGGCTCGGAGAATCTGCCTCAAAGACGAAGAAATCTCCAGAACTCAAGTACACGTCTGGCATTGCATCTGGAATCGGGTCAGAATGGTCTAATGGATCCTGGGACTGGAGATACAAAATTTACAAATGGGTCCCAAAAGAGAAACTAAATATCAGATTTTAAGTTTCCTTAGCTGAGCAGTTGATCTAACAATAAAATTTTAGATCAGGTACTAAATTCAGAGATTAATCTGCACGTCACTAGAAATGCCCACCTTGCATCTGGCACTCGGCCCATTCAACAGATGAGAAGGCAGCAAGACTATTAAGGGAAAGTTTTTCCCAAAACATGTTCTCCAGGGAAGGCAGTAACAAGATTTAAATGTCTGAAAATCCTTTAATTCACTCACACGTAATGCAATCTTTAAACCTAATGCGTGGAAATGTGCTTTATGGTCTTAAACCATAAAGGCTAGTGGATCAATTTATTCAATCATCTGTCATTAGTACTTGCAATTGACCAGAAATGATATGAAGTCACCAGCCATGGTTGGAGGGTAAAGAAGAAAACATAATAGCTTTCCTGGAACAAAATTACTTTTGCATTATTCTATTCAAATTTTAAATCAATATAAACTCACTTAGATGTTTTTTCTGCAACAGGATTCTTCCTGCAATGATACTTACTTCGGAAAAGTTACATGAATTGTTCCAACTGGAACAATCTCCATTGATTTACCCCAAAACTTGTTTTTCCACCTCACATCTAAAAGAGAGTGAAAATAAACCCATTATTTAAAAAATTACATCTTCAATTAAATATTTTATCTTGCGCAAGAATATTGACTTGCAAATCTAATTATAATTATTTTAATATATTAAGATAGTTTCACACCTCCACATTGCTCTCAACAGCTATAAGATAGAATTGAAGACCGGGTACATGTGCTCATTTAATTAGAGGGCAGGTGAATCATCAGAATTAGTTTCTGCTGATGCTGGTTAAAACACAAAAGAACACAAAGTGCTGAAGTAAGTCAGCTGGCCAGGCTGATGGAGCTGGCACCTGCGTTGTTGCTATGCCGGTGGTGGCCTGTAGTGCTGGTGGCCCACTATAGCCAAAATACGTTGTAATAATAATAATAATATCTTTTATTGTCATTGCACATTAGTGCAACGAGATTTGGTGAAGAAGACTGTAAAAATGAAGGTTTACTGTTACTTTAAAACACAATTCCCAGGAATATGGGTGTCTGAATAGATGGTGCGTATGTAGTGCAACGAGAAATGTGAGGTTATCCATTTGGTGGCAAAAAGAGGAGACTGTGGGAAAGGGGGAGATGCAAACCTGGGTGTCAAGGTGAAGGTTACTGTACCTTAAAAAAGCACATGTTAGCTTTCCCTGGAGAGGTTCTACTGGGTGACAGGGTCTTTGAGACCACACCTGGATCTGCGAATAGATGAGGAAGGACCGTGCCATAGAGGGTATAGACGGTTCACCAGAATTCCTGGGATGTCAGGACTGTCATTGACTGGATAGACACAGATTTAGATTGAGAGGGGATCTTATAGAAATAGCCAGTCTTTTGGACCCTAGATGCAGGAAAGTTGGAGATGTTGGGGAAGTCCAACAAGGGGTCACAGCTAGAAATCCTTTAAAAGATGATAGACTTTTTTGCAGAATGAAATCTACAACTCTCTGCCACAGAGGGTAAAAGATATTTGCATTAGTACCTTGGGCAGGGGATCAAGGTTTGGAGAAGGCAGGTACGGGATACTGAGTTGGATGATCAGCCAGATCATAGGCATGGCGGGCAGGCTCGAAGGGGAATGGCCTACTCCTGCACCTAATTTCTAACTATGTACAGGTATTGGTTCGGCAACTTGCCAGTCGTAATCAGGGAAGAGCCTACTAGTAGCGATAGAGGTGGTGATCTTTGGGTTGTGGGATATGAGCAAGGCACAATGGGAACAAGTTGCAACTGGTCTGTTTCTGTACCGTAGCTTTGGTTGTAATGGAGTCCTACCTGTTTCTGCCAGAGCGGTTTAGCAACCTTGCCAGATAGCAAAATTTGTTGATTCAGCATGACACGCAGATATTGGAGGATGGTGGCTGACCTAAAAGAAATGAAGAAAGCTTTTTTCCCATTAATTATTTCTTGAAGAGTTAAATTCACTTTGTATCCAAAACGAAATCACTGAAACATACAAATGCTTTTTATACAATTAACCCATTTTTCTGAGTTTATACTGCTGCTACGGACCTCATCGACCACCCGCATTTATTGGGAAGTGAAATTTATTGGGACGTTTAATGCTACAAACCACAAGTAATTTATGTTAAGAGTATATCCCCAGTTTGGAGAGTGGAAATTTGGCCAAACGCAATCCGAGCCAGATAAGTCCATACTTTCTCAACGGTTTCTGTGAATGCCAGTCAAGGGTGGTGGAGGGTGCGCTGCATTAGACTTCTTTTGGAAATCCAGCCAATAATCATTTAAAAATAATTCCAATTGTCTAAGAAGGTGGGTGAATTGCTGAAGAAAGGACTAATCAGCTTCCAGATAAAAGTAAAATCTGCTTCTGTGGAGGTAACAAACAAGAACAATGCCCTCTGAGGTCTACTTGGAGCATAATATTTGCAAGAATACCCCTTTAGTAGAACCATCCTGCAATCTTTTCTCTCTTTAGAGCAGTAGATCAACACTTGCCCATAGCATTTGCCCGAGGTGTGAATAAACCTTGCTCCCATAATTTCAGATGCTGTCAGATGCTCCTCAGTTCATAGAGGTCTGACCCATTCCAGCACACTTTGGCTGCTGGATCAGACACTTTGAAATATAATGTGTTTAAGCTGAACTAATAAGTATCCTTTATTACAGAAATGCACTCGTATCAATGTCTTTTGATTGAAATGTTGACAGCATTATGAGATAGTCAATTTCTAATACTATAGTATTATAAATTAATGATAAGTAATTGTATTCAACTCCAAATTATTCCCACCTATTTCTCAAAGTAACCAGGGCCTGTACAAGAAACAATAGTTGAGGATGCCCATCTGCCTAACCAAAATATTTTGTTTTTATTGTCATTACCTGTTCAGCAATAAACCTGAAGCCTTTCTCTTTCCTTGCACATTCATATGTCTCTCCTAGAACTGGGTTAAATGGCTTACTCCCAGCTCTGTGGTAAGAAGATGCATATGCAGAAACGGCAAAGGCTGCCACAAAAGCCTGTGGGAATACAAGAGATAAATGACATTGTTCTTATTCTATCACTTCAAGCACAAAAGGAACATTTCATTATTAGGTCGCAAAAAGTAGAACCATTACCAACACCTTACTTCATGTCATGCCTCAGTATGTCCTCTAAACAAGTGTCTACTCGTTGAAAACAAACTCATGGAAACTAAAACTAAATATGTGATTCAACTTTATACATAAACGTATCCAAAACAAAAAAACAAACAGAAGGTTTTCTCATTCATAAAGGATGCCAGAGATGACAATGGAACAAATTATGCAACGGTTATGAAGGTCACTGTTAAAAACTGCATTCCTGATTTGAAATGTTGTTACCTATCCATGTTCTCCAGAGATGCTGCCTGACATGCTGAATTACACCAGCACTGTGATTTATTTGTGCCCATTGTTTATTCCTTCATGCCCTTAATGAGAGGGTGGTGCCATGAGGAAGGCATTTCAGTGTCACGGAACATCACAAATTTTCTCATATGTTACTTGGAGGAAAATTGCAGGCAGCAGAGCTAGCTGCTCTTTTCTTTTTGGTCGAGTGAGATTATGGGTATGGAAGGCGCTATCAAAGCAGTCTTGCCCAATTGAAACAATGGTCCTGGAGATACTGTATGGGACCATAGCTCAATGGTGATAGATAGGATGCAATCCAAATAGGCTGCATTTTCCTGGATGGTGCTAGGCTTCAAATGCTGTCGGATCTGCATTCTCCATGTAATGGGAGAGTATTCTGCCATAACATGACAGTGGCAAGGTTTTTCTTATTTTGGCGAGGTGGGGGGAGGGGTGGAGGAGGGGGATTATCGGAGGAGGGGGAGTCTCCATCTTAAACTCAACTGTTATTTAGTAGAGTGAGCTGTGCCCTCGTTGAAATATTCAAGATCTCGAAGGGCCTTGACAGGATGGATGTAAGGAGAATATTTCTGTTGCAGTTTACAAAGGGATCACCTGTTTAAAACATACGAGGAGAGTGAAGTCGGGAATAAACAGCCACTTCGAGTGACATTTGGCCTGTGCTTTTGTTGAGGATAGAAGTCAAGGGACTGTGACATATTGTCAAAGTAATTTTGATAGTGCATTGTGGGCAGTCCAAACTGCAGCTACAAAACATGAATGTACGGAGCTGAATTGAGTTCTGGAATAGGTATGATGTTGAAGTCGACTCTTCTCTGTATTAAGCCAAGTCTTTTCAACCCGTGAAAGCTTAGCATTCTTTGGTCCAGAATGAATTAACTTGTGTTAACACTTGGAATGAAAGGTGGTTACACCCATGAAAGGAATGAAGGAGAGAGCAGGAGTGAAGAGTATTTACCCAGATATCTCCCAAACTCTTCACTGGCTATTATTAAAGTGGAGATTGACAAATTCTTTATTAATAAGGGTGTTATGGAGAGAAAGCAGGAGAATGGTGTTGAAGGGGAAAGACAGATCAACCAGGATTGAATGGCAGAGTAGACTCGATGGTCTGAATGGCCTACACCTGCTCCTCAGATGTATGAACTTATGAAACTCAACCAAAATATTTTAACATCTTATTGCAAAGGAAACTGATAACTGGTGAGGCTACATTCACACTATGTTATTATCTTTGAGGCAATTTGATATAACTATTGATTTTCTCGGCCATTTCAAAAGACGATTAAGAGTCAAAATACCAAGCCAGTCAAGGTAACAAATTGGAGTTCCTTCCTCAAGGTACATCAGTGAATAAAACGCTATTTACAACTGACTAGCAATGTTATGCTTACCGTTACAGACACTAGCTTTTCATTCCCAATTTAATGAATTGGATTTAAACTCTCCAGAGTAGTATAAGAATTTAAACTCTCATCTGCAAATTATTAATCCAAGCTTCTGGCTTACTCACCCACTTGTACATTCATGTCTTTTGATACGTTTTTAATTACTGTACATTTTCAGGTTGTGAATTATTTTCACTTGCAACATTTAATAAAAAACACAGCTGGAGTGTAATGCTACTGGCATTGCTTAATTTTTTTTTTAATTAACAATCTTCATTGCTGCCATTTAGTCCTTTCTGAGGTACAAGTAAATCAATTTCAATTAAACTTATTTCATATGGGGGTTCAAATTATACAGTGTTCAGCCAACTTGCTTTCTTTTTGTATCAGAGATGGTCCAACCATCTGTGATATTGGCTCAGTGTTTCCTCTCTTCAGAAGCACAGCCTGACATATTGGGCATTTCCACACGTTTTGTAACTTTTGCTTTCTTTGTGTGCCACTCTCCAACAGCCCATTTTTCATCATTTTTATGTTCAGATATGCTAACTGCTTTTGTAAACCAATCAGCCAGATAATAATGTTTACAGTTTAAAACATAGAAAATAGGTGCAGTAGGCCATTCGGCCCTGCGAGTCAGCCCCACCATTCAATACGATCATGGCTGATCATCCAAAATCAGTACCCCCTTTCTGCTTTCTCCCCATTTCCCTTGATTCCATTAGCCCCAAGAGCTATATCTAACTCTCTCTTAAATATATCCAGTGAAATGGCCTCCACTGCCTTCTACGGCAGAGAATTCCACAGATTCACAACTCTTTGGGTGATTTTTTTTCCTCATCTCAGTCCTAAATGGCCCACCCCTTATTCTCAAACTGTTACTTTAGTAGACTTTAGGGAGAGCCCCCCCCCCCCCCCCCCCCCCCCCCCCCCCTCCCCACTCACCATCAACAGCACCACAGTCACATCTGTGGAGTCTTAAGTTCCTGGGAACTATCATCTCCATGGACCTTAAATGGGGGGCTACCATCGACTCCACAGTCAAAAAGTCACAGCAGAGGATGTACTTGTGCTTCCTCAGCAGCTGAGGAAGCACAATCTGCCACTGGCAATGATGGTCCAATTCTATACGGCCATTGTAGAATCTGTCCTCACCTTCTCCATCATGGTCTTGTTTGGCTCAACCACCAAGCACGACATCCGGAGACTGCAACAAATCGTCCGATCAGCTGAGAAGGTTATTGGCTGCAACCTTCCCTCCATTGATGTAAGGGCCAGGAAGCGAGCGGGTAAGATCATCTCTGACCCATCCCACGCTAGCCACAAACTCTTTGAATCACTTCCCTCCGGAAGGCAACACCGGACTGTCAAAGCTGCCACACCCCAACATAAAAACAGCTTTTTCCCACAAGTGGTAGCTCCACTCAATAACCAGAAATCTGTAGCCTCCTTTTGCTCTGGTATTTTATTTAAATCACATGTTTAATCAATAATGTTTTATTATTAATGTTTAATGTTTTATGTGTCATTCCTAACTGTCACTATATGTCGTTATCACTTGCGGGCAGAGCAGCAAGGACAATTCCTTGTATGTGAATACTTGGCCAATAAACTTATTAATTCATTCATTCATTACCCCTGGTTCTGGACTCTACCAACATCTGGAACATTTTATCTGCATCTAACCTGTCCACTTGTTTATTCCAATGGCAACCTTACCTCACCTTGGAGATATTTACGTTGTCCAATCCTTCCCTCCACAACTGTCTGTAATTTGCTATTTCAAGCCAAGGTCAAAGGGTCCATGGTTTGAAATATTATCCATTTCACTTTCCACTGATGAAGTTTGACCAGCTGAGTGTCACACACATTTTATGTTTTAATCTCCTATCAGCATTTGCTGGGGTTTTTTTTTCAGCATCTCTCTTAACTTGGATTTATTTTATTAGCTCTCCAGAATCTCCAATGTTTGCAACTCATCTTCATCTTGCTTGGATACTCCTTATCCTCCTAATCTCTCTTCAAAGCCAAGATAGCTTTGGACAAGCCAGAGGTATTCTGCATTAAAGCGGGTGGTATTATTAATAGTGTAGATGATTGGTATTTTGATTGGTTGGGAAGGTGGGATGAGTATGGTTAATGGAGTTTAATTCCGATAAGCGCGAGGTGGAATATTTGCAGAAGTATAATCAGGGCAGGACCTATACAGTGAATGGCAGGGCTCTGGGAGTGTTGTAGAGTAAAGTGATTATGGAGTTTAAGTACATAATGACATGAAAGTGGTGTCAAGGATAGATAGGGTGGTCACGGCAGCATTCAACACATTGGCCTTCAGCAGCTAGAGTATCGAGTATAGAACTTGGGGGGTCATTTTACAGTTGTACAAGACATAGGTTAGGCCACATTTGGAGTAGTGTGTTCAGTTTTGGTCAACGTTATAGGAAAGATGTTAATAAACTGGAAAAGATGCAGGAAAGATTTATGAGGATATTTCCAGGACTCGAGGGCTTGAGATATAGGGAGAGGTTGAGCAGGCTGAAACTTCATTCCTTGGTGCTCAGGAGGATGAGGCATGATCTTGTAGAGGTGCATAATATCATAAGAGAAATAGATGGGTAAATGCACAGTCTTTAACCTGAGTAGGTGAACCAAGCACCAGAGCACGTTGGTTTAAGGTGAGGGATTTAATAGGAACCCGAGGGGCAATTTTATTATAAATGCAAAGGGTGGTAGGTATATGGAACAAGCAGCCATAGGAGGTAGTGGAGGCAGGTCAATGATCACAACCTGTAAAAAACATTTCCACAGATACATGGATGTGATAGGTTTGGGAGGATTTTGGCCAGACACAGGCAGGTGGGACTAGTGTCGATGGGGCATGGAGGTCGGCGTGGGCAAATTGGGTCAAAAGGACAGTTTCCAAGTATGACTTTATGACTCTTATTACCAGTTTTTTTTTTAATATACAACAGATGCTGTTGATCAGTTGGGTGTTTCCTGCATTTTATGCCTGGATTACAGGGATTGGAGGGGAAAAAAGAAAGCATCTTAGAGAATGGCAAGTCATGGAAAGGAATAACTAATGTAACTGGGCAATAAGCAATAATGGAGTCATCAGGCAGGATCATATATTACAATCGACAGATTGAGATAATGCTCACAAATCACAAGACAAGCCATTATTAAATCTGTTCAAGAAGGAACTGCAGATGCTGGAAGATCGAAGGTACACAAAATTGCTGGAGAAACTCAGCGGGTGCAGCAGCATCTATGGAGCAAAGGAAATAGGCGATGTTTCAGGCCGAAACCCTTCTTCAGACTGATGGGGGGTGGGGGGGGGGGGGGGGAAGGAAGGAAAAGGGGAGGTGGAGCCCGAGGGCGGGGAGATGGGAGGAGACAGCTCGAAGGTTAAGGAAGGGGAGGAGACAGCAAGGGCTAGCAAAACTGGGAGAATTCAACGTTCATGCCATCTGGACGCAAGCAACCCAGGCGGAATACGAGGTGCTGTTCCTCCAATTTCCGGTGTTGCTCACTCTGGCAATGGAGGAGACCCAGGACAGAGAGGTCGGATTGGGAATGGGAGGGGAGTTGAAGTGCTGAGTCACCGGGAGTTCAGGTAGGTTATTGCGGACTGAGCGGAGGTGTTCGGCGAAACGTGTTCACTTTCCCATGAGGATCAATGGAAAATCAATACAGTATAGGACTACACATTCATACACACATTCAGAATGATTCTAATTACTACGCCATGAATATGCAGATGAAAATATTTGATTACCATCCGTTCAAATGGGTCATCTGACTGAGAAGCCTTGTCAAGCAGTTCACTGTATTCCAGTTCTTCACAAAGGCGTTGAAGTGTGTTCAAAGGTTCATTTAGCTGAACTGGCATGGAAACCTTGGAAAGATCTTTCCCTATGTTATTCCTTAGAATATTCCATAGGCTTATGTTGCTATTATTGGGTCCTGGGGCTGGCAGGCATGATCTTCTTCTACAATTCTGACTTGCAGCATTTTGATCTGTGCATGAAGAAAAATAAACATTGTTTACTTTGTGAAGACTTGCAAAAATATTGATCGAGTCTGTCTGCAGGCAAGCAAAGGATAAACTTGGTCATTCGATTTTGACCACTGAACTACATTGTTGCAGATTTATAAAAATCACCATTTTGAATTTCACCACTATCCCATGGAACCTTCTGATCAAAGGAACAAATTTGCTGTCTGCACCAACTCCAACCATTACCATTAGAGTCACTTAATGCAATGTCACTGATGGCCCTTTCGTTGTTGTCTAACACTTTGCTGCCTCTCTCATCAGCAAATCAGTTATAATGGCGTATTTCTGTCCCAATGCCATTACTTTGGTATCTATCAAGGATTTATCCACCCACTCCCATATCAACCAATATTACATCTCTATAGACCACATTGCTCATTAACACTGTGTCAGTTTTCACATGTACAATCAACAACCAGCTTTAACTCATCATCTCCTTCTTTGACCCCTCTGCTGCCTCTATATTCAGAATGCATTTCTGGCATTCAACATGCAATGAGCACAAAATCCTTGTAACCATCAATGGGAAGACAGAACCCATCACCCCATGACAAATCTTTCCAAATTAACACATTTTTTTCTCACTGGCCACCATTTCCATTCTTCTCCCCAGCAACTGAATTAAATTGAAGACAATACTACTTCATGTGGCATTTGAAGGCTTCCGAGTACATACCAATAACACCCATGTCCACCTGTTACACTGCCCAACCCCCAACCCAGCCACAGTTCATTTCATGGCAAAGCTTTTAACAACTCTGAATTTGACTAATCTAATGTATGGCTGCTGGTTAATTAAAACTATACCTAGCATGAATTAACTCATTAAGGTATTGACAATTCAATGGAGGAGGAGCCATCTTGGGGAACGGCTGCTAACCAGCAGCCGTCCGTTAATTCACTTTTTTTTGTAGTTCTAGTGAGTCCTGTGTTTTGTTTGTGGGAGAAATAGACTTTTTAATGTGGGGGGTGAGGCAGCTTTTTCTCCGGGCTGCCCCGTCGACCAGTCCTCCTGGCCTACCAGCGGGCGTGGAGCGCCGTTTCCTGGCGGGGACCGCCCAGCATCTCGGCTTCGGTGGCGGCACAGCGCTGGAGCGCTATCGGGGAGCGGAGCAGGTGATGCCTTGCCTGGGTCGCCGCGCTGGATCGACGCGCTGGAGCTCCGGTGAGCTATGACCGCCGAGTTCAGCACCTCCGAGCTGCGGGTCTGCGGATCGGAGCGGGCGGCGCTGACTTCAACATTGGGAGCCTGGGAGCTCCAAACCGGCGCGGCCTTGTCGGCTTCGGAAGCCGCGGTCTCCGGTAAGGAAGCGGCCGTTCCAGGTGGCCCAGCCGCTGAGAGGACTCTCCCGACGCCGGGGCAACAGCACCCGGCGAGAACGGCCAGGAACATCGGGCCTCCGTAGAGGCAATAGCGGAGGCCTCAATAGGCCTGACTTTTGGGAGAACTGGACATTGTGCCTTCCCCCACAGTGGTAACCATTGTGGGGGGATGATTTTTGTGTGTGTGATCATTTTAGTTTGTGTGCAAGATGGCTGTCGGAAGGGAGAGTGGACGCTGGCGCGGTTTAGCTGCCGCTGCTCTCTCTTCACATTGTGTTTTTGATTTTTTTTGTCTTTGGATCGAATTCTGTCTTTAATTTGTGTATTGGTGATGTCTTTATTATTTATTTTACTCCAATTATGTTTTTTTACTCTTGTTAAATTCTGTAAGGTGTCCTTGAGACTTTTGAAAGGCGCCCCATAAATAAAATGTATTATTATTATTATTATTATTATTATTATTAATGCTCTGCCTACCGAAGTACTCTGACTAAAGTTTAAATATCTCACCCGTATTTTCAAATTCCACCTCGGCCTTGTTTAGTTTAGTGATACAAAATGGAAACAGGCCCTCCGGTCAATGAGTCCACTCCAACCATTCACACTCATTATGTGTTGTCCCACCTTTTAAACAGAGGTCAATTAACCTACAGTGCATTCAGAAAGTATTCAGACCCCTTCACCTTTTCCACATTTTATTACGTTACAGCCTTATTCTAAACTGATTAAATTAATTTTATTAATCATCAATCTACACTCAATATCCTCATAATAAAGCGAAAACAAGTGTTTAGAAATTTTTGCAAAGTAATTAAAAATAAATAACTGAAATATCACATTGTTGAGGCACCTTTGGCAGCGATTACAGCCTCAAGTCTTCTTGAGTATGACGTTACAAGCTTGGCACACCTGTATTTGGGTACTTTCTCCCATTCTTCTCTGCAGATCCTCTCAAGCTCTGTCAGGATGGATAGGGAGCATCGATGCACAGCTATTTTCAGGTCCCTCCAGAGATGTTCGATCGGGTTCAAGTCCGGGCTCTGGCTGGGCCACTCAAGGACATTCACAGATTGTCACAAAGTCACTCCTACATTGTCTTGGCTGTGTGCTAGGATCGTTGTCCTGTTGGAAGGTGAACCTCCGCCCCAGTCTGAGGTCCAGAATGCTCTGGAGCAGATTTTCATCAAGGACCTCTCTGTACTTTGCTCTGTTCATCTTTCCCTCGATCCTGACTAGTCTCCCAGTTCGTGCCGCTGAAAAACATCCCCACTGCATGATGCTGCCACCACCATGCACATAAATGTGGTATGGTATTGGCCAGGTGATGAACGGTGCCTGGTTTCCTCCAGACGTGACGTTTGGCATTCAGGCACAAGAGTTCAATCTTGGTTTCATCAGACCAGATAATCTTGTTTCTCAAGGTCTGAGAGTCCTTTAGGTGCCTTTTGGCAAACACCAAGCGGGCTGTCATGTGCCTTTTACCGAGGAGTGGCTTCCGTCTGGCCACTGTACCATAAAGGACTGATTGATGTAGTGCTGCAGATATAGTTGTCCATCTGGAAGGTTCTCCCATCTCCACGGAGGAACTCTGGAGCTCTGTCAGAGTGACCATCAGGTTCTTGGTCCCCTCCCTGACCAAGACCCTTCTCCCCCGATTGCTCAGTTTGGCCGGGCGGACAGTTCTATGAAGTCCTGGTGGTTCCAAAGTTCTTCCATTTAAGAATGACAGAGGTCACTGTGCTCTTCGGGACCTGCAATGCTGCAGAAATTGTTTTATACCCTTCCCCAGATCTGTGTCTCGACACAATCATGTCTCGGAGGTCTACGGACAATTCCTTTGTCTTCATGGCTTGGTTTTTGCTTTGACATGCACTGTCAACTGTGGGACCTTATATAGACAGGTATGAGCCTTTCCAAATCATGTCCAATCAATTTAATTTACCACTGGTGGACTCCAATAACGTTGTAGAAACATCTCAAGGATAATCAATGGAAACAGGATGAACCCAAGCTCAATTTTGAGTGTCATAGTAAAGGGTAAATACCTATGTAAATGTGATATTTCAGTTATTCCATTTTAATTACTTTGCAAAAATTTCTAAGCAGCTGTTTTCGCTTCTTCATTCTGGAGTATTGTGTGTAGATTGATGATAAAGAAAATTTATTTAATCCATTTTAAAATAAGGCTGTAACGTAACAAAATGTGGAAAAAATGAAGGGGTCTGAATATTTTCTGAATGCAC
This sequence comes from Leucoraja erinaceus, assembly GCF_028641065.1. Lineage (NCBI taxonomy): Eukaryota > Metazoa > Chordata > Chondrichthyes > Rajiformes > Rajidae > Leucoraja > Leucoraja erinaceus. The sequence continues at coordinate 81,751,415 of NC_073378.1, forward strand.
TGTACAAACTGTGGGATGCGAGGGGAAACTACATGGTCACAGGGGGAACATGCAAACTCCAGATAAACGGCACCCAAGGTCACAATTGAACCCAGGTCTGATGCTGTGAGGCAGCAGCTCTACCAGCTGCACAAGGCCCAGCATAAATCACTGCCTTCAGGAGAAAAGAATGGAACATCATAAGCAAGCTCCTTTCATCAACTGAGAACAATTTATATATTGAAAATAAACAAATGAGAATAGTTTCCAATAATGTACAGGAGAAAGACAGAAACATGTTCTCCTCAGAGCTTAATTTAATCATGACAAAATAATTCCAACTCATTCCTTCCTTCAACAAGGATTCATCTACCCAACATGCACCTGGAAAATAACATGCCATGCATGGAAACTTTAGTAAATCATCTTACACATTGTCTGAGCATTAGCTTCTGCCTCAGTGCTCAAGTTATCTTCTGAAGTATTGTCACTTATGTCGCTGACATATGAATCATCATCTGAAGCCTACAACAGAAAAAAAGTTATTCATAATTATAAAACACTGCATAAAGACCAACAAAATAATCATCAGCATTGACCAGCAAGTAAAATTGCCAATGTACACACAGTTGTAAACTTTGAAACAAAACCTTTGCTTATGTTATTGGAAGATAAATCGATGAATAACAGACCACCTCAGTCGTAGTTTCAAAGATGCAATAAATAAAAGGAAAACATGTGAATAGAGCTCCCAGAAACATGAAGGCAGGAATGTCAGACCAGACCTTTTCCAACAATATTAATAGATAATAACATTTAAATTTAGAGAAGGTACAGAACGTGCAATTATAAACCAGTCACACGTTCTGCACCTTGAGGGAACTCAGGCTAAAGGTGATAACAAACCTATACTAGCTAATACAAGTTTTTACTTTCATGATGTCCCATCTAAACTAACTTGTGGAAGTTTAGACTGGGCCAGATGAAAGCATTAGGAAAGCCCATGTTTTTGTAGTTTCTAATGATTTGGCTATACCATATATTGAGAGAGCTATTACCATTTCCATAAAGATATTGATTACTATTATATAGACAATTTAAAAAATCTCCACTGTCAATGGGAGCTTGGTGCAAATTAAACACACGATTTTAACAGGTGTTGCCGAATTTAGCAGATCTTCATCCAGCCCAGCAGAAGTAGTTGCATAGATTAATGACTGGCACATAATATATTTATCATCTGTACAAAATTCTAGATGTTTTTAAGTATACATTTCCCATGTCACATTATTCAGTCTCCTGGTGGTTTCCTCAAATCAGCTTTTGCTGCCACCACAACAAAATGAATAATATGCCTATATTTCAGTGCCACAATGAGGACTTTTCGCATATGTGATCCAAGAATAATCACCAGGCTTGTCAATTGGGAAAGTAATTAGAACCAGGTCAGAACATGTTCTCAACTGAGTCCTGGCTTGAGTACATCTCCAGTAAGCAAAGATGCCCACTGAAAATGGACAATGCTCATAATATGCAGTTAAAACATTATAGTTGGGACTGGGACTCAAGTCAGATTGCAACAAAAATCGTTCCTCTCGTTTACAATGCAGAATTAGACAGAACAATGGTCATTGGGGAAAAGTTCCAGCAGCTGATACACACTAACCCCATTCTCTGATGAGCTTGCAGATAATAAAACTTCATGTGCATCAAAGAACTCGCAGAAGGAGTCTGCTCGGGAGATCTTGCTTTCATTAGACACCTGATGCACCAGTGAGCTATTTACTTGGGTGAGGTCTTGCTGCTGCTGAAAAATTGAAATAGATACAGTTACATTAACACATTCCCCAAAATTGCATCAGATTCATTAAAAAAACTGTAAATTATTAGTTCATGCATTTGAGTAGATTTTTCAACAAGACAAGATGTCATGTTTAGATCATGATTCTACGTCACGTTTCAATGTTGTTTATTAAAATTAAAGATGCTTACATTATTAATAGCTGCAGCACCCACTAACTGATCTCATTATCTGTAATTCTAATTTTAAACTGCAGAAGTGCAAATTATTAAATGTACATACTGCCCTTACTGGGTCCTGATTTGCCACTTTATTGCAAGGCCAGATCAGAGCAATATTAGCAAATAAACATTCTGGGTGCAGTAACACTAGCGGAAATAGGAAGAAAAAGGCATTCCTCGTAAGGAATAGGATTCCTTGCAAGATGAGAGGAGCAAGAATGTAGCACAAAGAACTGCAGATGCTGGTTTATACCAAAGATAGATAGAAATGGTTGGAGTAACTCAGCGCTGAAGAAGGATCCCAATCTGAAATTGTATCCATTCTTTTTCTCCAGCGATGCTGCCTAACCTGCTGAGTTACTTCAGCACTCTGCCTATATTTGAGAGGAGTAAGAGTTGCCTTGCAGGGTCTTGGAAGAAACATGTGCCACTCTCTCCCCAGCCTTCTTCCTCACATCCATCCCTAACTCTGATTATGTTTCTCCACTCCCATATGCTTCTTTTGCATCAGGGAGTATGCACAACAATCCCGAGTGAAAACTTCCAAGATGCACAAATGTAACAATCAAGGAACTAATTCCTACTTAATAAGCTGGAAAATAGTCAGCAATAGGTTCAAGTTTTAATGATGATCCAAGTGGCTAATTTGATTCATTGCTTGGTATCTCACAATTGGAAAGAGGTAGTCCGTAGAATGACAGGCAAGATTTACAACTCTTAAAGTCAACCAACATTTTTGATGGCAGAATAAGAAAGAATAAAAGAGTTAACCACAAACGAGGCTTACTGCAGTGGCCAGTAGTAAAACTACAAGAGATGCACGGTACAGTTATGATAAATAGCCAAGATGCTTAATCTTGATCTGGATCTGGATCTCTAAGTCAGCATATTCCAGAAAGTAGAGGTGGTGAATAGGATTGGTGATGAAATTCTCACAAGAGTGATTAAAAAAATTAACTAACCATCTAGCAATGAGAGTTGTGAAACCTTTGTGTCTAGCTGCATCAGGCCGTGTATAGAAACAAAACACATGGGCACTGAGTGTTACAACCGAAGTTCTATCAGTCCCTAGTATTATGTAGGATGGGCCTGGCTCTGATGCCGTGCAATGTGCTAACCAACTGGATATTGCCGCACCATCTGTCCTTTGTGGAAAGGTTCTTATGGACCAACACCTTTGACAACAAGTCCATCGGGCAGTGGTCAGCATGGAACATCCTGCAGGCACTGCAGGACAAGGTCTCTGTGGATCCAGTCGCATGGTTTCCTGAGCAGACTCCCCAGGCTGTCTGACAAAATGTCTCATCGCCAGAACTCTCCAACAAACACCAAGACCAGGCTTGGCTGGGGGTTAGGGTAGCCCTCCCGGTCAGATCCTTCCTGCATCATTGAAATCTTGCTACCATCGCACAGTGTGCTTGGGTTGGCTGCTACGGAGTTGCTACTGGTAGCTGCAGAGGCTGCTACGGAGGAGATGGTTGCCCACCTCTTTGCAAAATGTAGATTTGCGAAGAGTGGAGAGAATGATGTCTTTGTTTCCGTTCATTCCTAACAGCTCCGTAACAGATGACTCGCCAATTTACAGACTGTTCCGAGGGCTACGTTTCAAGATGGACATAAAGTGCTGCTGGAAAGTCATCAACTCAGTGAAAGACTCTCCTTGGTCTGCCCAAAACCTGTTCTTATACGATAGCGAGATGCCCATTAGGGAATGTTGTCGACTGGCCTATTCCAGACTGACACACTGAAGACTGGTGCAGACAACGGCAAGGCTCTGTTGGGGTGGGGATTACCGTCTGGGGCCCTTCTATGGCTGGACATGGGGGGGGGGGGGGGGGGGGGGGGGGGGGGGTAAGGTCTGGAGATACTCCTCAAACAAGGGAAAGAATATCACCCTAGGGGTCCACAAAGGGTGCTTGGTACAAGGATAGTTTATACCATACATAATGCTAATGAATGTCTAAGCACTGAGAATGTCATAAGAGCATTTGCATTGTTCTTGCTTTAAATACATTTCTTTAAAAAAATCCAAAATGTTTATTTTTGGACTGTTTTTAAACTGGAAGACACAATCCCTTGTTCCAAAGGCAAGAGAGTAATAATTAGCTGTTTGTAGTTATTGTAAGAAATCACAATTTCCAAAATAATGTCTTGTTGCAATTTTACTAGAGGATTGAACAAACAGTTTTTATTATTTGGAATGTAACTGCAAACTTCAGAGCAACTGACTTATCCACCTGGTTTCTATAGCAGTTGTTCATGATTAAACATGCAACAAGAATAACCTGATAAATCAGCATTGCAAAAACATTACAGGTGATCGTTGCATTACAAGGAGGTTGTGTTCCTTGAAAGTGGTGCATATCACAACTTTCCACACCCAATTTTAGATACTGCAAAGCAGTGTCACCTGTGCATGCACCAAGCAATGCCAGTTAAAACAAAGTATTCACTTTATTTCACCGCATAAATTCTGCGAGAATGAATGGACTCAATGTCTCCAATTTTTGGGTAGTAATTAGTGAATTCTCCCAGGAAAATGTTCCTTAACCCAAATGTCCTTTAGGGATTATACCAGAGTTATAAAATTGTGTGTTTGTACAGGCATTAATTAAAACAATAATCAATCATCAGTCTGAAGAAGGGTCTCGACCCAAAACGTAACCCATTCTTTCTCTCCATAGATACTGCCTATTCCGCTGAATTACTCCAGCATTTTTGTCTACCTTTCATTTTCCACCATCTGCAGTTCCTTCTTAAACATCAATAATTGGGGTATTTGTATACTTACGAGTCAGCCCTCAACATTAATTTGGTTATATGAGTTCCCCATCCATGGAAGCTTTTAGGCCCTCCCTCCATACATATTATTTGGTACAGCAAGGGTGTTTAAACAGAGGCGAATCGTCAACTACAGGATGCTCACATTGTGAATTAATAATTCAATGGAACCATTTTGTTAGAATCAAAATATCTTGCTGAACTATCATTTAACTATTGAAATTGTACTGAATGACCTGCTTTTAGCGACAATTTTAAGAGAATAAAAACAATATACTTTGAGTTTGGGGGATTCCACCAAGGAGGACTCCAAGAGAACGCGATCTTCTTCTGATTAAATACTTTTATATTAACCAGCTTCAGTTAATACACAATTCCATGGGGGTGACATGTATCTGGTTATTATCATATGACATTCAATCCCTATTTAAGGACAGGGAGATGGTCTAAAAATAAGAGCTAGGCTTTACAGGAATACTAGATTGATGTTCTGATGCAGCACAAAAGGAGCAGTGCAAAATCAAAGCTGTCATTTTTCAGATCAAAGATCAAAACTGTTTAATTGCCATATGTACCGGCAACAGAGAACAGTTACATTCTGACTTCTTCAACTTACGACCCATAAATCCAGTAACACAGATACATAATTATCAAAAATACAATAAACTAATAATCATAATGCCAGGTAACCATAATAATGCACAAACTGTGAAGTCTAAAGCGCAACCAAAGACATAGTCCACAGAAGATCACATTGGCTGAGATTAGTGTTAGTGTTCAGGAGCCTAATGGTTGCTGAGATAAGGTGTTCTTGAACCTGGTGGTCACAGTGTTCAGGTTCCACTTCCTTCTGGCAATAATGAGATGAGGGCATGGGTAGGGTGGTGAAAGTCATCAAATTATATTGGTTGCCTTTTTGAGATGTTAACTGGGCCTACTCTTAGGTGGATTTAAGACGTCCCTAGGCATTATTTGAGGAGAAAGAACATGGTTGAGTCAAGTGTTGTGCCAATGTCCAATCAATATCACAAAAATAAGATTAACTTTTTTCAACTTGCCATGTGCAAGCTCCTCATATCGGATGTATGTACTTCAAAGCACTCTGGGATATGCAGAGACTGTAAAATATGCTATAAATTCTAGTCTTTCTTCTGTTAATCAAGTTAATACAAATTCTCTTTTGAGGAAGGAACTCCAGATACTGGTTTACACCAAAGATAGACACAAAATGCTGGATTAACTCAACGGGTCATGCAGCACCTCTGGAGAAAATGAATAGGCAACATTTTGGGTCGAGATCTTTCTTCAGACTCAGAGTCAGGGGAGGAGGAAATTCCTCTAGTTTCCCTCTCCCACTGCAGATTCCATGAGCAATACATTAACAAGTAGTATTTTTGTCAGCAGCAGATATTTACCAAGAGTAAATCCAAATCTGTGGAAACCACTGCAGTATGACACATATCACTGACTCTCATTCAGTTTTTTTTAGATGATTTGTTTATACCAAGGCTCCCTCAGAGGGGCATAAAAATGCACCAGAGAATTGCGGGGAAAATACCAGTGATTTCAACAATGTTTTTCTGACAATCGACATCAAGTAGTTATTGTACTGCTACTTATGGGAGCTTTCTAGGTTGCTGCATTCCCTATATTAAAATGATCACATTGGATTAGAGAAATGTTCCATTTGTTTTAATACTCCTTGGATTGTCACAAGGCCAAGTGATTTCTTGCAGATTAATTTTTGGCTTTTATTTATTCCCAGTGGTGTCAATTTCACTGTTGCGTTGCCCCATGCAACACAGTTCTTAAATACACCCGAGAACATGTTCTTAAATACGCCGACGTGATTGTCATCTCAGTAGTACAAAAGGAGACAAACAGGACTATTTGATCTGATCTAAAGGAAAATAACAAACATTATCATTGATAGATAAAAATGCTGGAGAAACTCAGCAGGTGAGGCAGCATCTATGGAGAGAAGGAATAGGTGACGTTTGGGGTCGAGACCCTTCTTCAGACTGATGGGGAAAGGATTCAGAAATCGGAGGTGCAAAAGGACTTGGGAGTGTTTAGTTATGTTTAGAAATACAGAGAAGAAATGGGACCATCGGCCCACTGAGTCCGCAAAGACCAGCGATCGCCCGTACACCAGTTCTAACCTACACACTAGGGACAATTTACGGAAGCCAATTAACCTACAGACCTGCATGTCTTTGCAATGTGGGAGAAAACCGGAGCATCCAGGGAAAACTCACATGGTCATAGGATGAACATACAAACTCCGGACAGACAGCGCCCATAGTGAGGATCAAATCCGGGTCTCTGGCGCTGTAAGGCAGTAAACAGGCTGTCCCTAATCTGCGAGTTCTGGCGAGTTTGCCCTCGACTCATACTCGCAGCATGGTCAACATGAGGTCGTAGGAGGCCTTTGTAACTCTCCTTCATGTTTGAAAGTAGTCCCCGTGTACTCGAGGCCTCAGCTAGGTCACAGTGTATTTTTCAACATGTTGAAAAATGCCCACGAGTAAAAAAAAAGGTCGCCATGGAAAAAATCGATATTTTTTTACTTGTCGTTTAGTCGTAGTAGGTCGTAGTAGGTCGGCATGTTAGTCATAGGTAATCGAGGGTCGTCGAAGGTAGTCATAGATAGTCATCATCATAGTCGAAGGGAGGTCGAAGGAGATTGTCTTCACTCTCCACTATTCGGTGTCCAACTTTCCCGGTTAGTTGTAGCTAGTATTAGCTAATCGAAGCTAGACTTCAACATAGTCGAAGGATGTCTTCTACATAGTCGAAGGAGGTCTTCAACATGACATTTTTTCAAACTCTCCTAAACTCGCCAATTAGGTCGCCCAAGTGGGACAGCCCCTTAACACTACCACTGCACCACCTGTGCAGATACATTATTCCCTAAAGTTAATTTGCAAGTTGAATTGGTAGTAAGGAAGAAAGCAGAACAATGGGGTTGAGCCTCCTATCAAGGTCAAAATATCCTTCCTTAGATGTGGTGCCTGAATCACCCTCACTGTTCCAGGTGTGGTACAGCCAAACATTTGTGTAACTGTGGCATAATTCTCATCCCCTCTCAAAACATTCTTTGAGCTATAAAGACCGGCCTTTCGTTAAAATATTTTCTGCACCTGTCCATGTCTCAAGTGATTTACATACTTGGCCTGTGGCCTACACCAGCCTGAAGCCGCGGTCTCCGGGGGGGGGGAGAGCCGATCCTGGACTTACCTTGCCTTTGACTTTGTCCCTTACCATCTGGACGCCCGCAGCAACGGCTGCGGAGGGTGGAGGTCCCAACCACGGGGGAAAATGGAGGAGGTCTGGCCAAGTTCTGTGCCTTCCACCACAGTGATGAATGCTGTGGTGGATGTTTGTGTTATATTTTTATTGTGGTTGTGTGTTCTTTATTATTGTACCGCTGCTGACAACCCAAAATTCCACCGACCCTGGTTGTGTGGCAATAAATTCTATCAAAATTCTATCAATCAATCAATATCTACTGCATTCAGCTCATCATTCAGGAAAGATGTTAGATACTTTAGATCCTTTAATTTCCTCACTTTCAATCACCGTAATCATATTTTTAAAATTAATCTGATTTTTCTCTGCAATTTAACACTTCATTCTACACAGCTTATAATGCCACCTCCATTAATGGCATACCACCATCTACGCTATTTACAAATGCGTAGTATAACAGATGTTTGTGAAATGTGTTTCGCAATACTGAATCTGCCAAGTTTGAGCTCAGGCACTGCCACTCATTTACCAACTAGATCAATGATTTGCCTTTTCTTGCATGGGCTTCAATGTTGGTTAATGGTCTCTTTAGAAATCATTCAAGTTTATAGTGGTGAGGAAATTATTCACTCCATGTGTCAAAGCTTCCCAATCACTGGCCTTATGACCACATTAGTCTTTGCAGCGAGAGTGCAGTCTTCAACTAGGAAGCAGATTGTCACACTTTTGTATCTTCTGGCGAAAGGGAAAAGGAAAAAGAAGGAATGACTGGGTTGTGAACAGCCCTTGGTTATGCTGGCAGTTTAGCAGAGTTGGAGACGAAGTGGATGTGGTGGGCGTGGAGAGGTGGCTGGCTCATATGATGGACTGAGATGACATTTCTTGCTCTCTTGGGCAGAGCAGTTGTCATACCAAGCTGTGATGCATCCGGGAAGTAACCTTTCTATGGTGCAACAGTAGGAATTAGTCATTGAGGTCATGACAAATTCCCATTGTCGTCAAAGGAAATAAAGGCATTAGTACGCTTTCTTGGCAGCAGCATCAGTGTGTTTGGTCCAGAATTAATTGTTGGTGGTATTTAAGCCTGGAACCAAAGGTTCTCGAGCATCTCATAAATTACAAGTCTACCTCTAGCAATAGAAGGCACGGCCCACCCCAGGCATCAGCATGCAAGGTTGTCAGTTAAATTGAACATTTGAGAGTGAACAACATTCAAAAACCTCAGACTATTAGAAAAATTCCTATCTTAATATTTTAAAAGCTGCAGTTAAAAATAACTAAATACATTAACATCAACACAAATTACATAGAGGAAATTAAAAGCAGACAGGAGGAACTGCAGACACTGGTTTACAAATGACAAAGTGCAGGAGTAACACAACGGATCAGGGGAGGGGATGAAAGCTGGAAGAGAGGCAGGGCAGGACAAAGCCTGGCAGAGAATGGGCAATTAATGTATACTACAACCATCCACTTTTACAATTTCTATGTGTCTTTTAGGAAAGTGAATACATCCAAATCAGGTGACAGGTACAATCTGTCTTTTACAAAACCATGGTACATCCCTCAGTTCAGTTGAAAAATCTATTCAATCACGCTACCCATAATTCAGGGCTCTTCTAATTTTCTGACAACTGGTCTATGATTCCTTCTCTCACTTTTCTTCAATACAAAAAAGGCATCAGTCACGCATTCATTATCTTAGTTTTTTGCACGTTCCAGTGATTTTTGTTAATTCGTAGTCCAAGATCTTGGCCACACAGACATGGTCAGTCTTAACTCTAACTTCTTCTGCAACGTCCTGCACCTTGTTATACAAGGTACACCTGCTCCTCCAACACCAAAGCAACACGAGGTGACGAATGTAAACAAATAAAATCTTAGAAATACTGGTCAGGCTGCATTAAAGGGAGGATATCTTTTCCCACATTTGTGGCCTGACCTGCTGAGTATTTACAGCATTTTGTCCTTTTATTTTATATTTTCGACCTCTGCAGATTTTTATTTTTCATATCTCAATTTTAGATCATTCACTCAAACACTTAAATCTCTTCACATCTTTAAATGCTTCCTCAACACTTCTTGCAATTGCTCATCATTCATGTCTTTCTCAGCGCCTCCCCCTTCACCCATCTCACAAGAGGTGTGCAAGTACTCTGTCATTAGGCTATTTATGAAGCAATTGTCCATAATTTATTAAGCATCCCATTGCTGGCTGTTAAAGATTAGTCAGCTCAAACAAAAGTCTACTCAGCTGATTAAAAGGATTCTGAGCAATATCATTGGACTGCTGTGTCATTTGAATGAAATGACGGTTCAGCATATTTTGTGATATCAGTTATGTGCCCTTTCAATAACTGAAAACCACAAAAGTGCAGTATTTTGTTTACATGGTACAGTTTATAAAGGGTCCAATAGTAGCTTTTAACAGGTAACCATGCTCAACAATTCTAGAATAGGAGCAATAAACATTAAAAACAGACAAGAAATGCTGGAATAACTCAGTGGATCAGGCAGCATCTCTGGAGAACATGAATCGGTGACGTTTCAGGTTGGAACCCTTCTTCAGACTGATTGGGATTACATCAAGCACACTCTCTCTCTCCCCCTCCCCGGTTTCCCATCTGGATTCACACCCATTTCTCCCCTGTCTTCCGTCTCATCTATTGTGTTCCCGATGTGGGCTCCTGTACATCCGCAAGTCCATACCTAGAATCGGTGACCGTTTCGCTAAACCAAATCCGCTTGGTCTGCCAGAGAGGCCTTTCCCGGTTGCTAACTATTTCAATTCCCCTTCCCATTCTGACCTTTCTGTCATGGGATGCCTCCATGCCAGAGGCCACACGTAAATTGGAGGAATATTACCTCATATTTTGCTTGCGTAACTTACATCCCAGCGGTATGAGCATTGAATTCTCTAATTTTAAGTAACTTCTACTTACTCCCCCTCCACTTTCCCTCCCTTTCCCCCTTCTTTCACCAAAGCTACATAGTTCTCCATGTTATTTTCCTTTTGTGATCAATCTTACCCTGACCAACAATTAACCTATCATGCACCTTCCAGCCCTGTTTGGTCTTGGTCTTTTCTTGCCTCCAGCTCTTCACCGCTACCTTTCCCCACCCCCTACAGTCAGTCTGAATAAGGGTCTCGACCCAAAACATGAACCATTTCTCCAAGGATACTTCCTGACCCGCTGAGTTTCTGTGGCACTGCACAAGCTGAATTGTCACACTGCAAAATGTTTTCCACCTGTTACTTGCCAGGCTTTGTCTTGCCCCACCTCGTCCAGTTTTCTACCCCACCGCACCCCATCAATCTGAACGTGGATTCCGACCCAGTCATCACCTATCCACATTTTAACTTTCTTCCTGGAACAGAGACTCAGTTCCCCTCTGCTCACAATCATCTCCAACTGGTAGAACATCTTCTCAACTTCAACAACTTATTTTCTGACTCCTCTCACTTTCGTCAAGATAAAGGTGTAGTTATGGGCACTCTCATTGGCCCGACCTTTGCTTGTCAGTTCTTGTTCTAAACGTACACAGGCACGATACCCCACTTTTTTCTGTTACATCGATGACTGTATCAGGGCTGTCTCCTGCACCCATACAGAACATGCTGATTTCATTAACTTTTCCAGTAAGTTCACCCTCCCGTCAAATTTACTTGGTCTACCTCTGACAAAATTACTTGGTCTACCTCTCCGCTTTCTTGATCTACAGAGCTTCCAACTATCACGCATTGAGCATGAGAGTCTCTGTGCCGAATTTGCCCTGGTGACCGGCATGGACCAGGCTACGGCTTGTTGCATCGTGGAGGACAACCAGCGGGTGCTGGAACTAGGTACCAAGCACTGGGTATAGCGGAGGAAGATAACAGGCCTTCAGATGGGGATAGTTGGCGAAGGCATCCTGCTTGCCTGCTAGATTTTCACACTGTAACTGCTGAAAAATGTTCCCGATGTTGGGGGAGTTCTGAACCAGGGGTCACAGTTTAAGATTAAGGGGTAGGCCATTTAGGACTGAAATGAGGACAAACTTTCTTCACCCAGAGAGTTGTGAATCTGTGGAATTCTCTGCCACAAAAGGCAGTGGAGCCCAATTCACTGGATGGTTTCAAGAGAGAGTTACATTTAGCTCTTGGGGCTAGCGACATCAAGGGATAAGGGGTAAAAACTGGAAAGAGGTACTGATTTTAGATGAATAGCCATGATCTTATTGAATGGCAGTGCTGGCTCGAAGGGCCAAATGGCCTATTCCTGCACCTATTTTCTATGTTTCAATGCTTAAGTATATGGCAATAATACTCGACGACTTGATTTTGAAGCATTCATGCATGGTGGAGGTATAATGTAGTCATAGATACAGTGGGAAAACAGGCTCTTCGGCCCAACTTGCCCACACCGGCCAACATGTCCCAGCTGCACTACCTGCTTTTGGTCCATATCCCTCCAAACCTGTCCTATCCATGTATCAGTCTAACTGTTTCATAAATGTTGGGATAGTCCCTGCCTCAACTACCTCCTCTGGCGGCTTGATCCATACACCCACCACCCTTTGTGTGGAAAAAGTTACCCCATAACAAGTTACCTCTTATAAATACTTCAAACAAAAAACATTGAAATCATACTTCTACAATGCACTAAAACATGATTTTAATATATCAAATTTCAAAAAATCCCTCCCATGGGAGGGGGGGACCACCCTCCCACACCCTCTTCCCACTCAGTTGCCTCACTCCCTCGCAGGGTACCCCCAAGGCCAGTGATCAATGATCACTCAGCCTCCCCACTTTCAAAAACGCTCCGTGGCCCCTGGTTCAGACAGAGAGCAATGCCAGATGTGAGCGGGGAACTGAGGCCAATAATCCGTGATGTCTGGATCGCAATGCTCAGCGCTTCGTGTTTTGGAGTTGGCTAATGTTATTGATTTTTAATTAGTCCGATTTGTAATTAGTTAACAAAAACTTAATTTGTTAATCTGGAATATCTAGGGGGATGGGATAAGTGTAATATTAAAATGACATGCAAGGTGTCAGGCTGTCTGTCACAACATACAGCCCCGATAACTCATTATTTCCTTCAGTATTCCTTCAATATTGGGAAGGTAGCACTATTGTCATTTGCCACTCACCACATCTTTACCACATTGATTATTTCTAAACCCCCCCCCGCCCCCCTGAATTCCTTTGACAGGTTGAATAGAAATGTCCCCAATCTCGTTGTTTTATTAATTGAACACGTAGATGAACATCCTCAAGGAGTGTAATCAGATGGAAACTGATGCAGATGCGATGTTTAAGAGCTTGTTCAAAGGGGCATATTTTAAAGGCGTGACAGAGATACTTGCAGGGGAATGTGTGAGGAAGTTATTATTTGTCTTTAGTTTTAGCTTGAACCAGGACATTTGAAATTCAAAGTTTTATATAGTAAATTGTGCTGATACTGACCAACCAATCATGTAATGAATATCATCCATTCCAGAGGTTTTATTTTTCTGATGCAATTTAACCTTCACTTGGATTTCAATCACTTCAATGTAAAAGTAATTGGGAAAGGGGAGCATTGGAACAAAAATGTGCGCTCGGTACATATTAACTGTAATATAATAATGTATTCATGTTGGTAGGTGCAATCAAAACAAAGATCTTTTTACCATTGTGTTAAAGAGGGAACTGCAGATGCTGGAAAATCAAAGGTACACAAAAATGCTGGAGAAACTCAGCGGGTGCCACTCCATTGCTCACTCATCTCTTCCCTGGAAATTTCCCTCCTTGGGTAGTTTCATAAAAATGTAACATCTGTCCCAATAATTCCTCTCTCAATTAATCGAGGGACCTCAACATACACCTCCTCTAACTTCATCTACTGTATTTGGTGTTCTCAATGTGGCCTCCTTTACATCAGAAAGACCGAGCATCGACTCGGCGACGGTTTCAATGAACACTTGCACTTGATCCACCAAAGCTTACTGGATCACCAGGTTGCTAACTATTTTACCTCCCCTTCCTCCATTGCCAAAATGAATCCACATGCAAACTGGAGGAATAGCACCTCATATTCCACATGCATACCTTAAAACCCAACAATATGAATATTGAATTCTCTAATTTTAGGTAACTAACCTACAAACCCCCTCCTGAACATTAGCAACTCTTCTCTCCTCATCTCGCACATTTTGTATTTTCACCTCTGCCCTACGTCAAACTATCTGCCTATAAAACACCCCCTTTGCCTGAATCCACCCATCATTCACCAGACTTTGTCCTGTCCCATCTTTTTCACCTTCTTCCCCTCCACAATCAGTCAGAAGAAGGGTCCAACTGGATACGTCACCTGTCCATGGTCTTAAGAGATGCTGTCTGATCCGCTGACTTAAAGCCCTGTCCCATGGTACAAGTTCGTTCCAAGAGCTCTCCCGAGTTTAAAAAAAAATCAAACTTGTGGTAAGCACGGAGAATGAACGTAGCAGTTACGTCGGAGCTCGGGGACGTCTCTTAGCGCTAACAGCAGGTACTCGGGAAGACTCGCTAGCAGCAGGTAAGCACGGGAAGACTCGTGAAGATTTTTCAACATGATGAAAAATGTCCATGAGAGCCCCGAGTACCGACGAGTGGCCATTACCGTAAATCTCCAAGTTCGAATCAGGGCAAACTCAGGAGAACTCTTGGAATGAACGCGTACCGTGGGACAGGGCTTTTACTCCAGCAATCGAGCATTTTGTAAACAAGCATCTGCAGTTCCTTGTGTGCACATTAAAAACTGTTTTTTTTCTGGAAACATAGTCACTAGTAAAGAAAGCATTCAGGCAGGTGGCTGTTGGGGAATAATTATATTAATTTTTCAGATAAAGTTAGGTTTGTGCACTGTGGTCAATGTTGAAACAGCCAGACTCAAGTCTAATCGTAAAGAATATTGTCCACAAAACATAATAATTTTATTTCATGGCCCATTTCCAAAGATTGAGGATAGGCATCAGTTGGATAAAGAATTTTCAGCAAAGAAAAGAGGAAATGTATGAGAATTCATGAGAATTTCGTAGGAAGAGGCACATCTGTACAGTGTGCCACAACCATAAATTCCATGATTTTTCTGATAACTGGTCTAATGTTTAGTTTAGAGATACAGCATGGAAACAGGCCCTTCAGTCCACGTCGATCAGCGATCATCCTGCACTTGCATTCCTAAGCTCGGGACAATTTACAATCTTTACTGAAGCCAATTAACCTACAAACCTGCATGTCCTTGGAGTGTGGGAGGAAACCAGAGCACTTGGGGAAAACCGACACGGTCACGGGGACAATGTACAAACGGCGAATAGACAGCACCCATAGCCAGGGTCAAACCCGGGTCTCTGGCGCCGTCGTGCCACCCCGAAAAAAAATCATTTCTTAAAATAAAGTCTCTGTAATGTGCTGTAATTTAAGAATTTATGGAACCAAAAGAGATATTTGAATAGAACGAAGGCAAAACAAGTATCAAAAAACAAAAAAATGTCATGAATTTCATTCCACATTTAAATATTGTAAAATTAGCTCAGAGCAAAGCTTACCAAACAGTAATTGCATAATTATACAATTAAAAAACTGTTAAATTATTAAAAATTCAATTAAACTTCCAACTTCCATAACATTTACAATTTATTCTATAGAAAGACTGGTTAGCAAACAATTCTGTTTCAACTCTTCCCTGGAATTTGCTTTAGAAGAATGCAAAAAGCAGAACTTATAGACCAGAGTCATAGTAAGCATACTTGTGATAAACAGTAGATGCTTGGAAACCTTAAAATTGATATCAACTTCATGAAATGAGACATTGAACAATGTCAGCTTAAATCTATGAAAATGTGAAATCTGGTACCTTATATTTACTCAATTTGCAGATGATAAAACAAGCTTGGAAAATCAACAGGACTATTTAATCAAAGATGGAAGCAAAGACACAGAAACATTGCATGTAATCGTAGATCTACCCATTTAAAAAAGTGTCCAAAAGGACAAATTCATTCATGAAATGTATTTGCTGGCAAGCAATCCCCGAAAGTCTGGCATACTGTTTGACCAACCCCACTACCATCCAAATCTGCCGTTAAATACAAATGACCAGGTATATGATCCAAGAACAATGAAAGAATAGCAATGTAACCCCAAATCAGAATGGTGTGCAAATTTTCACAACTAGAAGCGGTTGGTCTCCTGTTACACCTACTCATATAGTGGCGGCGCCTAACGGCAGCGGCTCGACTACAGTTGTCTGTCTTTTTTTATTTTTGTCTTGTTCAATGTATGTCTTGAGTTAGTTTTTATTATTTTTTTAGCTGTGTATATGTGGGGGGTGGTGGGGGATCTGTGGGGGAAACCGTTTAAATCTCTTCCCTGTGCGGGGACCCGACTATTCCCTGTCGGGTCTCGGATGTCGTTGGGCCTAACATCGTGGAGCCGGCGGCGACCTCCGGCCGGGACGAACCTGAGGGCTCCAGTTGCAGAGCCTGCGGAACTGACATCGCGGAGCTGGCCAACTTCGGAGCGGGAAGAGCTGTGGTGGCGTGCGGCTGCGACCCGACTTTTGGAGTTCGGAGGCATCGGCCGCAGACCCGGTGGACGGGAACATCGTGAGCTCGCAGGTCCCTGGTGGGAGACCACTTTTCCGAGCTCCGCAATGGCGACTTCTCCCGCTGGAATCGCGGGTTTAAGGACATGGAGCCGGGGCCTAACATCGCCCCGCGTGGCTTAAACGGCCTCATACTTACCATCGCCCGCCGGGGGCTTTAACATCGGAGCCCCAGTTCGCCTCGACACTGCAGTTGGACTGCTGGACCACAGGAGAAGGAACAAAGGGATGAGATAAAGACTTTGCCTTCCATCACAGTGAGGAGATGTTGGAGACTCACTGTGATGGATGTTTATGTAAACAATGTTAAGTGTGGGTCTTGGATTGTTTTGTAATGTAAAAAAACTGTAGAAATGATATTTCGTTCAAACCTAGGTTTGAATGACAATAAATTGCATTCTATTCTATTCTATTCTATTCTATTCTATACTTGCCCCATCATATGTAACCGCCCAGGTTGGCAAACATTACCATCAATGCTTCCCTGAGGCAAAGGTCAACGTTTCTTGGTAACATATTTTTAATACGCGTGACCTTATGTTGTACTTCAGGATCTCTTGGTAAAAATCTCTTTTTTGCACATCTTAGGTGGTATTATATTTTAAATGCACCAGCTTTTATCATTGATCTTACAGTTTATCAGCTTTGAAATAATTACAGATCTGTAACATTGCTTAGCCACATTGAATCTCTGCAATTCATCACGTATCAACAATTCTGTGGCCATCAGTATTTTCAAAATCACTGGAATCAAAATTTGAAAGGACACTGGTGTACTAAAGAGACATGCAAGTCTGCAGATGCTGGAGGAACTAAGCAAGTCAGGCTGCATTGTTGCGGAAAATGGACAGATAATGTTTCGGATTGGGACCCCTTGAGGGTGAAGAGCAGAGGGTAGAAAGAGGCGGGGGGGGGGGGGGAGAACTGGGGGGGTGGTACTTGAACCTAGAGAATTCAATGTTTATGCCATTGAGTTACCCAAGCAGAATGTGAGATACTGATCTACTAGTTTATGTTTAGTCTGCCATTGGAAGAGCCAGATGACAGAAAGGTTGGTAAGGAAATGAGAAGGGGTGTTATTTCTCCCTAAACCAATGTATAACCTGTTATCAATATGTGTACAGTACTTAAATAACAAATGTAAAAGTTGAAAAAAGAAAAATATACTCCATTAATTAATAACGTAATCGCATAATACACAATTTTTTTAAAGTACTTAATCAAATATCCAATATTAGCTCACCTCGGAAAATAGTGTAATTGGTTTTATGACTATCCAGACTAATGTTTGATTTTAATGCAACAATATGACTAACTAATTGTCTCCATTTTAAGCAGTTGTTCAAAGTGTATTACCTAAATTTGATGGAAAAAAAATGATATTTTTATTTCATATTTGGTATGAATGGAATGGGCAGGCAACTATGGAATTACAGATGCATCAACCTACTTGTGGGATGACTGTCTTACAACTATCACTTGTAGGAATTAAAATGATGCATGCTGAACTTTCCACAGGAATGATATGGACAGCAATGGACATAATTTTCCTCAGACCCACCTTTACTGAACCTGGACTTGAAAATAGAGTGACAGCTGGATCTACAAGCCGGGACTCAGCATGTATCCTGCACAGCCGGCCTCTGAGCTCTGCATTCTGAGCTAAAGCCTGACAAAAGTCATTAAGGAAATACAGAGCATTAATTATTAAATACAGACAGTCTGTATACAAACACCAAGCACATTAACTGCTTAAAATGCACAAATATTGTTTCGATATGAAAGGTGATTTTATAATTTTGATAAATGCACAATTTAAAAAGACAAACAGGAGTTACAAGAATGAATTTCCCTCAAATGTTGTGCTGTATTCAAAATTACAGCAAAAACTGCAGTTTATTTTAAAGAACAGTTTACTCAAAAATGAATTTAAAATATGATTAATTATACCAGGGAGTACAATCAGAGGAACTGTAGTTATGACTTGCTGGAAGGAAGCAGGTTTTATTTTAGTATCTTTCATGTGACTTTGCAAAAGCTTCAAAGAATAACACCCCAATTCATAAAGCAATAAATACAAGAAACAAGGCATAGATTGCAGGAGCTGCTTAAAAGGTGGGACAGCTGGGGGAGGGAGCTTTTTGACAACTGACCCATATAATCAAAAGGAATTTTTGAATTTAAGATATTGCCACAGACTTGCATAAGATGTTGAATTAGAAAGCAGAAAAAACAGTTGGGGAGATGAGAAGAATTTAAAGGAATGTGAAAAATAATAGGTATTTTAAATTGAATGGATGCCAGATTAGCAGCCAAGGTAAGCCAGGGAACACGCTGACAGGACTCGGTCAAGGCCAGAAAGTAATCAAAAGGAGTGGACAAAGATTTCAGCAAGTAATTTGATAAGGCTGGACAGAGCCAACATTGGTTAAGAAAAGGACAGTCAGCCTCCGTGATAAATAGGATTTCAGGCCATCGACTGGTCAAATTCAGGATCAAATGTATCCATCAAGGTTGCAAATGGTCTGGTATAGATGCAGACAGTCAGAAAGAGACAAGAGCTTGAGGTCAAGGATGTGTGTTTGTGGGAGAACCACAAAGCAATGCATTTGAGGAACCCATTCCTAGCTGTCCAATCAGCATGGTGAATCAGTAGAGACATGGTCGGTTCAACACAAGCTCATGATCTGCACTATTAACACAAATGTAGAATTCAATTGTTTTCAGGATGTTAGAAATGCAGCATTTGGATGAGAATAGAGAGGACCAAAAATATAGATTTGAGGTAAAATCATTACTTCAATAACCCCATTCTAAGGCCAAATCAATGGTCTCAGTTCTATTTCCAAATTAGATTTCCAAAGAGGGCTGAAAAATTATAGTTACAAAGAGAGAATCCAGCCTATCTTGGGTGTTTTATGTGACATATTTAGCCACATGTAGCATTACAAAAAATATCCTTGTCCAACTCTGTCCTGGCACTGCTCGTCTGCTGCTGAAACTGTCATTTGTGCCTTTGTTACCTCTAAAGTCAACCATCCCCAAATGTTCCAGGCTGACTTCCCTCTTACTGTTAATATTTCTCATTGCTTGCGTACTAGCTTACAAATGGACCCATTCATTAATCAACCTGCAATTATTAATGTTGCCTTCTGATTTAGCCTTCTATGTCTTTGCCCTTTAGTTATTACTCATCTCCTAAAGTTATATAATCTCCTTAACACTCTTCTAGTCCTGGTGTCTTGATTGTTCCCAAAGCTAATTGCTCCAGCTCTGTCCTTGCTGTTAGCTGCCATCCTTAAGCTCTGGAGTCTCCTCCTGTATTAGCTGCAAATATTTCAAGCACTGACATGACTACCTCAGCCTAGAGAACCATTGAGCAGATCAAATGGAAGGTGTTTCCTGTGATCTTGAGTGCTCTGTTCAATTCTGTCGTTCATCTGCAGCTCCCACCCGTCACTGGTTATCTTCTTTGTCTGTAGTTCAATCTGAAGGAGATATGATCTTGCTCTTTGTTACATTCTCAAAGAGCTCTTTTGTCAGAGCAGAAACAAAGCTCTCACTTACAATTGTTCTCACCAGTATGCAGAGGGATCCAAGTAGTCAGTACTGAGATATCAATCCTTTGGTGCATATTTCAAGTTGCTGCAAAAATCTCTCCAAGAGACACTTCATTTAATATTATAAGATACTTCATTTAATATTATAATGAACATATCTCTCCAATGTATGTTAATTATCCTCATCCTAAGTCTCAACACATAGACAATAGGTGCAGGAGAAGGCCATTTGGCCCTTCGAGCCAGCACTGCCATTCAGTGCGATCATGACTGATCATCCCCAATCAGTACCCCGTTCCTGCCTTCTCCCCATATCCCTTGACTCCGCTATTTTTAAGAGCCCTATCTAGCTCTCTTGAAAGCATCCAGAGAAAGCACCCACAAATGGGTTTCACATTTTCATCTGGGTACAGGTACTGTGCAAGGCTGCACTATTATCTACACAAGATATCAACTTAGTTAAGCCTACTGCTTGGTCATGAACAGAAATTAGATTTGAATAAATGAAACTTGTTCCACAATCGTTATTACTGCTCCAGTCATGGAACTCTACCTGCAGGCACAGATTTTCTTAATAAGGCAAAGACAAATGCTGAATGCCATAGATAAAATTCTTGCAAATTATAGTTTACAGATTCAAATCGTTTTTGCAACAAGATCAGACACGAAAGCAGTTGAAAGCCAACCACAAGGTGCTAGCGGGATCGAATTTTGTTTAATTCAACACTCTTCTGCTTCCCAATTAAACTTAGTGGTCTTTATTATGTAGCAGTTCTTCAAAGATATTTGTTTCTTAACATTAGTAGCTCTATGGTTGGAGATAAACATGTATAATGTGATAAAAATAAGGAAGGTTTGCAATCTTGCAAAGAATTGTAAGTATTTTCACACAAGTCAGAACAAAGGACACAAAATGCACATGATGTGTGTCACCTGGCCCCTCAAGCCTGTCCAACTGTTCAATATGATCATGTTGAACTGTCCCACGTCTCAATTCCTTCTCTCTGTCAGATCCCCAATATTTTCACTCCTTGATCTTCCAAAAATGTATCCACCAGACAAATGCAGTGATTGATCAGCCGCCCAAAGATGTCTACATTACATCGGTTTTAAAATGATTGGCCCCATATCATGAAATTAAGTTTTCATTAGGGATTCTTCCACTATTGATTTCTACCTTGTCAGGCCCCGTTAGGATCTTGTATGTTGTAATAGGATCATCCCTTCATAATTCTATAGACTAAATAATACCAACCCAACATGTATAGCTTCAGTAGACTAGATCAAAGGTTGCCTCATGAAAGACTGTAGTGACAATTGATATTTAAATCTGGAGGAATACGAGGCAACATAATTTAAATAAGATAAGTGACAGACCCAAGATTTAAGAGCTCATATACCTACATCTCGAGGACATGTAGAAAACGATGCACCAGAGTAAGCATATTTACCACAAGCACTTCACATTTCTCAGCATTAACACTATGACTTCAAAGCAACACTAACATATTTTGAAGTCAATGACATTTTTTAGTCCAATGATTATTAATTATACAGGAAAAATGTAGATGGCGAGCTCCCACAAACAGCATGATGAACAAATCGTGTTACCAATATTGACTCAAGGATAAATATTGGCAGGAAATCAGGGACAGCTTCCACATTCTTATTCAAAATGCTACCACATGACCTTTTATGAGCACCAAGTATCTACAACCCATGAAAAAGCATTGCAGTACAGTTGTCAGCTGGGATAACTATTGAAATGTAGCGGGAAAGTAGAAAAAAGTTTGTTAAATTACTCAAAACAGAATCACAGCACAGAAATGCGCCCTTAGGGTCCACCTGGTCGACACCAACTATAATGTCTTGAAAACCAAATGAACACATGTCTTCAAAGGAAGACAGTGAAGTATACACAAAGAGAAAGATTATGGATGGGATAGTAATATTCAAAACTTATAATACAAACACTTTTAATGGAAGTTGATGTGTCAGTTGGCGAAAATCAATTCTAAATAGTAGAAATAGTGAAATAGGCTTTTATCTTAATCTTTCAATCCTCATCAGATATAGAAGCAGTGATGGGGAATTGCAGGGTTGCCTTCATTGTACTACCATTTGAGGAAGGGGAGAAGAACAAATTGGAAAACAAGATGCGAATAGACATACACAATTATGAAGTAAATGGAAATAGACAGGGGCTAAAAAGAAAGCGGGAATGTGCAGATTAATAAGTAACACAAATGCATCATAAGGAAATTGCAACAGGAAACCAACATTCGCTTTAGTTACATGGCATATCAAAACTATAAAACACATGCAAATTTCTTATTCTTTAGAACAGAACTGAACAATACAGCACAAGAATAGGCATGTCAGCCGGTAACGTTTGTGTCGAACAAGATGCCAAGACTCTCACTCACCCATACCCCATATTCCTCTATTCCCTGCATGTTCATTTGCCTATCCAAAAGTTATTTAAATGCCTCATATCATATGTAGTTCAGCCAGTAACCCTGGCAGCACGTTCTTGGCACTCACTAGCCTCTGTGCAAAGAAACCTTGACTCGCATATCTCCTTTAAGCCTTGCCCCTCTCATCATAAAACTGTGCCCTCAAGTATGTGATATTTCCATCCTGTAATAAAGACCGGCTGAGTAAAAGGAGCTACATAAGCTACTCCCCAGTCCTCCAGGGCCTTGCCTGTGTCTAGAGAAGATGCAATGATCTTTGTCACGGTCCCCATAATTTCCTCTTGCCCCCCTCAGTAACCTCAATAAATCTCATCAGGTCCTGGGGATCAATTCACATCAATGCTCTTCAAGAGTTCCACATCACCTCCTCAATCTCAAACTGCCCTTGCATATTAGTATTCTAATTTCTAGAAAAATGCTCATCCCACGCACCAAAAGCTTTTCATTGAACCTTGGTACACGTGACAGTAAACTAAACTGAACTGATCTGTTTTGTATTCAATGCCTACTATGTTCTGTGCGCTGAAGCAAAGCAAGAATTTCATTGTCCTATCAGGGACACATGACAATAAACGAACTTGAACTTGAACTGAACCCCACCACAGATACTTGGGGCCATAACATAGATGACCAGTATACCCATTTAAGGTAAAACCATTCTACTAGTGCACATAAAAGGCCATACTGCATGGATACGTGTCCTTCGATCTATCTCATCCATGTCAACCAAGATCTCCATCCATCTAAGCTAGTCATTTGCCTGTGTTTGACCCATTTCACTCCAAATCCCTCCTCTGCATGTACATGTCCAAATGTCTTTTCAATGATATTACACTTGCTTCAATCACTTTCTAATAAGTCTTTCCCCTCTCACCTTAAGCTGATGCCCTCTACTTCTTGAATCCCCAAGAAACAAGCAACTGTTGATGCTGGATTACAGAGTGCTCCTGTAGGGTGACCAAAACTGAACAATAATCCAGGTGCAGCTTCACCAACTTCCGTATATATATAATGTTTATTTATATAACACTTTTCATCAAAACCAGTATTTGAACCAAAGTGCTTAATATAACATCCCAACTTCTATACACAATGCCCTGACTGATGAAGGCCAGCATGCCAAAACCTTCCTTGACTATCCTGTCTACCTGCGATTCCACCCTCGGGCAAACCACCAGCTTGTACTACTCGATCTCCGTTCTAAAACTAACCAGTGTCTGCTCATACACTGGTGAAATCTTACCCTGGTCTGATTTCCCGAAAATGCAACACCTTGCACTTATTTGAAGTAAACTCGATTTGCCCTTTCTCAATCCACAATCAAGATCCCGCTGCAAGTCTTGACAGCCACCTTCTTACCAGCAATTTTAGTCTCAGGGACATGATCTCCCATGCAGAAAGTCATGTTGACTATCCCTAATCAACCTGCCTTTCCAAATTCATGTATATCTTATTGCTCAGAATCCTCCCAACTTTCCCACCAAATATACAAGACTTACTGGTCTATAGTTCCCAGTTTTTCCTTCAGCACCCTTCTTGAATAAAAGAAAAACATTAACCATCCTCCAGTCTCCCAACAACTCGCCCATGGCAAATGATGATGTATGCATCCCAGCCATAGCTCCTGCAATTTCTTCCCTAGCATCCCAGTGTTCCTGAATATACCTGCTCAATCTCCAGAGATTTATCTACCTTCTTGCTTTTTAAAAGATGTCTGGCATCTCCTCTTCTATAATATCAACAATCCTCAAGACAACCTCATTAAACTTTTGCAAATATTCATGTCTTTCCCCACAGTAAAACAGAGGAGGAATATTCATTGCCTTGCCCATCTCCTGCAGCTTTACCTGCAGACTTCCATTTTAGTCTTTGATGGGCCCTTTTTACTTCTGTTACTCTTTTTTCGTTGATATACTTAAAAAATCTCTTTGGGTTGTCCTTAATCTCCTCTGCCAAGGATATCTCATTCTGCCAAGGGTATCTTTTACTTCCCGATTTCCTTCCTAAGTACGCTCTTTCATACTCCTCCAGGATTCACTTGATGCCAATTGCCTGTATCTAACCTACGCTTAGATTTTTCTGACCAGCCTCAGTACCTCATCCAGAGTTTTCTACTCTTTCACCCTTTCCTTTTACTTTAACAGGAATATATAGACTTAGAAACATTCCAACTGTAACTTCTGATCAGTTTGGTTACTTTTAAATTGCTCTCTGTCAGTCTCCTGCCCATCTTGTCCACTGAACTTGCTGTTGTTGACCCCTCGATCAACCTCTAGCCTCTCATTTGCTTCTCCATTGCTTTGGATTCCACAATTTTCCAGACAGAACTGAGAAATAAGATAACTGCTGAAAAATTACTTCAATTTATACCTTTTTTTGCAAATGGCAAAATGGCAGCAGCAGCAATTTCCCAGATTAGCAGATCGATCAAATAAATCAAACTAGAAAAGGCAAAAGGATTAACTCAAGATGAACCAATAATGGCAAAGGCTGCAAAGGCAGTGGACATCTTCATCAATTCAGGAAGCTACATACATAAAGGTGTAATGGAAATTTAGACATCAGTCTCTAAACTTACCGAGCTCAAGGCAGTTTTTAGGCCAATGATCTGTGCTGATGGAGAATTGCAAACATCATGTTCTGATACCAACTGCTTCAGTTTCTCCCTTTCCATTACCATTGAATTATACACCGATTTCAGAGCAGAATGAACTACCACACAAAAAAATAACCAAGTTAATTTATATTGACGTGGACTTAACCAATCAAACTTACACATATAATTGAACAAAGGCATTTTTCAAATTACAGCAGTATTGAAATAAACACGAGAATGGGAATACACAGATATACAATGCCCTCCATAAGACCCATCATTTATTTATTTGCCTCTGTACTCCACAATTTGAGGTATGCAATAAAAAATAAAGAAAATCACATGTGATTAAAGAGCACATTGTCAGACTTTATTAAAGGCCATTTTTATACATTTTGGTTTCACCATGTAGAAATTACAGCTGTGTTTATACATAGTCCCCTCATTTCAGGGCACCATAATGTTTGGGACACATGGCTTCACATGCATTTGTAATTGCTCAGACGTGTTTAATCGCCTCCTTATGCAGGTATAAGAAAGCTCTCAGCACCTAGTCTTTCCTCCAGTCTTTCTATCAACTTTGGAAACTTTTATTGCTGTTTAACAACATGAGGACCAAAGTTGTGCCAATGGTCAAAGAAGCCATTATGAGACTGAGAAGCAAGAATAAAACTGTTAGATACATCAGCCAAACCTTAGGCTTACCAAAATCAACTGTTTGGAACATATTAAGAAGAAAGAGAGAACTGATGAGCTTACTAATGCAAATGGAATCTCACACCAAGGAAGATCTCCACAGCTGATGAACAATTCTCTCTAAAATAAAGAAAAATCCCCAAACACCTGTCCGACAGATCAGAAACACTCTTCAGGAGTTAGGTGTGGATTTGTCAATGACCACTGTCCGCTGAAGACATCATGAACAGAAATACAGAGGCTACACTGCAAGATGCAAACCACTGGTTAGCTGCAAAAATAGAATGGCCAGGTTAAAGTTTGCCAAGAAATTCTTAAAAGAGCAACCTGTTCTGGAAATAGGTCTTGAGGACAGATTAATTTATATCAGAGTGATGTCAAGAGCAAAGTATGGAGGAGAGAAGGAACTGCCCAAGATACAAAGCATACCACCTCATCTGTGAAACACAGTGGTGGGGGTGTTATGGCCTGGACATGTATGGCTGCTGAAGGTACTGGCTCACTTATCTTCATTGATGATACAACTGCTGATGGTAATAGCATAATGAATTCTGAGTGTAAAGACACATCCTATCTGATCAAGTTCAAACAAATGCCTAAAAACTCATTGGCCGGCAGTTCATTCTACAGCAAAATAATGATCCCAAACATACTGTTAAAGCACAAAGGAGTTTTTCAAAGATAAAAGATGGTCAATTCTTGAGTGGCCAAGTCAATCGCACGATCGGAACCCAATTGAGAAAACTGAAGGGGACTTGCCCCCAAAATGAGCATAAACTAAAGATGGCTGCAATACATGCCTGGCAGAGCATCACCAGAGAAGACACCCAGCAACTGGTGATGTCCAAGAATCGCAGACTTCAAGCAGTCATTGCATGCAAAGGATATGCAACAAAAATACTAAGCATGACTACTTTCATTTACATGACATTGCTGTGTTCCAAACATTATGGTGCCCTGAAATGTGGGGACTATGTTTAAACACAGCTGTAATTTATACATGGTGAAACAAAATGTATAAAAATGGCTTTTAATAAAGTCTGACAATGTGCACTTTAACCACATGTTATTTTTTTTCTATTACATACGTCAAATTGTTGAGTACAGAGGCAAATAAATGATGGCCCAAACATTATGTAGGGCACTGTATTCTAACTCAAATTCATAGTATTCTATAAACCTAAAGAATTATAACCATTGTGTATAATGAATTGAATTTGGCAGTCAACAGATTTAAATTCAACTGATTTGTTCTTGTTCCATCTTTTTACTCTCTCTCACAGTATCTTGTAATGAACATAACTTGCACTTAAACAACTTCCAAAATGAATTGCTGAACTAATTTCAAGTAGTCACTTGGACAAAACCCAGTAATTTTTACTAACCACCAATCTGAAAATATTCTACCACCAGGCAATATCCAAAATTAGTTTTTATTTCTAGAAGATGTAGACTGCCAAATGTACATGAGATACCAACTTCAGAGTTACAGCAATATTGAAATATTACATAATCTTCATGGTGGTATCCTTCATCCCAAGCATGTGCAAAAGTTTTGATATTGGAAAGTGAAAGATGATATTACTACCTTCCTGAGCAACAAGGCAGAAATCCTCATGCAGTTTTGTATAATCTGTAGGCCACTCTGAACCATCTGAAAAATCTTTTGTTTCCACAGGAAATACCTCAGACAGGTTAGGGTTTGATGCATGCAGTCTCGTTGGGTTGTCAGGGATGCAAGGAACCTAAGCAAAAAGAAAAGGCTATTACTCCTTGCAAAATAGATTATGGAGAGGTAAAACCACAAGAATATTCTGTACAGATTTTCATTTGATAGTCAACCACCATACAGAAGTGCCGAGAATGGAAGAAGAGTTAAAATATTAAAATATTTCCCAGTAGATTTTCTTCAATACTTTGTATTTGCTAAAAAAAATAGCATAGATAGATAACTGCACTGTCTGAATTAAGAACTGCAATAATTATTATTGAAAGTTAATATCAGTAGATAGCTTACTATCCTTCAGAATCGTGTGGAAAGTAAGGGGTGTTGATCAGCAAACTCGAGATGTAGATCATCAATGTTACACATTTCGAAGATCAATTACTTATCTCATGACGTTTACTCTGATGCACAATTTGAAATAATGAATAGAATTATTTAGATTACTTCTTTCAAAGCTGCATCACCTGTAATGTTGATTTAGCATCTTTACCAAAACTTTTGGTCCGCCATCTTCTCTGAAAACGCTTGTCCTTCTTGGAACCCTCAAAAACGTATCCCTTCATCAAAAATGAAGAAAAACAATTTCATTAGTGAACAATCCTCAAGAGTTTATCTTATTAAGCTTCTCCAATTCACATCCAAATAAATTATATTCACTTTAGCTTCAACTTAAACTTTGGTAAACAAACACGTCTGATTATCATACCTGAATAGCATTAATAGATGGTGCTGAATATGTCCTATGAATAACTTCCATACTCTGTAGCAGCTGCATTAATTCTGTTAAATTGGAATGGCAGTGAGAAAGATCTGGAACAGAGAAAAGGGTTCACAAAGAAGTTTTCAAATGAAAAGTTCTATCAAATGAAAATAAAATATTTAGATTCCCAAACCCAATTGAAATACAAGATGCAAAGACAAGAAGGAACTTCCATAACACAGTAGGTAGCAGAGCAGTGGCAGAGGAATCAAAGTTATTTTTTGAGACACTAAATCTGTGGTGTAATGACATCATGTCTGATCCATGATTCAGCTATCTACATTCACCTTTACCTTTTAATCTTAATACCTTCTGTTAATGAAAGTCCATCAATTCCACACTGAAACTTATCCAGTGCCATTTATGGATTAGATTTCTACTTTCTGCATAGAATGGCTTCCCAACTTCAACCTCTAAGCATCCAGCTGAAATAGTTTGATTTTGCTCCTAAATCAAACTCTGTTCCTATGTCAGCAACATCAACACTGGGAGGGGGCAGGAGGGTTTTGTTCCCAGAAAACAGTCTACAATCACAATTTTCCTGAATGCAAAGCCACATCAATTGTGCATCTGTCGAGAAATGCAAGTTGAATAAAACACTTTATTCCACGTAAATTAATTGAGAATTTTATTCTGCATCTCAGGGCAGCCCAGTGGTAGAGATGCTGACTTACGGCGCCAGAGACGTAGGTTTGATACTAACTACGGGCCGAAGGGCCTGTTCTGCGCTGTATCTCAAAAGTCTCAAGTCTAAAGTAATCTCAATTTTTTTGTACAGCAGAAATAACAGTTTCCACACCTTCATAACCTGAAAATCAAATACCACCTTGCTTCTAAATTCCAGCAGATACAAGGATAGGCTGACTAATCATTTGATATAAGCAGTGGTGAAAGGTAATAGACTATTACATTTCTCAGAGTTGCTTTGTAAAGATCAACAGTAGAAAATGTGATGTTCATGCACCAAAGTTCATTTGCCACGGTTTTTGTTCATTCACTGCACGCAGTAACACACCTGCAATTTCATCTTCAGTCCTTGTGGCATGACCAAGATAGGATTCAAGTCATTTCCAAATAACACAATTTATTGTGGCCCCAACACAGAACTTTAATGACACAGGATACCTGCTGGTGATTCTTTTTGTCAGACAGTTTTGTTACAAAATCAAGAATTGGCATCAATTCTGAGGTTCAAACTTAAATCTCTCATGTAGGATTTTACCAAATATCTTTGGATATTGATGAATACATTCCTTTGTTTAGTGTTAGCTAGCATTTCATAAAAACTCAAAGTCTGGTTTATAGGAAATTACCTCACCTTTGGGCTCGCTGAAAATGTTCCCAAGTACGTAATCACCGTCACACTTTGGCCAGTAGTTCTTTTCATATACAGAATCCGTCATCGCATACATCAATAAATGTATTGAGGATGTAACGGTGGTAAAAACCATCAGGAGGCGTGCCAATCAGAAACCTTGGCTAACTGGGGAAGTGTGTTCCCTACTGAGAATCCGGAATGCGGCATTCAAATCTGGGGACAACGAGGCATACAAACTGGCAAGGGGTAACCTATCCCGGGGGATCAGGGAAGCGAAGAGGCTGTACGGACAAAAACTCAATAGCCACTTCACAAATGACAAAGACACACGTCGCTTGTGGCAGGGATTTCAGACCATCACTGACTACAAGCCCCCCCCCGCTGCGGATATGCCAAAACAACCCCTCCCTACCAGATGAACTGAACGAGTTCTACGCACGGTTTGAGGTTAAAAACAGCACCCAGACACGTGCACTACTGCCATCTCCCAGTGACCAGTCGCTCAGGCTGTCCGCAGCCAGAGTTAAAAAGGCCTTTGCCAGCGTCAATCCACGCAAAGCTGCAGGGCCGGACAACATTCCTGGATGCGTTCTAAGAGACTGTGCCGAGCAACTGAAAGATGTCTTCACAGACATTTTTAACATCTCACTCAGCCAGGCAGTAGTGCCCAACTGTCTTAAGAGTGCCACCATCGTCCCTGTCCCGAAGAAACCAAACCCAGCCTGCCATAATGACTTTCGACCAGTGGCCCTAACACCCATTGTAATGAAGTGTTTTGAGCGACTAGTTATGCAGCACATCAAAAATAGTCTACCTGCCGACCTAGACCCACTGCAGTTCGCCTACAGAGCCAACCGATCCACAGAGGACGCAGTCTCAACAACACTGAACCTCGTATTGTCACATCTCGATCGGAAAAATACCTATGCCAGGATCCTCTTCATAGACTTCAGCTCTGCTTTCAATACAATCATTCCGCAGCAGCTGGTGGAGAAGTTGGAGCTATTGGGGCTTGATGCTGGCACATGCAACTGGGTCCTGAACTTTCTGTCGCAACGGCAGCAGACAGTCAGGGTGGGCAGTAGGACATCAAAAACCATAGCCGTGAGCACTGGCTCACCCCAAGGCTGTGTCCTAAGCCCCCTTCTGTTTAGTCTGCTGACACACGACTGTACTGCCAGACTCAATAACAACTTCATCAACAAGTTCGCTGATGACACAACAGTGGTGGGTCTCATCAGTGACAATGATGAATCGGCGTACAGGATGGAGGTGGAGCTGCTCACAGGTTGGTGCAAATCCCACAACCTCATTCTTAACGTGGGAAAAACTAAGGAGATGGTGGTTGACTTCAGGAGGGCGGGGAAACAACACCATACACCTCTGCACATCGACGGAGCTGATGTGGAAAGGGTCAGCAGCATGAAGTTCCTAGGACTACATCTGTCTGATGACCTGACGTCCACGGCCAACACCACAGCTCTGGTCAAGAGAGCCCAGCAGCGACTTCACCCTCTCCGAAGACTACGTAAAGCAGGCCTCCCCACTACACACCTACGGACTTTTTATAGGGGGACTGTCGAGAGCACACTGACCTACGGCATCACTTCCTGGTTCGGGAGCTGCAAGGCGTACGAATGGCACCAACTAGACAGGATAGTGAAGACCGCAAGCAGGATTATTGGTGCTCCACTCCCCTTCCTGCTGGACATATACAGGAAGAGATGTATCATCTCCATCATCAAAGACCCTTACCACCCATCGCATGACATTTTCTCCATCCTCCCATCTGGGAAGAGGTACAGGAGCATTAGCTGCAAAACCAGCAGGATGCTCCTCGGCTTCTTCCCACAGGCTATAAGACTGTTAAATGGACTTTGCCCCCTGCCAAGTATCGCGCACAAACCCCCACACTGCAGCAGAGCCACTGTTGTACCGCTGCCGGTCGGAACGGCTGTTGAATGTTTAGTAGAGTGTTAAATTTGTTCATGATACATGTATTTTTTATTTCTATTTATTTTTTGATGCACACTGAATGGACACTGGTTGAGCAACGTTTTTTTGTTTCCTCTGGGTATGCGAATACTCAGGAAATGACAATAAAGATATACAATACAATTTACAGCATTAAGGGCCTGTCCCACTTACGTGTCCTTGGCACGCAAATTACGCGACATTGTGGTCGCGCTGAGGTGCACGGGCATCGTGTGGCTGTGCGGGGCGGTCACACTGAGAAGCGTGGAGGGGTATGTAGTTGTGCGTGACATCGCGCGGGGCTCCGAGACTTTTGTGGCGAACAAAATCTTTGCGGACCAACCGCCTGTCGCGTAACTGACGTCCAAAGTGGGACAGGCCCAAGACCCTGGCGCGATGCAACGTCTCACCTTCAACAGCAGCAGAAGCAGGCAAACGATCGTCGAGCTCGGCCTGGGGCTCATTGCCGTTGCGGATCCAGATCTGCCCCCACTCCTACTCCCAGAGCAGGGCCAAGAAAATTGAAGATATTCATAAAATGCTGGAGTAACTCAGCGGGACCGGCAGCATCTCTGGGGAGAAGGAATGGGTGACGTTTCGGGTCAAGACCTTTCAGACTGAAGAAGAATCTCGACATGAAACGTCACCCATTGCTTCTCTCCAGAGATGCTGCCAGTCCGGCTGAGTTGCTCCAGCATTTTTTGTCTATCTTCAAATGACGTCACGCGCTCCAGACGGCTGTGCGGGCGAATGAAGTTGTGGCGAATGAAATCGCGCCCGACCTTCGCGCCTCAATGTGACCACGAAGTCACGTAATTAGCGTGCCAAGGACACGTAAGTGGGACAGGGGCTTTATTCTTAGCCATTTAGTTTAGTGATACAGCATGGAAACGGGCCCTTCAGCCCACCGCATCTGTGCTGACCAGCGATTATCTGTACACCAGTTCTATCAGCACACTAGGACAATTTACAGAAGCCAATTAACTTATGTCTTTTGGAATGTATGAGGAAACCAAAGCACTCGCAGTAAACCTATGCGGTCACAGGGAGAATGTACTAACTATGTACAGGCAGCACCTGTAGTCAGGATCAAACCCTGGTCCCTGGCATTGTAAGTCAGCAACTCTACCACTCTGCTGCCCATAAGGTCATACATTTCTACAAGGCTCAAAACTGCTTGTGATGACATTCATTTTTCTTGCATTGTTTTAACATTGTTTTGATATTAATATCGATGACAAGTTTACTTTACTGTTCTCTTCTCAGTAGCCAAAACATTTGTGCTATTATCCATGGTTATTACTTCAGCGGGGCATTTATGCAACCTTCGGATATAAACTAATTTCCTATGGAATAACGTTTCTTTCAAAGCACCTTGCAATGCTTTGTTTTACGAGTTTACAGAACTGTCCACTATATTAAATGAACTGTCTGACCCACATAATTAAGTCATTATTAATTAAATTTAGAACTGGGGTTGTTCCACTTCAGCTTTGCAAAAGTACTTTAGCTCAATACCATCAATGCTCTTCAACAGACTTAAGTCACGCCAGATACACTTCTCAAAATCCCATTTGAGCAAGTCTTCAGCTGTTTCAAAGACATTTTATCAAAGGCATTTTTGGTATGAATTCAAAGATTGGTCCCTTGGTGATCACTGAAATTATATAATGTTGCAACCCAAGCCACTGGCATGAGCAGGTATAGGTACAGATATTTCCACGGTCAGTGAGTGGGATAGACAGAAAAAGATAAGGCTTAAAATACTACAGAAAGTACGATGATGAAAGTAATTGGAGATTTCACACACGACTATGTATTTTTGGTTAAATATTGTTTTCAATAAAAGTATAAATGTTTCACCTTTTGAACACTTATCTATATCTTCAGAACTTTGTAACCACGCTGTCACCTTCGACTGGCTGTTAGAATAGTTGACAGGAAAAACTGGGCTAGTTTGGATTGACATCTGCTTGCATAAACTTCCTCTCTGCAACTGGAAAGAAAAACAATTTTTTTAAAGCTGCATTGAATTCACAATGTGCACTTTCTTAGCAGTTATGATAACTTTAGAGTTAGGATAGTTAACAGAATTATGATTAGAACATTCAAAATGGTCAGCTTACATTGTTACACTTAAATCACATTCGACCATAGAAAAGCCCTTCGCATCCCCTCCAGCCAGATACCTCATTCAATAAAATTATAACTGATCAACCTCTTCAGTCTGACTTTTTCCACTTGCTCTCACCCTTTAGATTTCTTATTAATAGAATAATTGATCAGCATCTTCAATATATTCACACACTGAACTTGCACAACCTTACCCTTATGTAGAGAAGGCATAGTCTTCTTTTAAAACACTGCCTTCTCCGCAAAACACTTCAGCGTGAGGAAACATTATTGCTGCATGTACACAAACAAGTACTACAAAAATTTTATGTTTACAGCCATCGCCTCTTCCAAACTCATGCAGAAACCCAGCCTGTTTTATCTTTCCTCACGGCTCTATCATTCCATCAAGAATCAATCTAACAAACCTTTAAAGATTGGCATGGTTGTGGAATCTTACATTACAATGTTACAACCGCCTCTGCCCTTGCGTTGTCAAGCAGGTCTGAGATTCTTGCTCCCTGTGCAGATGGGTTTGAGGTCTGTAGGAAGGATGAGCAATCTAAACATGACACAGTCGATCAGGGGTCGATCAGGGGTCATTCAAGAGGGGAGTGGGGAGTGAGAAGAGACGTAGTTGTCATCGGGGATAGTATAGTCAGAAGAATAGACAGCCTTCTATTGTCACGTGAATCGAGAGTCCCGAAGGCCGTGTTGTCTGCCTTGTGCCCGGGTTTGGGACTTCTCGTCTGACCTGCAGTGGAATTTGGAGTGGGAGAGGAAAGATCCAGTAGTCATGATCCATGTGGGTACCAATGACGTACGTAGAACAAAGGAAAGAGGTTCTTCTCAGGGAATTTGAGCAGCTAGGGACTAAATTGATAAGCAGGACCAAAAAGATAATCTCTGGATTGCTACCATATAGATTGAGCCACGAGCAAATTGACATTGAGTCGTGAAGATTAAGGAGTTGAATGCATGACTCAAAGATTTCTATGGGAGAAATGGGTTTGAATTCATGGGACATTGGCATCAGTATTGGGAAAGGAGGGAACTGTTCCAATGGGATGGACTCTACCTGAACCTTGCTGGGACCAGGGTCCTTGCATTACTAGGGTTGGAGATAGGGCGAAAGTGTAGCACAGTTAGAAATCAGTTGGAACGAGGTTGTGGGCATCGCAGAGATGTGGCTGAGGATTGGAACTGAATATCCAATGTTGTATTCTACCAAAAAGACAGATAGGTGGGCAAAGTGGGGTAGATAGCTCTGCTGGTAAGGAATGAAATTCAGTCCTTAGCAAGATATCTTGTAGGATCGAATTATGTAGAATCCTTGTGGGTGGAGATACCGAACTGTATGGGTAAAAAGACCCTGATGAGTGTTATGTAGAGGACTCTGAACAGTAGCTAGAATGATTAGTTTCAATTAGTGTCATTTGTACTGAGGTACAGTGAAATGTTTTTGTTGCATGCTAACCAGTCAGCAGAAAGACAATATATGATTACAATCGAGCCAATCACTGTGTACAGATACATGATAAGGGAATAACATTTAGTGCAAAATAAAGCCAGTAAAGTCCGATCAGACCTCTGAGGGTCTCCAATGAGGTAGATAGTAGTTCAGGACTGCTTGCTAGTTGGGTTATGATGGTTCAGTTGCCTGATAACAGCTGGGAAGAAACTGTCCCTGTATCTGGAGATTATACTTTATACCTTTTGCCCGATGGGAGAGGGAAGAAGGAATGGCTAGGGTGCGACTCATCCTTGATTAGGCTGCTGGTGTTGCTGAGGCAGTGTGCAGCATATAAATTACACCGGGAGATACAAATGGAGTGGAAGAAAAGTAATGTACAGTGGCCATGGGGGATTTTTGCAGTTAGACTGGGAAAATCAGGTTGGTGCTAGATCCCAAGGGAAGGGATTTGTAGAGTGCCTACGTGATTGCTACCAAAAGCAGCTTATAGTCAAGCCTACTAGGGAAAAGACAATTCTGGATTTGTTATTGTGTAACAAACTAAATTGGATTAGGGAGCTGAAGGTAAAGGAACCCCTCGGAGGAAGTAACCATAACATGATAAAAATTCAAGTGCAGTTTGAGAAGATGAAATCTGATGTGTGGATATAACAGTTGAATAAAGGTAACCACAGAGGCATGAGGGAGGAGCTGATTGGCGATGGACCCTAACAGGAATGATGGTGGATCAACAATGGCAGGAGTTTTGGGGAATTATTTGGAAAACTCAGATTCTTTTCATCCCAAAGAGGAAGAAAGATTCTATGGGGAGATTGACCGTGCCTGACAAGCAAAGTTAAAGACAACATAAAACTAAATGATAAGGCATAATATTACAAAGATAAATGGGAAGCTGGAGGATTGGGATGCCTTTTATAAGCCAAACAGTAACTAAAAAGCTAATACGGGGAGAAAAGAAATATGAAGGAATGTTAGGCAATAAGATAAGAGAGGACAGCAAAGGTTTCTTCAGATATATAAAAAGTAAGAGAGATGCAAGAGTGGATATTGGACCGCTGGAAAATGATGCTAGAGAAATTATAACAGGGAATAAAGAAATGGCAGACAAATTCAATAAGTGTTTTGCGCCAGTCTTCACAGCGGAAGACAACAGCAACATGCCAGAAATTCAAGAGAGTCAGGGGGCAGAAGGAAGTGGAGTTGCTATTACTAATCATAATCGTAAGTATCATAATCGATGTTAGCCAAGTATGTTTTGCAACATATACGAGGAACATACGAGAAAGACACTGGGTAGCGCCACCAGCAGTGGCTGCCTTGCCAACAGCCTCTCTGTACGTTCTTCTTTTTGTTATTTTTGGTATTGTGTTTTATTGTTCCGGGGGGGGGGGGTTCGGGAATCGTTTTTTTCTCCCAATCTCTTATCTTGACGGAGATGCGATTTTTTTTCCGTATCGTATCTCCGTCCCCACTGCAGCCTAACATCGTGGAGTTGACGACCTTTCCTGGAGACCGACCCAGTGTTCCAAGCCGCAGGAGTCTGCGGGACGTTAACAACACGGAGCTTGTGATCCCTTTCCTGGGGATCGAAACTCCAACCACGGGGCCTGTGGAATTTAACATCGTGAAGCCCGCGGTCTCTGGTAAGAAGTGGCCAGCTCGGGAGCGGAGTTTCAACCGCCCCGACGTGGGAGTTTCGAACAACCCGAGGGGGGCTTTGATCGTCGGCTGCGGGGGCTTTGATGGCCCCGACTGCAGATGAGTTACCTGCCCCGACCGCTGAGAATAAAGAGGAAGAAGATTGAACTTTATTGCTTTCTATCACTGTGAGGAATATGGAATCCACTGTGGTGGATGTTCATGATAACTTTTATGTGGTGGTGTGTCTTGTTGCTTTTCACTTAGTATGCCTGTATGGTAAATTTCACTGTACCTTAATTGGTAAATGTGATAATAAACTGACCTTGAAACCTTGAATACGGTTTGCCGTTCAGTCCTACAAAAAAAAAGCAACAAGACACACAACTACATACAAATTAAGATAAACATCCACCACAGCAGCTCCTCCCCATTCCCCACTGTGATGAAAGGCAATAAAGTCTTATCTTCTTTCCTCCTTTTCTCACGCGGTCGGGGGAGTCAAACCATCTGCAGTCGGGGGGGGATCAAAGTTCCCGCAATCGGGGCGGTCGAAGCTCCTGCGCCTTGGAGCTCCCGAAGTCGGTCGGTAACCAGGGACCACGAGCTCCATGTTGTTAAAGTCCGCAGGCTCCCGCGGTTGGAGCTCCGAGGTCCCAGCAAGAGGACCGTGAGCTCCACGATGTTAGGCCACAGTGCAGACGGAGATATAACATGGAAAAAGTCGTATCTCCGTCGAAGAAAGAGATAAAGAAAGTTCCACCACAGCCCCCCCCCCCCCCCCCCCCCCACAAAAACTAAAGATAAACTAAAACATACATTTTACAACAAACTAAAAACAAGGAAAAAAACGAGACACACTGTTGACGAACGGGCTGGGGAAACTGAAAGGGCTGAAGGTGGAAAAGTCATCTTGGCTGGATAGACCATACTGCAAGGTTCCGAAAGAGGTAGCTTTTGATTGTGGAGGCATTAGTGGCGATCATTCAAGAATCACTGGAATGCTCCCAGAGGACCGGAAAATTGCAAATGTTACACCGCTGTTCAAGGAGGGAGCAAAGCAAAATAGAGGAAAAAGGGATTTCTTCCGACTTCAGTGATTGGTAAGGTTTTAGAGGCAATTATATAGGATGAGATTACAGAGTACTGAGAAGCACACGATAACCAGGCTGAAGTCAACATTTTTTTGTGAAGGGGAGATCTTGTCTGATGAATCTGTTGGAATCCGTTGAGGAAGCATCGGCAAAGGGAAGTCAGTGATGTTGTTGGCCTGGATTTTCAGAAGGCCTTTGATAGTGCCACCAATGAGGCTGTTAATGAAGATGAGAGCCCATGGTATTAGAGGAAAGATACTAACATGGCTAGAATGTTCGCTGAATGGCAGAGGGCAAAAAGTGGCAATAAAGGAGGCTTTGTTTTGGTTGGCTGCCAGTAACTAATGGTATTCCGCAGGGGTCGGTGCTGGAATTGCTCACGCTGTATATCATTGATTTGGATGAGGGAATTGAAGGCTTTGTGGCCAAATTTGTGGATGATACGAAGATAGGTTGAGGGGCAGGTAGTGTAGAGAAAGCAGGGACTCAGCAGAAAGACTTGGACATGTTTGGAGAATGGACGTAGAAATGGCAGATAGAACACAGCATAGCAAAGTGTGCAGTCATACATTTTGGTAGTTGGAATAAAGGCGTAAACTATTTTATAAATGGGGAGAGGATTCAGAAATTGGAGGTGCAAAGGGACGGGAGTGCTGGTGCAGGGTTCCCAAGAGGCTAATTTGCAAATTGAATCGGTAGTAAGGAAGCCAAATACAATGTTTGCATCATTTTCCAGAGGTTCAGTGTAAAAACAGGGTTGCAATGCTGAAGCTTTTATGAGGCACAGGTCAGACAGCATGTGGAGTATTGTGAACAGTTTTGGGCCCCATATCTGAGAAAGGATGTAAAGGTGATCTAGGATCTAACGGTGGTTTACGAGAATTATCCTGGGATGATTGGGTTAACGCATAATGAGCATTTGATGGCACCAGCCATCACTGTATTCACTGGATTTTGGAAGGGTGAGGGGATACCTCATCGAAGCTTACCAAGTAGTGAAAGGCCTGGATGGAAAGGATATAGAAACATAGAAAATAGGTGCAGGAGTAGCCCATTCGGCCCTTCGAGCCTGCACCGCCATTCAATATGATCATGGCTGATCATCCAACTCAGTATCCTGTACCTGCCTTCTCTTCATACCCCCTGATCCCTTTAGCCACAAGGGCCACATCTAACTCCCTCTTAAATACAGCCAATGAACTGGCCTCAACTACCTTCTGTGGCAGAGAATTCCAGAGATTCACCACTCTCTGTGTAAAATATGTTTTCCTCATCTCGGTCCTAAAAGATTTCCCCCTTATCCTTAAACTGTGACCCCTTGTTCTGGACTTCCCCAACATCGGGAACATTCTTCCTGCATCTAGCCTGTCCAACCCCTTAAGAATTTTGTAAGTTTCTATAAGATCCCCCCTCAATCTTCTAAATTCTAGCGAGTACAAACCGAGTCCATCCAGTCTTTCTTCATATGAAAGTCCTGACATCCCAGGAATCAGTCTGGTGAACCTTCTCTGTACTCCCTCTATGGCAAGAATGTCTTTCCTCAGATTAGGAGACCAAAACTGTACGCAATACTCCAGGTGTGGTCTCACCAAGACCATGTACAACTGCAGTAGAACCTCCCTGCTCCTATACACAAATCCTTTTGCTATGAATGCTAACATACCATTC
Source organism: Leucoraja erinaceus (assembly GCF_028641065.1). Taxonomy (NCBI): domain Eukaryota; kingdom Metazoa; phylum Chordata; class Chondrichthyes; order Rajiformes; family Rajidae; genus Leucoraja; species Leucoraja erinaceus. Next base: position 81,791,151 of record NC_073378.1, read on the forward strand.
GCCTTCTTCACTGCCTGCTGCACCTGCATGCCTACTTTTAATGACTGGTGTACCATGACACCCAGGTCTCGTTGCATCTCCCCTTTTCCTAATCGGCCACCATTCGTGTGGATGAATAGTCTACTCTCCTGTTTTTGCCACCAAAGTGGATAATCTCACATTTATCCACATTATATTGCATCTGCCATGCATCTGCCCACTCACCCAGCCTATTCAAGTCACCTTGCAGCCTCCTAGCATCCTCCACACAGCTAACACTGCCCCCCAGCTTTGTGTCATCCGTATATTGGAGATGTTGCATTCAATTCCCTCGTCCAAATCATTAATATACATCGTAAATAGCTGGGGTCCCAGCACTGAGCCTTGCGGTACCCCACTATTCACTGCCTGCCATTGTGAAAAGGACCCGTTTACTCCTACTCTTTGCTTCCTGTCTGCCAGCCAGTTCTCTATCCACATCAATACTGAACCCCCAATACCGTGTGCTTTAAGTTTGTATACTAATCTCTTATGTGGGACCTTGTCGAAAGCCTTCTGAAAGTCCAGATATAACACATCCACTGGTTCTCCCTTATCCACTCTACTAGTTACATCCTCGAAAAATTCTATAAGATTCGTCAGACATGATTGACCTTTCATAAATCCATTCTGACTTTGTCAGGATCCCACCCGTTCTCTCAGTTCAATGACCCAAAATTGAATTATGTTTATTTGGGATAATTCGGTTTACTCGCATAAACAATCATTTGCATCAACTAAAATCCTGGATCAACTCTCTAAACATTTTCTCAACAGAACCAAGAAAGCGTCATAGATCAAATTATTAGTCACTGGGTAAAATTATTCCTCTCTAGAGATCGCAAAGTCGCTACATGGAAATAATTTGTATGACAAACAATCCAGGCCTCACCATCCACAAGGAATAAAGTTATCATAGAGTGATACAGTGTAGAAACAGGCCCTTCCGCTCAACTCTTCCACACTGGCCAACAATTTTCCAGCTACACTAATCCCACATTCCTGCGCCTGGTCCATATCCCTCCAAACCTGTCCTATCCATGTGGCTCTCTAACTGTTTCTTAAACTGTGGGATAGTCCCAGCATCAACTACCTCCTCTGGCAGCTTGTTCCATACAACCACCATCTTTTGTGTGAAAAAGCTACCCCTTGGATTCCTATTAAATCTTTTCCCCTTCACCTTGCACCTATGTTCTCTGGTCCTCGATTCCCCTACTCTGGGCAAAAGGCTCTGTGCATCTACCCGATCTATTCCTCTCATGATTTTGCATTTCCCCCCATCTTCCTGCGCTCCATGGACTAGAGACCCAGCCTACTCAACCTCTCCCTATAGCTCACACTCTGTAACCCTAGCAACATCCTCGTAAATCTTTTCTGAACCCTTTCAAGCTTGACAATATATTTTCTATAACATGGTGCCCAGAACTGAACACAATATTCTAAATGTAGTCGCACCAACGTCTTATACAACTGCAACATGACCTCCCAACTTCTATACTTAAAATACTCTGACTGATGAAGGCCAAAGTGCCAAAACCCTTTTTGTCCACCATATCTAACTGCGACTCGACCTTCAAAGAACCATGCGTTTGTACTCCTAGATCCCTCTGCTCTACAACACTACCCAGAGGCCTACCACTTACTGTGTAGGTCCTGTCCTTGTTCGACATCCCAAAATGCAAAACCTCACACTTCTCTGCATTAAATTCCATCAACCATTCCTCCGCCCACCTGCTCAATCGATCCCGATCCTGCTGCAATTATTCACAACCATCTTCACTATCTGCAAAACCACTAACTTTTGTATCATCAGCAAACCTGCTATTGTTGCCCTGTATGTTCTCATCCAAATCATTGATAGCCACAATAGTCACTGGGGTACCGCAAGGCTCAGTGCTGGGACCCCAGCTATTTACGATATACATCGTCCCCTGCTGTGTGTGAGAACTTCCGCCGCTTTTTTGTTGATAAGGTCGCTATGATTAGAGCTCTAATCCCACCATCTGCTTATGACCCCTCGGTATCTGTTCGATGCACGGCTGTATTTGATCATTTTAAGCCCGTGTCTCTCCTTTTTGCATGAGATTGTTGGTCGTTCAAAGCCCTCAGGTTGTCCGAATGATGCTGTTCCTCCTCGGCTGTTTAAGGAGGTGTTGCCCACTGTAGGACCATCTGTTATCGCTGTCGTTAATAGCAGTTTGTCCTCGGGTGTTGTTCCTGCGCTTTTTAAACATGCAGTAGTACAACCCCTGATTAAGAAACCTGCTCTTGACCCTGCAGTTCTTGGGAATTTCAGGCCTATCTCCAAACTGCCTTTTTTATCAAAAGTCCTAGAGAGGATCGTGCACAGGCAATTGATGGCCTTTTTGGAGGACCATGACGTTTTGGAGGTTTTCCAGTCCGGTTTTAAGTCCCGGCACAGCACAGAATCGGCCCTTTTGAGGGTTTTTAATGATATTTTTTTGGCTACTGATCAAGTTGACTGTGTTGTCCTCGTGCTTTTAGATTTGTCAGCTGCCTTTGACACAGTGGATCATGAAATTTTGATCTCCCGTTTGGAGCAGTGGGTGGGTATCAGGGGCATAGGACTGGAGTGGTTCAGGTCGTACTTGGCTGATCGAACTTTTTGTGTCAGCCTTGGGGACTCTGTATCCTCCTCTGCTCCTCTCTCATGTGGGGTCCCACAGGGCTCAGTTCTTGGCCCTCTTCTCTTTTCACTCTATTTGCTCCCACTCGGTTCCATCCTTAGGAAGCACGGGATTTCATTCCACTTTTATGCTGATGACAGTCAGCTTTATGTGCCTCTGGGAAAGGGGGGTGTACACTCTGTCGGGCTCTTGTTTGAGTGTCTCAGTGACATAAAGGCCTGGATGTCACTGAACTTTTAAAAATTTAATGATGACAAGACAGAGGTAATGATCTTTGGTGGCACCTCTGGGGCCCCCCCTGTTGATCTAGGCTCTTTGTCTGCATATCTCAAACCTAACATCACAAACCTGGGGATTAAAGTGGACCCTGAGCTTAGATTTGACTGTCAGGTGAGGGCTGTTGTTAAATCTGTTTTTTTCCATCTGAGGCAGCTGGCAAAAATAAAGCCGATTTTGTCAAGGCAGCACTTTGAGACGGTAATCCATGCCTTTGTTACCTACCACCCGGCTGGATTACTGCAATGCACTGTATCTGGGGATTAGTCGGTCCTCCATCGTCCGTCTCCAGATGGTACAGAATGCAGCTGTTCGTCTCTTGACTGGCACACGAAAGCATGATCATGTTTCACACCTTTTGGCCTCTCTCCACTGGCTGCCTATTCAGTATAGGATACGTTTTAAAATTCTTTTATTTACTTTTAAATCCCTAAGTGGTCTTGCCCCGTCCTACCTATCTGAGCTTCTTCACCCTTATTCGCCCTCCCGCTCTCTCAGGTCAGATGATCAGCTGCTCCTGCTTGAGCCAAAGACTAAGCGGAAGCTCAGAGGGGACCGTGCCTTTGCTGTGTCGGCTCCGAGATTGTGGAATGAATTGCCTCTGCACGTTAAACAGGCCCCTTCTCTAGCTGTTTTTAAGTCACTCCTGAAGACATATCTATTCTCCATGGCCTTTGTAGACCAGTGAGGTGTTGAATTGTTTATTAACTTTATTTGCTTGGTTTTGCTGCGTTGTTCGTACTCGTGTTTTATGTTTTTTAATTTATTGTTTGGATTTTTTTGTATGTAATTTATGCGCCTCGTATTAATTGTATGTTCTGTTGTTATTACTGTTTTATGATGTCTTGCTTGTTTTCTTTTTTTCTGTACAGCACTTTGGTCAGCTTTGGTTGTTTTTAAGGTGCTTAACAAATAAAGTTATTATTATTATTATAGTGGGCGGCGCGACTGACGTCGCAGCGGCCTCTGCAGTCCGTCTGTCGTTTTTTTAAATTTTATTGTCCTGTTGAGGGTATAGTTAGTGGGTTTTTGACTGTGTTTGTGTGGGGGGTGGGGGGGAACTTTAAAATCTCTTCCCTGTACGGGGACCCGACCTTTTCCCTGTCGGTTCTCCGTTGTCGTTGGGGCCTGGCACCGTGGAGCGGCCTCCAACCGGAGCGACCTGGGGGCTCAAGTCACGGAGCCTGCGGAGCTGCAGACCTACCGTCGTGGAGCTGGCCGGCTTCGGAGCGGGAGAGCTGTGGTGGCGCGCTACTGCGACCAGACTCCGGTGGATGGTGACACCGGGAGCTCGCGGGTCCCCGGTGGGAGACTGCTTTACGGGGCACAGGCAACGGCGACTTCTCCCACCCGAATTGCGGGGTTGAAGGTGACCTGGAGCAGGGCCTTACATCGCCCGGCGCGGCTTCAACAGCCGCGGGACTGGCTAGCGCCCGTCGGGGGCTTTGACTTTGACGTCGGGTTAAGAATGGAGAGCAGGGGAGAGACAAGACTTTGTCTTCCATCACAGTGAAGAGGAGATTCACTGTGATGGATGTTTGTGTGGATTGTGTTGGTGTGTGTCTTGGTTCTTTTCTTGTTGTATGACTGCAGAAACCAAATTTCGTTTGAACTTCATGTAAGGTTCAAATGACAAATAAACGGTATTGTATTGTATTGTATTATATGTAGATGACAAACAATAACAGGCCCAGAACCAAACCTTGAAGCATACCACTAGTCACAGGCATTCAGTCTGGGAAGCAACCTTCCACCATTACCCTTTGCTTCCTTCCACGGAGCCACATTGCTATCCATTCAGCTAACTCTCCTTTGATCCCATGCAATCTAACCTTCCAGAGCAGCCAACCATGCGGAACGTTGTTGAACGAATACTGAATCACTGAGCAGGGTTGGTTTCATGGAAACAATTATAGGTATATTCAAGCCCTTAGAGCATTTATGCATGCTATAGCCAAGGGCACAGCATAGATTTAACATCACCATTGCTAATAAATAATTAATTCCCAACTAAACACAAAAGCAAACTAGCTTTTGACCCATAATTTAAAAAAATGAAACATGTGGACACAAGGAACTGCAGAAACTTTTTTTTTCAAAACAGACAGTGCTGCAGTGACTCAGCGGGTCATGCAGCATCTCTGTAGAACATGGATGGGTGTTGTTTTCGGTTGGGATCAATCTTAAGACTGGTGACGTCTCAGGTACGCTTCCTTCCTACGTCTTCAGAAAATACTGGAATTTCTTCATCAGATCCAAGGTGCTTTTTTTGTTCTTGTGACCACTTAATTTTAATAGACAATAGGTGCAGGAATGGCCATTCGGCCCTTCGAGCCAGCACCGCTGTTCACTGTGATCATGGCTGATCATCCACATTCAGTACCCCGTTCCTGCCTTCTCACATCATCCCCTGACTCCCCTATCTTTAAGAGCTCTATCTAACTCTCTCTTGAAATCATCCAGAGAACTGGCCTCCACTGCCTTCTGAGGCAGAGAATTCCACAGTTTCACAACTCTCTGGGTGAAATTTTTTTTCATCATTTCCGTTCTAAATGGTCTACCCCTTATTCGTAAACAGTGCCCCCTGATTCTGGACTCCGCCAACATCGGGAACATGTTTCCTACATCTAATGTGTGCAATCCCTTAATAATCTTATATGTTTCAATAAGATATCCTCTCATCCTTCTATATTCCAGAGTATACAAACCCAGCCGCACTATTCCATCAACATATGACAGTCCTGCCATCCCGGGAATTAACCTCATGAACCTACGCTGCACTCCCTCAATAGCAAGAATGTCCTTCCTCAAATTTGGAGACCAAAACTGCACATTTGCACAAATTTCAAGTAATATTTATGAAGTCTGGCAGCATATGTTGGTGACAATCCTCAAACTTCACATCACAAAACAATCATCAGTATTTCTTACAAATATGCCGATAACAGTGAGATTATAACTTTCTCCTCACATGTTGGATTGGTAAATTAACTTTAAAACTAGACATTAATTCTTGTTCCAATCCCACCATGAGACGAAAGGAGTACAAAGTGTCTACATCAGAGAATAATATGCAAACATTACAGCTTCACCAACCCACTCAGTCATTGATATTAATGCACCCATTCATTAACCTCAATGTTTTTGTTCACAGTATCTGCCACAACACAAATAGTAAGAAAAAGGCCCAACATTCATTTGCTCTAGAAATGCATCAAAAATAAACATGCTAGTCCTAGCCACAAATAAATTGAAGGAGCGATCTTATCTATTCAGTTCATCATTATGTAGTAGAAAGAAGCAACACAAAAGAGCAGTGAAAACAAGAGCAGGAGTTGAGTATCGAAGCAAAGAGGTCCTTCTGCAGTTGTACAGGGCCCTATTGAGACCACACCTGGAGTATTGTGTGCAGGTTTGCTCTCCAAATTTGATGAATGACATTCTTGCTATTGAGGGAATGCAGCGAAGGTTCGACAAAGTTAATTCCCGGGATAGCGGGATTGTCATATGCTGAGAGAATGGAGCAGCTTGGCTTGTATACTCTAGAATTTAGAAGGATGAGAAGGGATCTTATTGAAACATATTAGATTATTAAGGGTTTGGACACGCAAGAGGCAGGAAACATGTTAGCGATGTTGGGGGAGTCCAGTTCCAGGGGCCACAGTTTAAGAATAAGGGGTAAGCCATTTAGAACAGAGATGTGGAAACACTTTTTCACACAGAGAGTTGCGAGTCTGTGGAATTCTCTGCCTCAGAGGGGCAGTGGAGACCGGTTCTCTGGATGCATTCAAGAGAGAGCTAGATAGGGATCTTAAAGATAGTAGTCAGGGGATATGGGAAGAAGGCAGGAACGGGGTTCTGATTGTGGATGATTAGCCATGATCACATTGAATGGCCAAATGGCCTACTCATGCACCTTGTCTATTGCCTATAACATATTTTTCGCCAAACTCCAACATTTGTGAGGCAATCTGGCAGATAGCAGATGTTTTCAGAATTTTTAACAGATGATGGATTTAATCATCCAATAATTTATATCAGAATGTAAATCAATAAATACAAGGTTTTCTCGACATCAAACAGCAAATTACAAATTACTGGGAATCCTTGCAGCATTCTGCTCCCATGGATTTCCAAGCCCTCCTCTTTCCGCTCCCATGGATTTCCAAGCCCTCCTCTTTCCAATGGTACCAAACACCGTTGACTGGATCTTTAATTGTTCACTTTGATGCAAAATTAATTTACCATGATTTCATTGAAACAATGACAACTTAAAAGCTAAAATGCCAGCAGTAATATATTGACAACCTTGACTGCAGTCAAAGAAGAAGTTAGACAGGCTAAACCATTGAAGATTGGTCTAACTGCTTGTCCAATTTTCTTTTCCTTCAGTCGCTGTTGAACTCACTATCGATATAACAATGTTATATGTCCACTCAGCCCATTGAGTCCCCAAGTAATTTTCCTGTAACCCATTCATATTATTCTTTGATTTAGACACCTCTTATTCAAGTTCTATCACTCACCCGCACACTGGAGGCAATTTAGCAATAATCACCTTGATTAACAGGGAAACCTCAAGTGGCTGAATGGCCCAATGTTGTTCCCATTTTGGTAGAAATACCACATACTACAGAGGAAGATATTGATCCCAAGTAACTGTGCTATCCCAAAGGCTCAAAATCTAAAATTCTACTCTTCAGTCAGCTTGATTCATTACTCATCAGACAATACATCAAACTAATAATCTCCATTGAGTAGTAGTCACGCAGGGACAAATATGGTGTTCATAAACAAGTCGTTGGTTGAACATTTTACATATACATTCCTGTTTCATTCAGAATATTAAAAACACAATTCAGCCCAAGTAGCACACAAAGTGTTGAAATAATAATTTGCCAAGGCCAAAATCAGTTTTCAATAGCAGCAACAATTATTCATAAGGTCGTATGGTCATATCCAAGTTTGCGGATGACACGAAGCTGGGGGGCAGTGTTAGCTGTGAGGACAATGCTAGGAGGCTGCAAGGTGACTTGGATAGGCTGGGTGAGTGGGAAAATGCATGGCAGATGCAGTATAATGTGGATACATGTGAGGTTATCCACTTTGGTGGCAAAAACAGGAAAGTAGACTATTACCTGAATGGTGGCTGATTAGGAAAAGGGGAGATGCAACGAGACCTGGGTGTCATGGTATACCAGTCATTGAAAGTAGGCATGCAGGTGCAGCAGGCAGTAAAGAAAGCGAATGGTGTGTTAGCATTCATAGCAAAAGGATTTGAGTATAGCAGCAGGGAGGTTCTACTGCAGTTGTACAGGGTCTTGGTGAGACCATACCTGGAGTATTGCGTACAGTTTTGGCCTATTCCTGCACCTATTTTCTATGTTTCTATGTCATAAGTGATAGGAGCAGAATTAGGCCATTCAGCCCATCAAGTCTACTCTGCCATTCAATCAAGGCTGATCTATCCCTCCCTCCTAACCCCTGACACCCATACTAATCCATACTTGGATCTTGCTGTATAATTTAGTGGACTTGCTACTGCTTTACCCAAAATTGCTGCATATTAAAGCAATATAGAAAATAGGTGCAGTAGGCCATTCAGCCTTTTGAACCAGCACCGTCATTCAATGTGACCATGGCTGATCATCCAGATTCAGTACCCCGTTCCTGCTTTCTCCCCATATCCCTTGATTCCGTTAGACCTAAGAGCTAAACCTAACTCTTTCTTGAAAATATCCAGTAAATTGGCCACCACTGCCTTCTGTGGCAGAGAATTCCACAGACTCACAACTCTGTGGGTGAAAAACTTTTTCCTCATCTCAGTCCTAAATGGTCTACCCCTTATTCTTAAACTGTTTGTGAGCCACGCCATCCATTGTGATCATGGCTGATCATCCACAATCAGTAACCCGTGCCTGCCTTCTTCTCTTACTCCATGATTCCGCTAGCCCCAAGAGCTCTATCTAACTCTCTTTTAAATGCATCCAGTGAATTGGCCTCCACTGCCTTCTGTTGCAGAGAATTCCACAAATTCACAACTCTTTGGGTGAAAAGGTTTGGGCTATACAAAGGCTATGGTTCAAAAAAAAAAAAATTAGAAGCTGAAAGAAAAAAAAAAAATCAAAAATCCAAGTATGTTTTGGAGATGGAAATCCATTGTCCATCTCTGAGCCGTATCTCAGGTCCCCCTTTCCCATGAATTGTATGCCATCTTTTACCCCAGTTTCTCTGTGTTTCAGTAGATGCATCAAATTAATATAAGAAAAACAAAGTCAATTAATAAGTTTTTGCACATCATGTGATCGATAGTTTAAAGATGAATCCTTAAGTTTCTCCACAGATCTCTAATGACCAACAATATGGAAGGAATACTTTGAGGACTGGTGATCAAAATGATTATTTACTAGCCTCATAAAAGGCTTTTATAGCATTGATAATAAATGGTCATGGCTACATTTTGAAATTTAAAAAGAAATTGTTTTATAAATTACTCTCTACCACAATATTGGTATAATGTATAATCTTTATCTTGACTGCATTTGTTGATTATTGATATCAATATCAGAATTCCGCCTGGGGACCTTGCGTCCAGATGGCATTAAGCCCTTGCTGTCTCCTCCCCTTCCTTAACGCTCTAGCTGTCTCCTCCCACCCTCCTATCCGCCTGCCCTCGGGCTCCTCCTCCTCCACTTTTCCTCCCTTCTCCCCCCCCCACCCCCCATCAGTCTGAAGAAGGGTTTCGGCCCGAAACGTCGCCTATTTCCTTCGCTCCATAGATGCTGCTGCACCCGCTGAGTTTCTCCAGCAATATTGTGTACCTTTGATAATTATATAGACTGAATGTGACCATGTAATCGGAAAAAATTCCTTTTTCAGTTTGACCCCTTCTCAGTCACATTATAGGACAAAAATATGTGATTTATAACATTGACTGTTGAAACCCGAAAGATTAACCTTGCACATTTCTAACCTGATTCAACATGTTTTGCTTAATGTATTACCTTTCTGAAAGAGGGAGAGTTTAAAGAACTTGGTGAGGAGTCAGTCACAGATGAGATGGAGAAGAAATGATTTGTCATGTCATGAGGAAACTTCGCAATTTCATTCTGGCGGTAGAGCCTGTGGTGACGCAACTTTGCTACCCATTCGTCGAAAAACTCCTGTAACTTCACCTGGCAAAAATGGTACAGTTAAGCAGTGTCATCACAATGAAAAAGTTGTCAATGTAGATTCAGCAAGAGACATACTGTCAAATACCTTCAGATGGTATATATGCTCCTCTGTGTCAAGATCAATACAGTTTGCTTTCTTCTTTATCGACATCACGGACAGCCCAACATCAATGCATCCATGAAGTTTTCCTTTTGTCATCTGTAAAATTAACTTTTGTTAGCCATTCAGAACCTGAACACTAGGTTAACTTCCTGAATTTACAGCTGTAAAAGCAAAAATCGGAACCACCCCCACCACTTCCAGGTTTTAATGGAGGTAAAGGCAATCGTATAACAACGGGTGATCCTTAGACTAACAGTTATCAGTTAGAATTAGCGTTTTAAGGTACCTTTTGCTCTTTAACTACAGATGGCTAATGTATTAAACCTAGAAAAACTTGGCAGCTGAAACTAAAAAACTAAACCCATTAGCAGGTTCCCAGGTGGCGCAGAGCGATGGCTGCCTCGCCAATAGTTTGTCTCGTCTTTAACATCTTTGTTGTTTTTAATCTGTTATTAAATGTACGTTTTAGTGTATCTTTTACTGTATTATGGGAGGATGGGGAGTGGTGGTGGGGGGGGGGGGGGGGGGGAGGACATTTTAGATCACAGAACAGGGAAAGTATAGTCACCAGTGATTAAACTTTGGTTCAACATAAAATAATTATGGGATACAGGCAAGGTCAGTTTTGGGGAACACAATTATAAAGACAGCCTTTAGACTGGAAGAGATTTATGAATACGTCAAGCAAAACCATGGAAGATTTGAACATTGGTGTATGAATGATAATTAAAATGTTTGGTGAACTGGAAGTCAAGTTAGAATGTGCGAATTGCACAGCGCAATTTAGGACACATGAATTTTGATTATGAAGTTTGGAAGGCGAGAGCACTTTGGAATAGGCAAGCATTTACATAGTATCAGACAGGAGCTAGTTTTACACTTTTCATAATGATCGTATTTGTAATTCCACAGTTCATGACATGGACTATTATCAGAACAAAGGATGTAAATTAAGAAACTGATTTTGATCACTTAAAAATAAATCTAGCACGTCTAAAAATATCAGCATGACGTATCTTGGCAAGATCCACTTTAATAGGATGTTCTTATACTCACATCGGCCTGAGATTTTGCGTACTTCAGGATTCCTTTCTCCAGGAAGAAGTATCGCTGAAATGAAAAAAAGTGAAATAGTATTTAATGGAGAGTGATCTAATTAGTAAGTGAATAAAATTAATGCATTAGCTGAATAGCACAGCACATCTTGCACCTGTGTCCCAACCAATAGAACATTCAAAGACCTTGTATGAAACATTTTCGCAAGAAACATAATCAATATATCTGGTGCCAAACACGATCCTTGCAGAAGCTTTCCATTTCCGTCTTAGACAATTTACATGGATGGATCAAGATAACGTCAGAGTCAATCCTCCTTCCCACAAAGGGTCAAGAGTGTTTATATTTATTATTATCCTGTGGCAAGGTACAAAGAAAAGCTTTATTTTCCATGCCATCAGATCAGACCATGCTATGCATAAACACAATCAAGTCAAACTCAAGTAGGTAGAATGATAATTGTTGCATGCCCAGGGAATAGAACAGTAAAAGTCTTGCTTGTGTCAATTTTTATAGGCACATTAATACCAAAACAAAAAATATATACACTATAAATAATACAATAGGTCATCAATTATACGAGCTAACCAGATTGCTACATCCTTAAACTGCAAGCATAAATCATTCCTGATAGCGGTATACAATGGGAAAGGCTGCAGATGTCACAGTTACTGAAATTGTGAAGGATTAGAAGGATTAGCAGGAATGACACAGCGGTAGAGTTGTGCCCCGCCCCCGATCAGTCTGAAGAAGGGTTTCGGCCCGAAACGTTGCCCATTTCCTTCGCTCCATAGATGCTGCTGCACCCGCTGAGTTTCTCCAGCTTTTTTGTGTAACCTTCGATTCTCCAGCATCTGCAGTTCCCTCTTAAACACAGCGGTAGAGTTAACTGATTTACAGCACCGGCACCTGAGTTGGACCCAACTACGACTGCTGTCCGTACGGAGTTTGAATGTTTTCCCTGTGACCACATGGGTTTTCTCCAGGTGCTTCCGGTGTCCTCCCACACTCCAATGATGTACAGGTTTGTAAGTTAATTGGCTTCGGTAAAATTGTAAAAAAATCTGTCCCTAATGTGTAGGATAGTGCTAGTGTATGGGGTGATAGCTGCTCGGCGCGTACTCAGTGGGCCAAAGGGGGCCTGTTTCCACGCTGTGCTTCTAAAGCCTAAGGTTAAACCAGGAGGTTAAATAAATCAAATGTGATGCATTGTTGAAGTTAATTCCAACTGGAGTCAAAACATTTTACCAAACTTATCCAAAATGGAACTGGTTAGCCCAGGGGCATGGATAAACTCACGAAAAGGGTAAGAAAATGCACAAAGATCGAACAAAATTATGAAATGGTTCGTTATTGTGAAATGAGAATGCAAAATGTGGTTGAATGGCACAATTTCAGAGGGTTCAGGCTCTTCAGTACCTGAGAGCGAACATGCACACATCTATGAAGCATGCAGAATAGGTTAACACTGTTTAAAAAGCAAATGGGATACTGATTTATATGATGTATAATCCTTATATAACTATAAAACTGTGTGTGTGTGTGTGTGTGCGCGCGTGTCTGTGTGTGTCTGTGTGTGCGTGTCTGTGTGTGTGCGCACGTCTGTCTGTGTCTGTGTGCATCTGTGCGCTTCTGTGTGTCTGTCTGCGCACCCGTGTCTGCCCGCCTGTCTGAGCGCGCGTGCGCCCGTGTCTGCCCATATCTGCACGCGCGTGCGCCCGTGTCTGCCCGCCCATGTCTGTGTCTGCCTGCCCGTGTCTGTGTATCTGTCTGTCTGTCCATCTGTGCCTGTGCGTGCCGTCTGTGCGTGCGTGCCTGTCTGTCTGTGCGTGCCTGTCTGTGCATGTCTGTCTGTGCATGCGTGCCTGCTGAACCAAAAATAAACTAATGCAAAATATCAGCAAGCCAGGGAGCATGAATGTGTGTGTGTGTGTGTGTGTCTGTGTGTGTGTGTGTGTGTGTGTGTGTGTGTGTGTGTGTGTGTGTGTGTGTGTGTGTGTCTTTCATTGGTACTGGTTCTGACCTGCTGCATTTTTCCAGCATTTTCAGTTATGATTAGAACGAAGATCAAAATACTTCATACATGGAAAAAATGAAAGAAACTGCGGTTGTTCGCTATAAATTTGTATTGCAGCTTTGTTGTGTGAGAAACTTGCTTTACTGGTGACCCCTCTCATGTTACTGAGAGAGCTTCACATTATTAGAAAATGGGTCATATTGCAATTTTCCATAACGTAAAGCTCAGCATCTGTGCTTGCATCAGGAAATGCAAATTGAAAAGTGTTGACTTATTTACTTCCCCTCCACCCCCACACATTCTATGAGACATTTAATTACACATCTCAAATTTTTGGATAGCGATATACGAATTCTGTAAAAGGCAAATTTGCATAACTCGATTGGTCATAACACAGGGAATGCCTGAATTTGAATTTTCTAATGTGGCCCTTCTGGCAAAGTGACATAGTAATTAGTGTTGCGGTCTCAAAACTCCAGAGACCAGAGCTGGATCATGAGCTGGGATGGCGTCTGGGTGGAACATGCACATTCTTCCTGTACCAGCGTGGGTTTCATCAGAATCTACAAATATACACTGTTGGAAGGAGAATTGGCTACTTTAAATAGCTCCTTGTGCAAGTGGGTGGCAGGAAAATCCATGAGGGATGCACAAAGATGCAAGAAAATGGAATTAGTGTAGAGGGTGCTTGATAATCGGCACATACACAGTGGGCCAAGGGGCCTGTTTCCATACTGCTTGACCATCTAGTTTAATAAAAGGTGGCATGCACAAAAATGTTTCTTATTCAATCCTTGCATTCTCTCGCTTCTAATTATGTCAGAATTAATTTACAAAAATAAGCAATGATGCATCAGTATTAAAATGTCCAGTGAAAAAGATTTGTATTAATCATTTTTACTATTTTGAGACACTTCTTGTTATATTGCAATGATGATTCATTGCTCTACAATTAATACTCGAAGCATACCTTATGCCACCCTTTCAGAGGCCACTTTCTTTTCTTCAGCATGTATCCTTCCTGCTTCTCTGGCTCCAGGATGGCACATGTACTGTCTCGAAGTCCTTCCACAATCTCCCAGCTATCCTGCTCAACAAAAAAACATTTAAAGAGTTCAAAACATTTCTGAAAAGAACATTTCACAGTGAGCTGCAAAAGTTCTACTCCATTAATTGTTTTCATTTATTCAATTTACGCAGTTTAGTTTAGTTCAGAGGTACAGCGTGGAAACAGACCCTTTGGCCCACCGAGTCCGCACTGACAAGCGATCCCCACACATTAACACAAGCCTACACACACTAAGGACAATTTACACTTATACCAAGTGTACAAACCCAAGCCAATTAACCTACAAACATGCACGTCTTTGGAGTGTGGAAGGAAACTTAAGATCTTGGAGAAAACCCACGCGGTCACAGGGAGAACCTACAAACTCAGTACAGACAGCACCCGTAGTTGGGATCGAACCTGGGTCTCTGGCACTGTAAGCGTTGTGGTAGTAAGGTACGCTGCACCATCGTGGCCCCTTTTGACTTCTTATTATGCACCATTCCCCCCCCAAAAAGTATCATAGCCAATTAAAATACAGATTTTTTGTAACTTTTCATTGTCGTTCAATGATGCAAATGATTTATCAGTATTAAAACCTAAAATTTTTATAGGACTTTGGTGAGTCCGAATTTGGAATATTTCATGCAGTTTTGGTCATCCCATTCCAGGAGGCTTTGGAGAGGATGCAGAGGAGGTCCACGAGAATGTTGCCTGGATTAGACGGTTTCAGCTACAAAGAGAGGTTTGATAGACTTGGATTATTTTCACAGGAGCATCAGAGGTTGAGAGGAGACAATAGAAGTACATGAAATTATGAGAGGCGTACTTAGGGTAGACAGAATATTTTTCCTCGAGTGGAAATATCCAACAATAGATGGCATAGCTATAAGGCAGGGGGAGAAAGTTTAATGGAGATGTGTGGGACAAGTTTTGTTTTAAATAACACAGAGTGGTGGGGGCCTGGAACGTACTGCCAGGGGTAGTGGTGGAGACCGATACAATTGTGGTATTTGAGGCCTTTAAACAGGCACATGGAAGTGCAGTGAATAGAGGGATATAGATCATGTCATGTACAGGCAGACAAGATCAATTTAACTTGACATCATGTTCAGCGCAAACGTTGTTGGCCAAAGGGCCTGTTCCTGCACTGTTCTATGTTCTACTTCAAGTCTAGGATGAATTGAAGTGGCAAGTATATCATTTATTAAGCAGTACTAAAGCTACAATCACTTCACAAAAAATATTTTAAAAGAATTTCAGAACTGGAAACTGTTGTATGGTGCCGGGATGGTTGTTTCGCAACTTTCATATTGCAGAAACCTGAATCAATGGCACAGAGTATGTATATACATCAAAATAGTGATGATTTAAATTCAAATTTCCTTCCACTTCATCATGGGAATAAAAACTTAAAAACAAAATGAGCTGGCAAGTCATCACTACCTTCTTGGCACTCCCTTTGGGTAAAAATGGATCCATACTTTCTACACTTCAAATTAGGTCTGAATTCTCAGGCTATTCAGCAGAATTCTTGCGTGCAGCCAGGCCTCAGTCACGACTGGCAAGCAAGCCTTGACTTTGAGTTCAGCATCCCCAAGTTTAAATAGGTTTAATTTTAAGAAATAACGTAAAATAAAATAACATAACAAAATAAACTCATGTTTAATGAAGATGATTGATCCTCCCAAATGGTTGAGGTTGCTACTTTCAAGCCAATCATGGCAGGCATAAAGCCAAGGTAATGGATGCGAAGTGCATCTGTTCTCTCAACTCTATACAACCCGTAGCTGCCACAGGACCAGATAACATTCATTCACATAAAGTACCTGGCTACACAACAACACCAATTTTTAAATCTTTCGACAATTATTCTACTTGAAACAAGCTACTATACTGAATAAATATCTGTAAAAATTAGAAAGGTCAATTGGAATAGTTGCAGTACCAAAAATAAAAGTTCCGATTTTTCAATCCTAATGATTTAATTGATTAAACTAAGATTTTTTAGAGTGTAGTCCTACTGTTCTCAGATTATTTCTGCCTGTGCCTCTCACAGTTTATCACTCAGCCAATTACACAACACATCTTACATCTACCCAGTGTGGTATGTGGACCATGAATACTCTTGCTCAACCAGGGTACAAGTGACCACACAATATGCTTGTAAGATAGGTCAAGATGACCGTAATGCCTTCCAAAATCTCTTTACAATGAGTACTTCCACAAGAACACGTGGAAGATGAGAACAAAGGGGAATTATGCATATAACCGTTGGACCACAGCAGCATAGAAAGGGTTTTGGCACAGAGCATAGATTAGCAAGTTCAAAAGGTATGCAGGTTTGAAAAGGCACTTTGAAAGGTTCCAAAAATAAACCTGAAAATTATATACTAACATTTCCTCAGCAACATGATTTGGTGTTCTTTTGCACAAAATTAATCAGATGTTTTATTAAAATAACTTTCCACAATCACACATGTAGGGTTTTTATAAAGAGGTTTTTATAAATAGCAAAATGCAAAATTTGAAAGTAATTACTTTAAGTAGGCAATGCTACAAATAATTTTCTAAATGGGCAGATAATCCAGAAATCGGAGATGCAAAGGAACTTGGGAGTGCTGGTGCAGGATTCCCAAAAAGTTAATATGCAAGTTGAATCGGTAGTAAGGAAGGCAAACGCAATGCTTGCATTTATTTCAAGAGGGCTAGAATACAAAAACAGGGGTATAATGCTGAGGCTCTAACAGGTGCTGGTCAGGCCGCATTTGGAGTATTGTGAGCTACTGTAATGTGAGTATTGTGGTTCCTGTACCAAAGAAGATGCGTCCCAGATCCTCAAATGATTACAGACTAGTGGCACTGACTTCACACATCATGAAGTCCCTGGAGAGGCTGGTACGCACACACCTACGACCCCTGGTTAAACCCTACCTGGACCCCCTGCAATTCACTTACCAAACAAAGATGGGGGTTAAGGACACCATCATACACCTGCTCCATTGTTGCAATGCTCACCTGGATAAGCCGGGAAGCATTGTGAGAGTCATGTTTTTTAACATCTGCAGTGCTTTTAACACTGTTAGGGAGCAAACTGTTGAAGATGCGAATGGATGCTCCATTGGTGTCCTGGATGACCAACTGCCTGACTGGACGACCACAATATGTCAGGCGACAGAACTGTGTCTCGGACATGGTGGTGAGCAACACAGAGGCCCCACATGGGGACAGTCCTCTCTCTCTCTCTCTGTCTGTCTTCCTGTTTACCATCTACACTCCTGCCATCTGCTGAGCCAATAAAATCATGGGAGACCCCTTCCACCCCTGCAACGGACTGTTCCAGCTGCTACGGTCAGGCAAACGCCTCCTTTGCCATGCTGTGAGAACGGAGAGGTTGAGAAGGAGTTTCTTCCCAGAGGCTATTATGACTGTAAACTCCTATCTCACCAGGGACTAACTTTTACTGTACCACTCTACTGATTTTTTTTTTTCCTTTTAATTGCTGTTTTTTTCCCTTTTTCCTTCCGCCCACAATATTTAATATGTAAAAGAATATGTGATTCTGCTCCATTATGTTTGTAGTTTGTTTGGTTGTTTGGTTGTTTGTCGTTATGCACAAAGTCCGCGAGCATTGCCACTTTTCATTTCACTGCAAATCTCGTATGTGTATGAGACGAATAAATTTGACTTGACTTGACTTGAGCATCCGAGGCTGAGGGAAGACTTAAACGAGGTATATATAACTATGAGGAGCACAGACATAATAGATAGTCATGACTTTTCCCCCAGGGTGGAAATGACATACTAGAGAGCATTACTTTAAGGTCAGAGGGGGAAAATTTAAAGGAGATATGTGGGGCAAGTTTGTTTTACGCAAAGAGTAGTAGTTTGACTGATCATCTGCCATGGTGGCATGGAAGGAGAAAGAGGCTTTTGGAGGCACACACATATGCAAGGAATGGAGAAATATGGGTTACAAGCAGGCAGAAGGGATTACTTTAATTTGGTGTCATAGGTCAAAGGACCTGTTCCAGTGCTATACTATTCTATGTTCTAAAACAACACATCAATAGTTAACTTTAAGGACAATTGTATGTGCGTGTGGTACAGGTGTGGCACTAAATTTTAGCTGGCACTAAATTATGGCTCAATGCCTATTTGGTGCAATCCAAGGGCAACAAGAGAACATACAGTACCTGCCGAACATCTTGCTTAAAAGAGCTGCTGGAACTCCGGGTTGGGGTTGATAGTTTCTGTGAGACTGTAGACATTTGTTCATCGCTGTTCTTCATATTATGGACGTTCACTGGAACCACTCGAGAAGCACAACTTTACGTGACTTTGCTTTAAAGTCAACAGCAAGGATCACCCAGTGGTTAATGCAGCCTGATCCCGAGTCTGTGGTTTATTGCTGTTCATTTCATCCTGGAAAGGAAATGCACATATTAAATGTCAAAATTTGAAAACATTACGTCTCAAGACTGTTTATCGCATTGATATATCTGTCAACATCCATCATTCCCAATCTATTTTACAATCCGGTACAACCAGACTGCCAAGTGCCCTGATGTACATTTGATCAGGTTAAATTGACAGTGCACTCAGTTGCCCTCCAGATCTCCATTTACAGCAGCCATGCCACGTTATGCACTGGAAACAACCTGCGCAATGTTATTTTCTAAAATACTTCAGTGACCAGAAGTGCACCAAACCTTGCAGATTCTTTCAAACTAATTTGTAAAAATCTCACTCATCAACAGAAACAGGTTTTTGCAGTTGCATTTTATCACAATTTAAAATACTTTCTAGAGATCAAAAGATGAAGCATCGTAATTCACAAGTTATAGGAGTAGAATTAGGCCATTCGGCCCATTTAATCATGGCTGATCTCTGCCTCCTAATCCCATTTTCCTGCACTCTCTCCATAACCCTTGATAACCATTGTAATCAAGAATCTGTCTATTTCTCTGCCTTAAAATATTCACTGGCTTGTCCTCCACAGCCCTCTGTGGCAATGAGTTCCCCAGATTAAAGAACTAAAGAAGTTCCTCCTCACCTCATTTCTAAAAAGTGCCCTTTAATTCTGAGGCTATGACCTCTGGTCCTAGACTCTCCCACCAGTGGAAACATCCTTTCCACATTAACTCTATGCATTTCATTATTCTGTATGTTTCAATGAGATCCCCTCTCAACCGTCTAAAGTCCTGCGAGTAGAGGCCCGGTGTCAAACGCTCATCATGTACGGCGGCAGGCGCGGGCACACCGCGACGCCCTGTGTCTCCCTTTCAAGGGAGATGCTAAAAATGCATTTCGTTGTCTCTGTACTGTACACTGACAATGACAATAAATTGAATCATTTCATTTCATTTCATTTCATATGGTAACCCACTCATCTCTGGAATCATTCTTGTAAACCTCCTTTGGACCCACTCCAGAGCCAGTACATTCTTCCTCAGATATGGTGCCCAAATTTCCTTACAGCCCTCCAAATGCAGCCTGACCAGCAGCCTACCCTTTCCAGCACCTGATAATTGAAAACTTGCAAGTCAAAATTAACAGATTTTTCCAACAACTAAAATATTTTTGATATCTGCAAAGTGAACTCAATGCACAGTATTCAAGATGTACAGTCTGAAACATTAACTCCCTCCATAGATGCCGCCCGTCTCTCTGCCGAGAGTCAAAGTATAGAGATACACAGCATGAGAACGTTCCTGCTAGCTCAATTGTCCACATCAAGCAATTGTCCAAACCGAGCTAGTCCTACTCCCTGTGCCTGGACCACAACCCTCCAAAACATTCCTATTCATGTACTATGTCCTTGTCATAATTGTACCCATTTCCTCTGGCGGTCTGTGCCAGCTGTCCTTTTAAAAAAATTCTCCTCTCATCTTAAATGCAGGACCTCCTCTCCCTGGTGAAAAGACTGCTATTCACCTTATCTATGGTCCACTTAATTTTATATACTTCTACAAGGCCACCCCCCAGCCTCCTGTGGTCCAGCGGGGGAAAAAAAACTCAGCCTCTCATTACAACGCAAAGTACAACTTGATATGGCCAAAACTGGTAACATAAAATCTTCTTGGAACTCTTTCCAGTTTAATGACATTCTACCTATTGCAGGGCAAACTGAGCTGTATGCAGTATTCCAAACGTGGAGTTAGTAACATCTTGTTCAGCTGCATTGTGACATCCAACTCCTGTACGCTTCACCGCCCTGTCTACCAGTGTCACCAACTTCATGGAATTATATAGCTGTACCCCTCCATTCTGTTCTACAAATGTTTCCCAGTACATCCTGCTACAATGCGTGTCTTGTCCCGATTAGTTTTACCAAAACATCACAGATTGCATTTAATTGGAATCTGCCATTCCTCTGCCTAACAACTCATTTCAGCCTTTTAACTTTGTAATATGATGCATTCAGGTTAACCTAACCCTAACTCTATTGCATAATTTACCAACGATAAAAGCTCGATAAAAGTTTAAAGTGAGCCTGCACTTCAGGCACTGTGTTCCATGCTCATAAGGAAAATTAAAGCAAAATATCCGGGACAATCTATCTTAAACCCCCACCCCCCCGAGCAGCACGCACAAACCTACCTGTCCTGATATTAAGTGAATGAGTGATTTTTTTATTTGAGGGAAAGATTGATGCATTTTTTTAAATCTACACAATGTGGGAAAAATATTAAGAAGATACAAAACTCTACAAAAAACGTAGAAATGTTTTGTTAGAACACTCCAAATGGGTTGTATTATGGTAGCTGTGATTGTCAGTGTCTTTACTTGAAACAGTGTACTACAGAAACTGGTCAGAATTTTTAAAAATAAAGATAATGACAGTGCAAAATAACATTTCATTTTGCCCTCGACTCATACTCGCAGCATGGTCGACACGAGGTCGTAGGAGGTATTTGTATCTCTCCTTCATGCTCGAGAGTAGTACTCGAGGCCTCAGCTAGGTTGCGGCGTATTTTTTAACGTGTTGAAAAATACCCACAAGTAAAAAAAGATCGCCATGGAAATATCAATACTTTTTTACTCGTAGGTTTAGTCGAAGTAGGTCGTAGTAGGTCGACATGTTATTCATAGGTAATCGAGGGTAGTCGAAGATAGTCAAAGGTAGTCGTAGATAGTCTTCAACATAGTCGAAGGGAGGTCGAAGGAGATTGGCTTCGCTCTCCACTATTCGGTGTCCAATTTTCCCAAAGCTAGTCGAAGTTAGGCTTCAACATAGTCGAAGGAGCTCGAAGGAGGTCTTCTACATAGTCAAAGGATGTCTTCAACATGGCAGTTTTTCAAACTCACCTAAACTCTTCTAAACTCGCCAATTAGGTTGCCGCAGTGGGACAGACCCTTATCGTGTGCAGCTTGTCGCAGTAATTTTATGCACAGTGGAATTGCATGGGGATTGGCAAGGGGTTCTGGAATGTTTTCATGTGCCCTTGAGTTTTACAGCCTGAACCATGACAAATATGAAGATAAGGAATGGTGATACTAGCATTTCCCATTATTTACTGCCAAAATTGTCTTGAGGATAGAAACATAGAAACATAGAAATTAGGTGCAGGAGTAGGCCATTCGGCCCTTCGAGCCTGCACCGCCATTCAATATGATCATGGCTGATCATCCAACTCAGTATCCCGTACCTGCCTTCTCTCCATACCCTCTGATCCCCTTGGTCACAAGGGCCACATCTAACTCCCTCTTAAATATAGCCAATGAACTGGCCTCAACTACCCTCTGTGGCAGAGAGTTCCAAAGATTCACCACTCTGTGTGAAAAAAGTTCTCCTCATCTCGGTTTTAAAGGATTTCCCCCTTATCCTTAAGCTGTGACCCCTTGTCCTGGACTTCCCCAACATCGGGAACAATCTTCCTGCATCTAGCTGGAATCTAGGATAGAATGCAATGGTGGAGGATTGCTATAGCCATCAGTAAACAACATCAGAGTTGGTACTATTATTATTTATAATATGTTTACAGGGGAAACAAAAATCACTGTTGTTGTTCATAGTGAGGCTGCAGAATTATGTTGATCGTGTGGTAAATTCAGCAAGGCATTGGCAGATAAAATATAATCCTCTTGTGTATGTGGTGAATTCTGGTGGAAAAAAAATTGTAAAAAAACTACATGCTGCAACAATCAGGAACAAAGGAGGACGCATTAGATGGTAGACATTACTTCAAAATTTTGACTCAAAGACAGTGAAAGTCACTAAGGATGGCAGGAGGCTTGGAGTTCAACTTCCAGGTGGTGGTGTTACAATATTTTTGCTGCCATTCTTTTTCTATCTGATAGAAGTGGGATTGGTACGTGTTGCCAGGTCTTTTGGCGAGTTGCTGCATTGCATCAGCACGTAGTACAAAACTGCTGTTACTGTGCATTGATGAAGTGAGCGAATGATGGTGGATGGGGTGTCTATCAAGTGGGCTACCCTGTCTTGTGTGATGGAGCTTTGAGTGTTGTTGAAACTGCATTCATCCAGGCTAAGAACCATGATGGCATGGGATGCTACAGATTGTGCTAGTGATAGGAATTAGTAGAGATAGATACTTGATAATTGGTATGGGCAAGGTGGGCTGATGAGACTTAACTGACTACAGTGCTGTTTTTGTACACAAAAAGGTGCCAGCATGCCTAACATTCCTTGCTGTTGGTGTCAATGGCAGATTGTCGTCCTAAAAGCTGCTTAAGCTGTTTAAGGACCTGACTGTCTAATTTAACTTACATATTTTAAAATGTAAGAGATGCCAATACAGTATATCAGCACCTGCCATTACAAGAAAAGCATGATGAGTGGACGTCACGGTGCCTAGGGTTCAGCAGAAATGCCTGAACTCGAGCAAAAGAGGGGAATTAGTTTCTGCCCTTTGCCGCCATCCTCACCAACAATCATTGGCCATTTGAACTTTGTGTAGACTGTAGACAGCCATTGAACCAAATCTCAGATCATTGCAATCGTTGGAACTTATCCCCTGCTTAGCCTTGCAATTGTTGTACACCCCACCTGTGGTCACCCGTAACCATCAGTATAGCATTGGTGTTATGCAGCAGTGTGCTGCATTCATTTGTCTACAAATGGATTTGTTTCAAATGCAGTTTCTCTTTGCACATCAGTATATATGTGAACACAACATCTTACAACTAAACATTAAGCTTATTACTGTAATGTCCAGCAGTCAAACATGATAGAAAATATACAACAATTGTAGGAACCATCTACTAGAGTTAGATATAGTACTCTCTCAGTTAGGCTACATTCATAGAAACATAGAAAATAGGTTCTTCAAGCCAGCACCATCATTCAATATAATCATAGGTGATCATCCAAAATCAGTACACCGTTCTGGCTCTCTCCCCATATCCCTCCATTCGATTGGCCCTAAGAGCTAAATCTAACTCTCTTGAAAATTATCTGAATAATTAAAAGTCAAGCAGGGCATATATTGGCACACCCACAATTTGAATGTTTCCCCATGCATTTTAGCTCAAAAAGATTTGCACAAGTATTATTGGAAGAGAAAAAGGAGAGGAAGTAAACAGAATGTCTGTAATCAAGCGGTTTCCTCTTCAATCATTGAAAATATGCAGTGACAGAGAGAGTATGATGAATTAAGAACCAAAATGGATACAGAAAGAGAAATTTCCCACCAAGTTTTTCTAATAGTCTAACAAACCGCTTCACAAACTAGCAATGGCGCAACAATTACAATCTGGAGATCTGAGGAAGTCAGTGCGTCGAGTAGCATCTGTCGATGCTTTTGGTTGAGACCCTTCCTCTGGTCATCAATTCCCCCTTCCACCTATATGTGCCTAGCTCAAAAGGTAAAGGAGTTTGAGCATGTGGACCTATGATGTTTTGAGTTATAGCGATGGGTAAATAGGCAAAATTATTCAAGATGGTATTATCCTTGACGGTGTTATAGATGATGACATCTATAAATGTAGAAAACAAAATGTTAATTGGAGCAGAGGGAGGTTCCCCGAAATACTGACTGTACAGCTGGAAGTTGGAAAACTGCCATGGAGACAGGCAACGATGCTATTATTTACACCTGCAGTTTCCATTAACAAAGTTGTAGTGGAAATAAAATCTCAAAGTGCTGCAAAAACATACAGCAACTGAATATAGATTTTGAAATCACGATGTGCATACATGTTTAACACCAATATCAAGAGATGTTACTTTTGGCCAAATATTCCATGCAACTAAAACCAAAATCACAGTAGAAATCCATTAAAGAAATTAAAAAATATATACCCATGGCAACAGAACAAGGTACAAAATGGACTCCTGAGGTTTCAATTACAATTAAACACAAAGTACGTGCTATAACACCAGGATAAGCACTCAACTAAGAAAAGCATGCACAAAGCCAAGGTATTATCTAAACTGATTATACCAATTTATGCTAAGGACAATAACTAACTCCATATGTAATAAACAGCAACCTACATTGTTTTAAACTGATCATGTAGATGCAAGTATATCATTGGGGTTATCAAGTGAGCATCTCTCTTTATTGGTGTTTCGTTGAGTTAGCCCCACGACACCTAAGGAAGGCTCAACAGTTAGTTCTGGCGCTCCAGACCCCCCCCCCCCCCCCCCCCAAATGCTGAAACTATCATCACTCGCGATGCAAGAGTTTCTTGCCCAGAGTAGGTGAATCAAAGACCAGGTGACATAGGTTTAAGGCGAAACATAGAAAATAGGTGCAGGAGGAGGCCATTTGGCCCTTCGAGCCAGCACCGCCATTCATTGTGATCATGGCTGATCATCCACAATCAGTAACCCCATATCCTTTGATTCTGCTCGCCCGAGAGCTCTATCTAACTCTCTTTTAAATTAATCCAGTGAATTGGCCTCTTCCGAGGCAGAGAATTCCACAAATTCACAACTCTCTGGGTGAAAAGGTTTTTCTCATCTCAGTTTTAAATGGCCTCAACTTTATTATTAGACTGTGGCCCCTGGTTCTGGACTCCCCCAGCATTGAAAATATTCCGTGGATTAACCTTGTGAACCTACGCTGCACTGCCTCAATAGCAAGGATGTCCTTCCTCAAATTAGGAGACCTAAACAGCACATAATACTCCTGATGTGGGCTCACCGCGGCCCTGTACAACTGCAGACCTCTTTATTCCTCTACTAAAAAAATCTTCTCGTTCTGAAGGCCAACAAGCCTTCTTCACTGCCTGCTTTACCTGAAACCTCCCAGCATCCTCTTGGCAGTTCACACTGCCACCCAGCTTTGTGTCATCTGCAAATTTGCTGGCGTTAATTTTACTTCCATCATCTAAATCATTAATCGATTGTAAATAGTAGCGGCCCCAGCAGCACTCCACTCGCCACTCTGACAGGGACCCGTTTATTCCTACTTTGTTTCCTGTCTGCCAACCAGTTCTCTATCCAGGTCAATACCCTATCCTCAATACCATGTGCTCTAATTTTGCGCACTAATCTCCTGTGTGGGGACCTTATCAAAAGGTTCCTGAAAGTCCAGATTCACTACATCCACTGGCACTCCTTCATCCATTCTACTTGTCACATCCTCAAAACAAATCCAGTAGATTAGTCAAGCAGGATTTCCCCTTTCATAAATCCATGCTGACTTGGACCAATCCTTTTACCCCTATCCAAATGCACCGTTAGCTCTTTAATAATAGACTCCAGCATCTTCCCCAAGAACGATGTCAGGCTAAACAGGGCTCGAAATTAACGGTTGCCTGGTTGCCAATGGCCACCTAAAGTCCCGCCGGGCAACCTAATTTTGCCCAGCTTGGCCCCCCCCTATCTCTCTCTCTCTGTCACTCTCCATCTCCACCCGCCATCCGTGTCCGGGGCCACCGAGTCTCCCCCCTCCCCCCCCCCCCCCCCCCCCCCCCCCCCCGGGAAACAGACCCAACGGTATAACAATAAAAAACAGACCCAACGGTATAACAATAAAAATATATCTGTGTGTGTGTGTGTGTGTGTGTGTGTGTGTGTGTGTGTGTGTGTGCGTGTGTGTGTGTGTGTGTGTGTGTGTGTGTGTGTGTGTGTGTGTGTGTGTGTGTGTGCCCACCCACACACACAATTCCCCTCCTGGGATTAATAAAGTTCTATTGTATAGTATTGTGTGTGTGGGAAAGAACTGCAGATGCTGGTTCAAAGCAAAGATAGACACAAAAAGCTGGAGTAATTCAACAGGTCAGACGGAATCTCTGGACAAAAGGAAAATATTACGTTTTGGGTTGGGTCTGAAAAAGGTTCCTGCACACCTTTGGAATGTGGAAGGAAACAAGAGCACCCGGAGAAAACCCATGCGATCAACGGAAAAAGGAGCAAACTCCTTACAGACAGCACCCATATTCAGAATCAATTCCGGGTCTCTGGCACTTTTAGGCAGCAACTTTATGTCCAATGTACTGCCCCATAGTCTTGAACTGAATTAAAACATACAGTAGCTGTAAAGGGGGACATAGTGTGACTTAGGGATTTAAGACTGAAAATGGATAGTTTATTTTTTTTTGTAACCAAAGTTATCAACGTATAATTTTTTGAGTGTTGAAAAACAAAATATAGTGGCACAGCTTGTAGACTTGATGCCTCACATGGCAGAGATCAGTGTTCGATCCTGTCCTCGGGCACTGTCTGTGTTGAATTTGCACATTCTTCCTGCAAGCGTGTGGGTTTCCTCCCACATCCCAAAGATGCATTGGCTTTGTAGGTTAACTTGTCTCTGTGAAATTGCCCCTAATGTGTTGGGAGTGGGTGAGGAAAGTGGAATAACAGAACTTGTGTGAATGGGTGGTAAACAAAAACGCTGGAGAAACTCAGCAGGTGAGGCAGCATCTATGGAGCGAAGGAAATAGGCGATGTTTCGGGTCGAGACCCTTCTTCAGACTGATTTCGGGGGTGGGGGGCAGGAAAAAGAAAGGAAGAGGCGGAGACAGTAGGCTGTGGGAGAGCTGGGAATGGGAGGGGAAGGAGGGAGAAAGCAAGAACTACCTGAAATTGGAGAAGCCAATGTTTATATCGCTGGGGTGTAAACTACCCAAGCGAAATATGAGGTGCTGTTCCTCCAATATGCGGTGGGCCTCACTCTGGCCATGGAGGAGGCCCAGGACAGAAATGTCGGATTCAGAATGGGAGGGGGAGTTGAAGTGCTGATCCACCGGGAGATCAGGTTGGTTATTGCGAACTGAGTGGACGTGTTGTGCGAAGTGATCGCCAAGCCTGCGCTTGGTCTCACCGAGGTTGATCATACACTGAATAATCCAACCACATTTTTGTTTGGAAGAGGAAAGAAATAATAGAAATTGCATTCATTGCAACGTGTAAAAAAAGTTGAGATACTGTATTATAATTTTGCTGCATGTCATTGTGGTATATATCATGTCTTAATTGGTGAATATGTTTAGTTTGTGACTTTATTTGAAGCAGAAATAATATGTGAATGCTTCATTGAGTATAATTCCGACTGGTAACTACACACTTCGTCCGAGCACATTACCGCAAGCCATCATAAATGACCACCTAAACTATCATTTGGCAACCTAAAAAGCTGCCTAGGTTGCCCAGCCGACATCAGAGAAAAAGGTTGAGTGCCCTGCTAGCAGTGCTATAATTCTCCGTTTTCTCTCACGTTCCTTTCTTGAAAAGTGGGATAACATTTGCTACCCTCAAATCCACAGGAACTGATCCTGAATCTCTAGAACATTGGAAAATGGTCACCAATGTGTCCACAATTTTCAGAGCCACCTCCTTGTTTACCCCGGGATGCAGACCATCAGGCCCTGGGGATTTATTAGCCTTCAGTCCCATCAGTCTACCCAATACTATTTCTCACCTGATGCAAATTTCTTTCAGTTACTCTGTCCTCAAGTACATCTGGGAAATTGGTTCTGTCTTCACTAAGGACGACACAAACAAAGTACCTGTTCAACTCTTGTGCCATTTCCTTGTCCCCCATAATAATTTCACCCGTTTCTGCCTTCAAGGGACCCACATTTGTCTTCACTAATCTTTTTCTCTTAATATACCTAAAGAAGCTTTTACTGTCCTTCTTTATATTATTGGCCAGCTTACCCTCGTACTTAAGACAAAAATGCTGGAGAAACTCAGCCGGTGAGGGAGCATCTATGGAGCGAAGGAAATAGGCAACGTTTCGGGTTGAAACCCTTCTTCAGGTTTCAGCCTCGCCCGCCGAGTTTCTCCAGCATGTTTTGTCTACCTTCGATTTTCCAGCATCTGCAGTTCCTTCTTAAACATTTTACCCTCGTACTTCATCTTTTCACCCCGTATTGCCCTTTTTGTTACCTTCTGGTGTCCTTTGAAAGTTTCCCAATCCTCTGGCTTCCTGCTATCTTTGCTATTATGTTATACACCTTTTCGTTTAGTTCTATCCCATCCCCAACTTTCCTCGTCAGCCACAGTTGCCTCTTACTCCTTTAAGAAATAATCCTGCATCTTCTGGATTACGCCCAGAAATTCCTGCCAATGCTATTCCACCGTCATTCCTGCTAGGATCCTTTTCCAGGCAACCTTGGCCAACTCCTCTCTCATGCCTTCATAGTCCCCTTTGTTCAACTGCAACACTGACACTTCTGATTTAACCTTCTCCCTCTCAAATTGCAGTTTAAAACTTACCATATTATGGTCACTACCTCCGAATGGTTCCTTTGGTCGTTGCAGTCTTCGCGTCGGGAAGCGGCCGCTTCAGTCCAGGCCGCTGATGGATGTTCACCGACGCCGATGGTCCAGCTTCGCGGCAGGAGGGCCTGAAGACACCGGGCTGGCTGAGGAGGCCAGATATAGGCCCCGACCTCGGGTGGACTATGAGGGGGAGAACTGGGTATTTTTGGTGCCTTCCCTCACAGTGAATTCTGCTGTGGGGGGACGTTTCATGTTGATTTCTATAGTGTACTGTTTCTGTGTCTTTTTTCTTATTCTCTTTTTTCTCTTTTTTGATTTTGTATGGATTTATTGCATTGATCTGTTCAATTAATTTAATCAATCTCTGTAAAGCACTTTGGTTCAAATACTGGTTTTGTTGAAAAGTGCTATATAAATAAATATTATTATTATTATTATTACCTTGATTTCCCTTATTAAATCTGGTTCATTAGACAACACTAAATGCAGAATTGCCTTTTCTCTGGTAGGCTCCAGTACAAGCTGCTCTAAGAATCCATCTCGGAGGCATTCTACATACTCCCTTTCTAGGGGTCCAGAAACAACCAGATTTTCCCAGTCCACCTGCATATTGAAATCTCCCATAACCACAGTGGCATTACCTTTGTTACGCCAATTTTAACTCCTGCTGCAACTTGCACCCTATATCCAGGCTACTGTTTGGGGGCCTGTAGATAACTCCCATTAGTGTCTTCTTACCTTTACAATTCCTCAATTCTGTCCACAGCGACTCTTCATCGTCAGTCCCTATGTCACCCCTCGCAAGGGACCGAATTTCATCCCTCACCAACAGAGCTACTCCACCTCCTCTGCCCACCTGCTCATCATTTCTCTAGGATGTAGACCCCTGAATATTCAGTTTCCAGCTCCGATCCTCCTGCAGCCATGTCTCTGTAATCCCCACAATGTCACATCTACCAATCTCTAACTGAGCCTTAAGCTCGAAGGGGAAAAAATTTAATAGGAATCTGAGGGGTAGCTTTTTCACACATTGAGTCATTGCTGTATGGAACACACTGCCAGAGGAGGTAGTTAAGGCAGGAACACTTATTCTCCCCTAGTCCCATCTAACTGCACTCAGACCATAACCCTCCATTCCTTTCCCGTCCATATATCTATCCAATTTATTTTTAAATGAAAAATTCGAACCAGCTTCCACCACTTCCACTGGAAGCTCATTCCACACAGCTACCACTCTCCGAGTAAAGAAGTTCCCCTTCATGTTACCCCTAAACTTCTGTCCCTTAATTCTCAAATCATGTCCTCTTGTTTGAACCTTCCCTACTCTCAATGGAAAAAGCTTATCCACGTCAACTCTGTCTATTCCTCTCATCATTTTAAAGACCTCTATCAAGTCCCCCCTTAACATTCTGCGCTCCAAAGAATAAAGACCTAACTTGGTCAACCTTTCTCTGTAACGTAGTTGCTGAAACCCAGGCAACATTCTAGTAAATCTCCTCTGTACTCTCTCTATTTTGTTGACATCTTTCCAATAATTTGGCGACCAAAATTGTACACCATAATCCAGAATTGGCCTCACCAATGCCTTGTACAATTTTAACATTACATCCCAACTTCTATACCCAATGCTCTGATTTATAATGGTCAGCACACCAAAAGCTTTCTTTACCACCCTATTTACATGAGATTCCACCTTCAGGGAACTATGCACAGTTATTCCTAGATCCCTCTGTTCAACTGCATTCCTCAATTCGCTACCATTTACGTCCTATTTTGATTTGTCCTGCCAAGATGTAGCACCTCACACTTATCAGCATTAAACTCCATCTGCCATCTTTCAGCCCACTCTTCCAAATGGCCTAAATCTCTCTGTAGACTTTGAAAATTTACTTCATTATCCACAACAACACCTAATATGCAAACGTCCTTTTCTCAGTTTTCTGAGACATTGATCTAAAACAATTCAATTGCTCTCACTGATGTTGCCTTACTCACTGACCATTTCCAGCTGGTCAGATACAAATTTTCCCAGAGTACTGGATGTTATACTAATTCTGCAACACACTTTCAAGTAGTAGTTTTTTTTTTTTTTTTTTTAAACGTTACACTGTTTTACAATAAATTCGATGAACTCACCATATTTTGGGTAAATCGATGAACTCAATAAATTTTTGGGAGGTGGGAACCAGGAGGTTGATAACACTTGGAGAAATGTGAAAAACGTGGTCTAGTCAACCATGGTGCTGTAGTGCCACGTAGCAGAAGGCCTTGATGGCGTGGCCTTCCTTAGGCAGCATGCCTGTCTCACACGGAAACCCGGTTGAGCCTGGCCCCTATTCGTCCCTAAGAACTGGCGGAGAGGATGGAGTGAATCAAGATGCCGGTGGACACAAGCACAAAGGTCGGTAAGAGGAACTGGGGTCTTGCCTTCCACACCTTCGAGGTCAGCTGCAAGAATCGCCCCAAAGCACAAAGTGGCCGGACGAGAAGTGGTTCGCTGGCAGATCTGGATGGAGGCAATGGCTTGATGCCTTGCAGCAGCCTGAGGCTCAACTGGACTAGGCGACACTCCAGGAGAGGAGCATGCAGACGAGACACGAAGCATTGGTGGAGGACGCCTACTTTGCTTGGCCAGGCCGACCCTGCAACACTGCCAGAACAGGCCTTTTAGGCCAGCTGCACTTAAAGCAACTTGGACTTTGAAATTGAAAATAGTGCTAAAACCTGGCAACTCTCATATATGGTCTCAGTGGACTATTTCTATACAATTTGTACTTAATCTGGGATTGTGTTTGTATAATAATAATTTACTGAACTGTACGCAAAAAGAGAATTCCACTGTACCTCAGCACGTGTAATAAGAATCAATATTTCTGAATCGATCATATTTTTACTGTAACTGAATTAACGGTGCAGGTATTGTGGTAAAGAGCAGTAACTGTCTTTCTGAACAAGGTTAATTCCCAGGATGGCGGGACTGTTATATGTTGATAGAATGGAGCGGCTGGGCTGGTATACTGTGGTATTTAGAAGGATGAGGGGGATCTCATTGAAACATATACGATTATTAAAGGCGTGGACACGCTAGAGGCAGGAAACATGTTCCCGATGTTGGGGGTGTCCAGAACCATGGGCCACAGTTTAAGAATAAGGGGTAAGCCATTTAGAATGGAGATGAGGAAATACTTTTTCACACAGACCGTTGTGAGTCTGTGGAATTCTCTGCCACAGAGGGCAGTGAAGGCCAGTTCTCTGGGTGCTTTCAAGAGTTAGATAGAGCTCTTAAAGATAGCGGAGTCAAGGGATATTGGGAGAAGGCATGAACGGGGTACTGATTGTGGATAATCAGCCATGATCGCATTGAATGCTGGTGCTGGCTCGAAGGGCCAAATGGTCTAGTCCTGCACCCATTGTCTATTGAATTGCAAAGCAGGCTGAAAAGCTTATTCCTACTGCTGTTTCCTACATTATTTGTAATTTAGGATTTCCAGGGGACATCCTAGCAATGAATACAGTAAAGGGATAAACACAAAATGCAAGGTCAAATATCAGTATAGACTTTCAGATGGCAGTCAATTTGTCCATCAGCGGGAGATCTAAAGCCACCATAGTTTTATATCTGATGATAATCAGTCTTTAAGCACTGCATCCCAGAGCTGTACAATGACATGCATGTACATTGTTACTGTGCAGCAGTGGTTTGTATTGTTAGGACAGTAGCCTTCTAAAGCAATACCTCTGGGAACGAGACAAACATTGTTTATCTTAAGAGTGGTACCTATCGCATTTATTTTGCTGAAAAGTTAGGCAGGCCAGCTAGTACACTGTGCTTGCTTTGAATAACATGCAAGAATATTCTTCAATGTTACAGCTGTTCATTTTACATCAAAGCTCCTAAGGGGAATACCGAGTACCACAACACGAAGTAGTTTGCAGTAACAATTAAAACTTCTGCATATTGAAATCAATTCTACCAATATCTTAAATATTGGTTATTATCTATAGACCTATTATAATAGAGTATGGTTGTTCCTGAATTACTGCAGTCTTGATAACAATTATTTTCAGTCCAACTCCAATAAAAACTGATGGCTTTGGTGCTGGACTGACAGGTTTTCCAGACTATTAATACCCCAACACACTTTAATTGGCTTTTCATCAACCACACCATAATCATTTCTGGGAGATTTGTTCTTTCTTCTCTAAGAAAGACACAAACAAAGTATTTGTTTAACTGTTCTGCCATTTCCTTGTATCCCTTTAGAAATGTACCTGTCTCTGATTGTTTTTTTGGGGGAAAAAAACCCGGTCTCTGATTGTATGGGACCTACATTTGTCTTCACTAATCTTTTCCTTTTTACATATCTAAAAAAGCTTTAAGATTCAGTTTTTAAATTTCCTGCAAGCTTTCTTTCACGCTCTTTTTCTCCCCTCTTACCCCTTTGTCTTCCTCGGTTCTAAATTTCACTCAGTCCTCTGGTTTGCTGCTTCTTCTGGCCAATTAATATGCCTTTTCCTTGGATTTAAAACTATCCTTGATTTCTCTCGTTAGCCACGGTTGCCGCCTTCCCCGATTTATTTTTTCACCAGATAGGGATCGACAATTTTTGGAGTTCATCCATGCAGTCTTTAAATCTTTGCCATTGCATTTCCACCATCAACCCTTTAAGTATAATTTGCCAGTCTATACTAGCCAATTCCCATCTCATACCTTCAAAGTCTCCTTACTTTATCTTAGTGCTGTCTCAGATACCAGGGTTACCAAATATAATTTTTGTGACATCTTGCCCTGACTATCAAGTTCAGGTGCGGTAATTACACATTTTTACTATCTAATTACACATTTTTACCGTCTGAAGAAGGGTTTCGGCCCGAAACGTTGCCTATTTCCTTCGCTCCATAGATGCTGCTGCACCCGCTGAGTTTCTCCAGCTTTTCTGTGTAACCACACATTTTTACTAAATGTTTTGTCGGAGATGGAAAATGCTTTAATCTGAAAGATCCAGTAAGAGCGTGGGTGACAATATTCAGTGAAGAATCTGCCTTTCATCAACCCTTTTATGGAAGCTTTGCGCACCATTTCTTTTTAACGTTGGTATGAACAAAGTGGCTGCTTGTGACTGCAGAGAGAGTGACGGGTCAATGCTTGCCTGACACTACGCACATTAACCAAGCATTTTGTTCTTCACCTGCTGCAATATTTGTAACCTACGTACATGTAGCTCTCAGTACTGGAAACATGCCATGATTAGATATTAAAGTAGTGTACTCTGGAGAATATGCCTAGTTCCAGAAGGAAGCGAAGAAGAAAGGTCACCCTTTTATCTCTGTTGCAAATCTGCTTCCATGTGTGAAGACTCCCACTGTCTGCTGGTGGGCAAAACAATCTCAATTCAAAATCTGTGTGGAATTGTGTTTGATAATCAAGTGTGCTGCATGAATGGAGTGGCGGGGAGGGGATGGTGGGGGAGGGGATGTTTTAAGGAGGCAGACTGTAAAGTTGTACATTGTTTGACTTAACTACTTAACTCTTACACAAAGAAGGAGACCATTCAACTTCAGAACCACTGGACATTGTCTCTTCCGATTAATTCCACATTGCCAAATATCACTGTTGCAATCAACCAATTCTAGCAGGAACAGAATCAACAAATTTTAAGTGAGAGTGAGAGAGTGCTAGAGTGACTCAGCAAGTCAGGCAGCATATGAGGCGGGTGTGGACAGGCAACATTTCCAGTTGGGAGCGTCAGATAAGGGGAGAAATGTAAAGCTAAGGGAGGCAAGAAGGAAAGAGGTGAGAGAAATAGGTAGGCAATGGGGTAGGGGGGCAAGGGAACAGAGAATTTAATGTTCATATTGTTGGCATTGCTGTTCCTCCAGTTTGCATGTGGCCTCACTCTGGCGATGGAGGCGGTGCAGGGCAGAATGATCAGTGTGGGCATGGGAGGAGGAGTTCATAATGCTTAACAACTTGGTAGACAAGCGGAATTGTAATTGCCGACCCGTCGCCTAGACTATGCTTGGACTCACCCATGTAAAGGACAGATCAGGACCACTGAAAGCAGTTGATGAAGTTAGAGGGGGTGCATGGGAAGGCGGCAGGGTCCCTGGATAAATGTGAGGGAGGAGGTACAAGGACAGGTGTCACATTTCCAGCAATTGCAAAGGAAAATATTGCAGGGTGGAAGAGGGGTGGGGACACAGTTTGAGTGGGATAAGATGAATCAACAAAGGAGTTCGGATTGAGTGAATTTTTTGGAGAAAGTGGAAAAGGGTAGGGATGAGAAGATGCGACTGGTTGTGAGTTTGTATGGACATGTGGGAGAATGTGCTCGATGTGGAGGCTGGTGGGGATCTTTATCTTTGGTAGCTTTCAACCCAACAATATGAATATTGAATTCTTCAATTTTAAGTAACAACCCTCCTACCCACCCCCCCCCCCCCCCCCCCCCCTTACCCTTCTCACCTCTTTCCTAAATGTGCAATCTTCCCCACTATTCCACCCTCCTTTCCCCAACACCTATATTTCTTCCTCTGGCTTCACATTTCATTCAATTTCTCTCTATCCTGCACCCATGTATTTTCATCTCAAACCTTTGTCCACCAATCTGTCGATCTAAACCCCTTCGCCTAAATCCAGCTACCACTTGACAGACTTTGTCCCAGTCCATCCTCTTCCAGTTTTCTCCCTCCTATGACAATCAGCCTGAATGGTCCCAACCTAAAAATGTCACTTATCCATTCCTCCACAGCATGTCCTGCTGGGTTACTTCAGCCCTTTGTGTTTTGATCAAGAATCCACCAGCTGTAGTTCCTTGTGTCTCAAAGTTTTAAACAGGATCTATATAACTCAATTTTGATTTAAAAAGTGGTAGTAAACAACTAGCTCA
This sequence comes from Leucoraja erinaceus, assembly GCF_028641065.1. Classification (NCBI taxonomy): domain Eukaryota; kingdom Metazoa; phylum Chordata; class Chondrichthyes; order Rajiformes; family Rajidae; genus Leucoraja; species Leucoraja erinaceus. The sequence goes on from NC_073378.1 coordinate 81,827,023, forward strand.
TCATTGTAGACAAATCTTCCCAAGTATAATTACTAATGGTTTAGAAATAGTTACATTGTTTACTTGTTCCTCAATTACTAATAGATTTCTGCCAAACTCTGGTCAGTTAACATAAATATGCACTTGACTAAAACTGCAGAGTCCTAACAATAAACTGCATTTATTACACTGCAGAAATAAAAAAATAAATTGCTGAAATTTGCAGCAGATACATAGACAGGCACCAGATTATCTTTGTAATTATTTCTGAAAGTAGTTCAGTTTGTTTTAATAGTGGTGGACTGGACAGTCCAGTTAAACAAGTTCCAATACAGTAGCTAAAATAGATGTTGTTGTAAAGCCCAAGGTTAAAATCACAGAAATGAAGCCACGCCACAAATATCCTTCATAAATTAAAACATTTAACCCTACCCATATTATTTGCCTCAAATACCGCAGCAACTAAAGGTTTTTTCACCTTCACATTCCTATTGGAATTTAAGAAAACAAATTAGTAAGAGAGGAAAGCTTTCAACTTTCAATTGCAGGAATCCAAATACCGATCATATTCAATGCATCATGTTAGCTTTGAAAAGAGAACTAGCCCATAATACAATGCAAGGAACAAAGATCTGATACGTTTGCCAATAATAGTTATAGGAGGAAATCGAAACAAGGCATTAAATCTAAAACTTCTGATATTTATAAGCCAATAGTTCCCTCAGATCTTTATTAAAATGTAAAGTTTATGGAACTTTGTTTTCACCTACAAAGGGAATGCATAACTTACAATACAGCTTGCTGGCCTCATTTTTTACTTTATATCCTAGTATAGACACATCAAGTTTGAATTAAATATTGACAGCATGTCATGGGAGTAAACCTCCTTACACATTGCTGTAGGTGTGGATTCATGAAATCCATTCTTGGCCAGAGCCCTTCTTTAAGCAACCAGTCTGCTACAGCTCTGACTCTTTAAACCAGTGGTTCCCAACCTTTTTAGGTCATGGCCCCCTTGGGCTCTTTAATTTTTTTGTGCCCCCCCGACATTATTAGCGGAAAAAAAGTGGCCACCTTCATTGAACCTGTGGCCCACTAAATCCCCAAATTTTTCTGTGGCCCCCCTGAAATTTGCTATGGCCCAAATGGCCCCAGGTTGGGAATCACTGCTTTAAACCTATTGGTATTCCTTTCCTTCCATCCAAATCAAAGCAATAAATCTCAGGACTTTTTCCTATGTTTATTTTTATCAGTGTTTCAAAATGTGGTCACAGGTGTGTCTGTTGCAAGGAAAGGAAATGTCACGCAGGCCTTTGAACTGTGCGGCTGGAGTATTTCAGGGGGTATTGAAATGTTAGCCTTAAGGGCCTGTCCCACTTTCACAACATTTTTTACTCGTGGACATTTTTCATCATGCTAGAAAAACGCCCCAACCAACTTGATGCTACGAGTACCTATGACTAGCATCACGACCTACCTACGACCTTCTATGACCTCGTGACGACCATGCTGCGAGTATGAGTGCGAGACCACCAGGGACGCCGGGCAGATGGCTGTCCTGCCAGCAGTCTGTTCATATTTTCTTTCTTTGTGTTATTTTTTAGTTTGTTAAAAGTTTGTTTTAGAAACATAGAAATTAGGTGTAGGCCATTCGGCCCTTCGAGCCTGCACCGCCATTCAATATGATCATGGCTGATCATCCAACTCAGTATCCCGTACCTGCCTTCTCTCCATACCCCCTGATCCCCTTAGCCACAAGGGCCACATCTAACTCCCTCTTAAATATAGCCAATGAACTGGCCTCAACTACCCTCTGTGGCAGAGAGTTCCAGAGATTCACCCCTCTCTGCGTGAAAAAAAGCAAAAAAGTTTTAATGGTCTTCGGTTTGTTTTATGTGGGGGGAGGGGATCGGGGGAAACTTTATTTCAGGTTCTTACCTTCCCAGAGATGTGATCAATTGTCGGATCACATTCTCCGGGCTCTGCGGCCTACCATTGCTGGAGCTGGAAGCCGCCTTGGACTGTCGTGAGCCCCACCGCGGGGAATGGACTTAAAATCGGAGCAGATACCTTGCCTGGGATCGCTGCCACCGCGACCACCGTGGAATCAACACCAGGGGCTCGCAGTCTCCGGGTGAGGCCGAGTCGGGAGCTCCAACGTCGTGGAAGGTTCGACCAGCCCTGACGTGAGGTTCGATCGCCTGGCGCGGGGGAGCTGACATCCCCCCCTCCCCCCCGATGCGATAGCGGACCACCTAGACACGGAGGGCCCAAACGCCGCCGGCAACGGGAGTCAAGATTGTCCCGTCAACGGGGTCTCGATGCCCATGACCGAGGAAGAACTTAAACTTTATTTTGCCTTCCATCACAGTGAGGAATGTGTAGGAGTCACTGTGGTGGATGTTTCAAGTTAACATGTGTTTTGAGTGATCTGTTACTTTTAATTGTTTGACTGACTTGGCCAATGAAATACCTCGTATATTGCAAAACATACATGGCGAATAAAGTGTGATTCTGATTCTGAGTCTAGGGCAAACTCGGTCGTGAAAGTGGGACAATCTGGTGCATACTGTAGCGAGTCTTTTAACTTACAGTTGAATGCAATATTTATGCTTTAAATTGGATTAGCTATGAATAAGGTTAGGCTAAATTACATTCCTAATTACATGAATGATCTTAGTATATTCATGTATGGAAATCAGATTATAATCAAACACTTGGCCCACGTTGACCAACCCGGGTCTTACTGCACACCTGGTACTACTCCTGACCCTCACTCCAGTTGCATACCTTCTCTCATTCCTGACCCCGAGTCCAGCCTTACACCTGCTACTTTCCCAAGTCCACGGCCACATCCTCAGAACCTGCATGGACCAGTTGGTTGGCATATTCGCAAATATCTTTAATCTCTCCCTACTCCAATCCAAAGTTCCCATCTGTATCAAGAACAATCATCCCAATGCCAAAGAAAAACTTAATGACTTACCATCCATTAGCTCTGACATCCAGCATGGTACTTCGTTAGTTGATCATGGTGCACATCAGCTTCAGAATTCAGAGAACCTTCACACACTGCAATTCACCTAGTGTCACAATAGACTTTTTCGGCACCAGCACTATGGTAGCTGTTTTCAGGCACTTGAGGACCGTTGCCAGAGATAGAGACAGGTCAAAGATCCTCGTGAATACCTCCGCCAGCTGTACAGCACAGTCCTTTAGTACCCTTCCTTGGACTCCATCCTGGCCTGCAGCCTTGCGTGGATTGATCCTACGCAGAGTGCACTGTACCTCCTGAGTGCTCAGTGATAAGGCCTGTCCCTCCGCCATGGCCGGGGTTATTCCACTCCTGGTGGCGTTGCCAGTTTTGAAGCGGGCAAAGAAGGTGTTTAACTCATTGGCCAGTGTGATATCACCGTGGGGGCAGGCGGGGCTGCTCTTGTAGTCAGTGATGTCCCCGACACCCTGCCACATGCTTCTGGTGTCCGCGGTATTGAAGTGTTCTTCCACCCTTTGCCTGTGGATGTCTTTGACCTTTTTTATACCTTTGTTCAGGTTTGACCTGGCAGCATTGTATGCAGACGTGTCACTGGATTTAAAGGCATTGTTGCGTTCCCTTAGCAGATTCTGTACCTCCTTGTTCATCCAGGGCTTCCGGTTTGGGAACATCTTTATTTGCTTGTCCACTGTGACAGTCTCCACACAGCAGTTGATGCAGGAGAGCACAGTGGATGTGTACCTCTGTACCACTGGTAGCCTGTTGTGCATCCTCGGGCCATATTTTGACCTTCTTTATTGCAGGTTTGGTCTTGCGGATGAGGGGTTTGCATGCAGGCTGTAGGAACAGTGAGAGGTGATCGGATTGTCCCAGGGATGGGTAGGGGAGAGCTCTATATGCGTCCTTGATGTTGGTGTACACTTTATCCAGCATGTTTGAGCCCCTGGCAGGGCACTGCACATGCTGGTGGAATTTGCGCAGTGCAGCTCGTAGGTCGACCTGATTAAAGTCCCCACATCAAATCCACCATCCCCGCCTCACTGGACTTTCATCAATTTGCATACAGGGCAAATAGATCCACAGAGGATGCCATCTCTCTGGCTCTTCACACTGTCCTGACTCACCTGGAAAGACAGAGCACGTATTTAAGGATGCTCTTCATTGACTATAGCACTCCCTTCAATACGGTCATCCCCACCAAGCTCACCACCAAACTCCACCAGCTGGGCCTCAGCTCGCCGATATGCGATTGGATCCTGAATTTTCTGACGGAGCGACCGCAGGCAGTGAGACTGTGCCCCCACCTGTCCTCCACTATCACCCTGAGCACCAGCACACCACTGGGCTATGAACTAAGCCCCATGCTCTACTCCCTCTTCACACACGACTGTTCCAGCATTCGACACCAACACCATCGTGAAGTTTGCAGATGACACAACAGTGATCGGGCTGATCACCAACGGTGATGAAACAAAATACAGAGTGGAGGTGCAGAACCTGGCGGACTGGTGCGTATGTAACAACTTGTCACTAAACACCTCCAAGACCAAGGAGCTGATTATCGACTTCAGGAGGTCACATAATGGAGAATATGCCCCCATCTCCATCTACGGGGAAAGTGTGGAGAGACTGCCCAGCTTTAGGTTTCTGGGGACTCACATTTCAGAGGACCTCACATGGTCCACCAACACCACTGCGCTGGTCAAGAAGGCACAGCAACGACTGTTCTTCCTGGGAACATTAAAAAAGACTTGTCTGCCCCAACAGCTGCTGACAACCTTGTAATGGACTGTTCGAACTACTTCCCTCCGGAAAACGTTACAAGGCCTTCTACGCCCGAACCTCCAAACTCAGGAACAGCTTCATTTCCAGAGCTATAGCGGCTCTGAACCGGCCCTGCTGAGTGCCCCCCACCCCCCCCTGGACTGTCTCCCTCGGATGGTCACGTCGCACAGCCACATCTGCACTTTAGTCTGTTTTGACTATTTTACTGTTTTAATGTTCTTTTTACAAACCATGTTCTCGGTATCTAAATCTAAATTTTATTAGTTATTTAAGTTATGACATCGGATGGAAGCTGCATACCAAATCTCGTTGCACTTATGTGCAATGACAATAAAATATATTATTATTATTATTATTAATAGATTCACAGCACATGTTCCTGGGCCTACATTCATCCCTGGAACATCCCAGCAACAAGAACACCCATGTCATTGTCTTATTTATTGACTATATCTCTGGCATCAACACAATAATTCCAACCAAACCCATTTGCAAACTCTTGGACCTGGGAGTCTGCAACTGGATCTTCAAATTGCAGACAGACACAAAAAGCTGGAGCAACTCAGTGGGACAGGCAGCATATCTGGAGAGAAGGGATGGGTGACGTTTCGGGTCAAGATGCTTCTTCGGACTGGTTAAGGATAAGGGAAACGCGAGATATAGATGGTGATGTGGAGAGATAAAGAACAATGAATGAAAGATATGCAAAAGCATAACAATAGTCTATTTCCTGTGATGGAGACTGTGAGATCAAGAAAGGGGAGGGTGGTGTTTGAGATGGTCCAAGTAAATTTGAGTGCAGGATGGAAATTAGTGGTGAATTTGATGGTCAACGAGTTCTCCATGGGTGCATGAGGTAGCACCGATGCAGTCATCAATGTAACGGAGATAGAGTTCAGGGATAGGGCCAGTGTACGCCTGGAACAGGAATTGTTCAACGTACTCTACAAAGAGGCAGGCATAGCTGGGGTCATGTGGGTGCCCATAGCTACACCTTGGATTGGAGGAAGTGGAAGGAGTCAAAGGAGAAATTGTTGAGGGCAAGGACAAGCGCCGCTAGGTGTAGAGTGTTAGTAGAGGGAAATTGGATGGTTCTGCGATCGAGGAAGGAACGGAGGGATTTACGGCCTTCCTGGTGGGGGATGGAGGTGTATAGTGACTGAACGTCCAGAGTCAAGATGAGGGAGTGGGGGCTCAGAAAGCAGAAGTCATTAAAGAGATGAAGGGCATGTGAAGTATCTTGGACATAGGTCATGAGAGATTGAACCAGTGGGGGATGGGATGGAGTTGAGGTACGTGGAAATCATTTTCATGGGACAGGAGCAGGCAGAAACAATGGGTCTGCCAGGGCAGTTGTGTTTGTGAATTTATGGGTAGAAGGTAAAAGCGGCCTGGGAGACTATAAAATTGGAAAACATCTTCAAATTGCAGATCCATGGACCACAATCAGCGAGGATAAGTGACAAAACCTTCTCCAAGTTAATTTGCATCATCGGTGCCCCACAAGAATGCATTATCAACACTTTACACTCACTCAGGCATCACAATTGTAGTTGCCGGATCTCTAACAACGAGATAGAGTACAGAAATGAGAGAGCGCTTAATAGCATGGTGTCAAGACAACCACCAAGACAAGTCAACAGAAATGAAGGAGCTGGTCATCGACTTCAGGAAGCAAGATGGAGTACATGCTGCAGTCTGTATCAATGTGAAGTGGAGATGGTTGAGAGCTTCAAGTACCGAGATGTAAATATCAGCATCAATTTGTTCAGGTCCAACAACATTGACACTAAGCCCAAGAAAGCACACAAACCCATCTACTTCCTCAAAAGCCCATTGAAATTCAGAAATGTTTCCAACTTTTACCAATTTATACAGATGCACAATAGAAGCCTTCCACCTGCATATACCACAACTTGTTAGGACTACTGCTCTGCCCAAGTCTGCAAGATATTGTGGAGAGCTGTGGACATATCCCACATTAATGAGGGAACTTTTGATCAAGTTGGTCAGCAACCAGGGGAACCAGCAGGCCTTGGCAGACAGTGCAAGTATTTTATGAAATGGCTGTCTACTCTGTGCTTGATCTCTCCCACATAAAGGAAGCCTCAATGGGTGCATTGAATGCAATAGGCAAGTTTGGAAGAGGTGCGTGAGAACCTATCTCACCCGTAAGGGCTGCTGGCATCCCTGGGTGGATGTGAAGGAGATGTAGCAACGCGTGTTACATCTCCTGCAGTTTCAAGGGAAAGCGCCTGGGGAGGGCGATTGTTTTTATTGGAAAGGGATGAGTGAGCAAGGGATGTAGATGTAGTGGTCTCTACAGAAACAAAAAGGGGTGGGGATGGAAAGATGTAACTAGTGTTGGGATCACATCAAAGTTGGCAGAAATATCAGAGAATGATGTATTAGATGCAGAGGCTAGTGGGTGGAAGACAAAGAGCAGGAGAACTCGCCTTGTTCTGAATGACTCCATTCATGCAACATCTGTGGATAGAGCATGTCAATATTCAGATCAGTGATATTTAATGAAATAAAATGTTGGAGGGAGACACCAAAGCGAACAATTGGGCATGTGTAGATGTTAATTTAGCCACAGATTGTCTCTAGTTGTCTTAGAGCACTTTGGCACTGAACCAACATCTAATTCAAGCTGGCGTTGTAGCTGGTGAACAGCAGTCATCCAACATTAAAAAATTATCAGTCAGTCATCTGCGCTTCTCAGCATATGGTTCCCTCAAGATTATTTACCAGATAGAAACCACACAACTACATTAAAAACAAATCATCCTCAATCCTGAGAAACTCCAAGAAAAATGGCAGACTATGCATCATATGTGAACTTTTACAACACTGGAGAGATTTCAGCACAGAACATTACAAAATCTCATATCTCCACAGTATCAAGTAGTATGGTGTTAATTTTTTCTGGGATTGTTGCTCAAATGTGCAAGAGATAGTCGAGATAAAATCAAGTTAGGAATTAAATTAATTCCCTGATTCAACCAGTTTATAGCTCAAAAATATACATTTTTACGACACCAAAAATGTGACATGCTTTGACACAATGAAATAGAGGCAATTTCTGCATTCATTTCATTATAATTCAAAACATTTTCAAGTTTGTTGCTTTGCAGAGATGCATGTTTCACAGTAATAAGCAAAACTTTGATGAATTTGGCATTAAGTGCTCTGAATGGCCATTTTTCAAAGAGTGTAACGGTGGTTACTCTTGGTGTCCACTCTATTTTACAGTAACCACCGTTACACCACAATGGTAAATTAAGACCAAAGAACCTTCCAAGGAGATTGAACATTTTCTAGTTTGAAGAACTCAATAGATAATGAAATTATGAGAAGAAAGTTACCTTAATATCAAGATCCTGTAAAAGCTGCTGCATGCCAAAATTAGTGAATATTTTTGGTGTCCACCATCCCACGTGTAACACCAGCATTTTGCAGTAGCTATATTTCCATGAAATTATGTACCTGCAGTCTCTCATTATATATCGACAAATACTTCCATAAGGTTTATTCAAAACATGAGAAAAAAATTCCAAAAAAATAAATACTGGAAGAAACAGAAGCTACTTTCATTTGGGTGTCCACCCTTGGACACTGTGTAACACACGTTTCAGTAGATAACAGGAATATTGCTCGTTTGGTCACATACTCGAGACAATATGGGGAGAAGGCAGGAACGGGTACTGATTGGGAATGATCAGCCATGATCACATTGAATGGCGGTGCTGGCTCGAAGGGCCGAATGGCCTACTACTGCACCTATTATAGCAAGAAAGCACATTTGTATGTTGGAAAAACAGCAAATATGAAGAAATCAGCTGTTATGCTTTAGGAAAAAAATGACTTTAGAAAGTTAGATTCATGTAATGGTTATGGTAGACACCAAGCATAAAGTGTAAAAATAACACATAGGAACGCATATTAAACTAGGAATTTTGTTCATTATTCAAATGTTCTCAAACTTCATGAACTATCGCTCCCTGTCATGTGCTGCCGCTGTGAGGGTTTTTGATTCATCAGAATCAAGTTGAAATAATTTATTTGTGAACTTCAGTTTTATATATGATGTCACACTTTTTTGTACCCAGTATTGTAAAAACACACATATGCTTTTACAAATCTATCGTCTGTTATGATTCTTCCAAGCACCACACAAAATGTTGAAGTAACTCTGCAGGTTTGGCTGCATCTCTTGAGGGCATGGATAAGTGATGTTTCAGGTCAGGATCCGTCTCCCAAGCAACATTAGCTTTTACCAGACAGAGCATAAAATATGTGCATATCATCTAATGACTACTTTCACAATAGCAGTATAATCCAAGGTAACTTTTATGCTAAACAACACGTTTATACAAATGAATTGCAAAGTGTAGACATGGTGCAATGAAAAAAATGATAAATTATGCTTGGTTTCCTTAATGTTTGAACAGGTTTCTTCACTGTGTTTAAATCCAAGCTAGAAGAATATTTCCTGCGTACTCCACGTTTGGCATTTCTGATAGGCAATTAAAAACCTCAATTTAACCTTAGCTTGACGTTATAGCATTATACTCCACATGAATGACTAGAATGGTTTTAACTGACCCTCCAAATTATCTAATTGTGTCTCTTTTTAAAAAAAAAAAAAAAATCTTTTTAAGACAACTTAAGCAATATACACATACACCCAGCAGACAAAGAAAATGCGAAATGAATTTATTAAATAATAAATGTTATCAACACAAGGTTCCCCATTCTCCTAAGAATCTAATTAATCATTTTAGGAAACACAAGCAAAGCTTTAGAAATACTGCTTCTATAAATACCTTTAATGTATTGTTGATGTTACAAGCCATAACTCATGACAACAGATATGAATGATTTTGTTTTATTACCAGATTCTTTCCTTTGTTCAATGTACACACTGCTAAACTGAAGCTTTAATATTGTACCATATTTACAAGAGTAACATACTTTCGGAATGCAGACAAGTACAAAAGACAATTGCCTGTACTCACACCAAAAAAAAAAATAGCATCATGCCAATTGAATGAATGCAAATTCTCAGTTTTTTTAAAAAAAAGGAAACAACTATCACCTAAATGCCCTAATGTGAAAAGCAAACTGATGTTCCATTGCTGAAGAAACGATAAAAACTCCAACAGGAACATCATTATAACGACTTGCATATCTGCAGTACTACAGGAAAGATTGCCCAGATAGCTTTGTGGTTAACCACTAATAGGTTGCACTTTTAGCTGCTGTAAAAAAAACGAATAGCTTTTGCACAGAGCTGTAACAGAAAGGACACTCACAACATGAAAATTGTGTAAAAGGAAAAGATGGAATTTTGATAAAGTTATAACACAACTTGCAAGACCGTTTGAACCGTTGATTTCAGAAACAAACCGCATGACGAATGCAGACAGCGGAGCTTCCACTTTATCAACCCCCCACCTCCCTCTCCCAACAGATACAAAAGGTCCAGAAATGTTCTTTTTTTCTTTTCCCAGATTTGCACAGCAGTGAGAATTCACAACCAAAAATAAAGCAACAAATGCTCCTCAACTTGAACACATGCAACTTCTAACCGTGCAGCTGACCAAGTGATCTGTCACTTGATGCCTATCTTCCATTGGCCACAGAATTGAATCAAAAGATCAATCAATTTCACACCCTGCTTTCCCCCCCCCCCTCGAAAAAAACAGCATGTCACCAGTAACTGTGCCCTGAAAGGCGGATATTAAAGGGGCTGTCCCACTTGGGCAACCTAATTGGCGAGTTTAGAAAAGTTTGAAAAAAAATGACATGTTGAAGACCTCCTTCGACTATGTTGAAGGCCAGCTTCGACTAGCTATGACTAGCTACGACTAACTTCGGGAAAATTGGACACCGAATAGTGGAGAGTGAACACGACCTCAGTCGATCTCCTTCGACCTCCCTTCGACTATGATGAAGACTATCTACGACTACCTTCGATTACCTTCGACTATCCTCGATCACTTATGAATAACATGATGACCTACTACGACTAAACCTACGAGTAAAAAAAAGTATCGATTTTTTCCATGGCGACCTTTCTTTACTCGCGGGCATTTTTTAACATATTGAAAAAACGCAGCAACCTAGCTAAGGCCTCGAGTATGCGGAGACCACTTTCGAGCATGAAGGAGAGTTACGAAGACCTCCTACGACCTTGTGTCAACCATGTTGCGATTATGAATCGAGGGCAAACTCGCCAGAACTCGCGGATTAGGTCGCCCAAGTGGGACAGGCCCTTAAGGGTCTGGTCAGTGGGGAAAAAAAAGGTATATCACATACAGGCAGCTGGGAACAAGCAAATCCTTGAGTGCAAATAATGTAGTACACTTGAGGAAATTAGGAAGGCAAATCAGAAAAGTAAACATCTCTGGGAAAAAAAGTAGAAAATAGAAAATCCTGAAAGATCTTTGACGTGTATTGAGTGTTAAAGGGTGTGTGGCAGGAGTGGGACACTTTAGGATTAGTGTAATGATTAATGTGTGGAACACAGGTAGTAGGTGATAATACAAACAGGAAGTATTTCTTTGAACTAACCCAGGAAGACATGGAAAGTACCACGGTCAGGGAGAGAAACATGATATCCAAGAGCATTTTAACATCATGGTTTGTTATTGGAGATCTTGAAATGCAGATAAGGTGGATAAAAACATCTTAGCAGTGGCGTTACTCCCCACAGGCTAGATTTGTTCTCACTGACTGCAGGTTTCCTCAGTCACAAAGCTCTCCAATTCTTTGGAAATCCCCATGGTTTGGCATTTGACACCGACTCCCACACTTTCAATTCACCAGGGCCCCAGCTCCCCTTTAAAACTCACCTGGCTCACGAGTAAAATATTATTCTACTGTACAATGTAACATTTAATATCCTATAGTCTGTAACATCTGCAAGCCCAGTAACATGGAAGTCCCAAGCATACTAGATTAATGAGGTTTTGCTTTCCAATGTGAAACAGCGCATTAAAACAACAGGATGTGTGTAATTGTTTTTCAATGGATTGGGCAGTGAGCTGACATGTAATATTTATGAGTGAACCATTAAATCAGAGACCTCGTCCATTATAACTATGTAATTGTTCAAAAAAAGTTATGGAAAGTAAACATCCTGGGGTTTGGTAAGTATCTACTTACCGGATTTCATAACAGAGAAAATGCAACTCTTCCAATCAGTAGCAAAGCACCTTTTCAATTCGTAGCAAAAGTTCAGATATAAATACAAAGGGGGAAGCAAAGGGCTATTACTAAAAAATGATCTTTAACCTCATTCATGAACTATTATTGAAGATCCTGTAAAACACTTTCTACATTTATAGCTTTTAGTGAGGCATAGTTCAAATGGATTATGTTAGAAAGAGAGGCCGTCACAAATGTTGCCAAAAATTCAAGACCCAGATCCAAGTTCAGCAGAAATACATGTACCTTCATATTTATGGGTCAATGCTAATATCAGTAGTGTATAATTCAATAAAACTAGAAATTTGTTAGAACTGTGCTTCCAATTGAAAATAGTAATACAATCTTGTGGAAAGGTTTAAACAATAGCTAATTATGTTATAATCGTAGTATTACATTTGGGGATGGTGGGGAATGTAAATGATAGGAAATTAAGTAAAAATTAAGAAGTAAATAAACTTTCCTTCTGATTGACAGTTGTCAAGGAGCAGAGAGAATAAAATCTCTGACTTGACTCACAAGACCACTTTCATGTTCACCATGCTATATGGCTGCAGTGTCCATACAAAAATGAATTGACTTTCCAAACCTACAGTCTTCACAATTTTATGGCATCATTTCCCAAAGCTTTTACCTGCACCATCAAGGATGACAACATCAACATGCACCTGGCAATGTCATCAGCTGCAAGGCTCCCTCCAAGTTACACGTTGACACTGAAATATATTGTCATTTCCTTTTAGCTGTTTGGTCTATATCTTTGAGTTACATACCCTATACCACTGTGAGAGAAAAACCCACAATAATTCAAGGTATTGGGTTACTACCAGCTGAAGAAAAATTTGTGATTGGCAATAAATGCCGGTGCCTCCTTTAAATTGTATTCACGACAAGGAATCCGAGCAAAACTATTTCCAACAATGCACAATGTACTCTCCATTGAATTACGTCATATTAGGTAATGAGGCAGAAATCCAAAATTTGAAGTATTCCATTTTAAATTAATTAACAGTAGAAAATATAGTCAATTAGCAAGCAACAACCAGCATTACACATTTTAAAACCAATTGGAAATTAAAAATAAATGATAAAAAATAACAACAATCCATAATTTAAACGGAGCAATAGCACAACTAGGAAACTCTTAGTTTAGTTTAGCAATACAGCGCGGAAACAAGCCCCCTCGGCCCAACAGGTCTGCGCTGACCAGCGATCTCCGCACATCCTATAGACACACTGGGGACAATTTACAATTTTACCAAAGCAATTAACCTACAAACCCGTATGTCTTTGGAGTGTGGGAGCAAGCCAGAGATCCTGGGGAAAACACTTTCAAGTCACAGGGAGAAGTAACAAACTCCGTACAGACAAGCACCCATAGTCAGGATCGAACCCAGGTCTCTGGCGCTGTAAGGCAGCAACTCTACCATTGCACCACTGTGACACCCCCCTTAACAGGGGGAAAAAAATAGTATACGTCTCAAGATAAATATTTGTGCTGACTGAGAGCTTGGATGTAAAACAAAGTATTGACCTTCTAGAAGAGAAACAAGTAATCGGTATACTAGATAAGTGTGTTCATAAAAGTGTGTGTGCATAGCAGCTCAAGTTCTGCCTTCAATGGTGATAGTTAGTAACCTTGTAATCTTGTTCATTCATGTCCATTCAGGAAAAGCTGTCTTTATCCAGCTGGACTAGAAAAGACAGGAGTTTCTTGAGATGATGGATTACTCCATCAGCCCTTTAAAATGACCTAGCAACAACTCAAGTTGCATCAAGGTTTTTCTAAAAGTAATAATACTAGATAGATGACTCATCTTAAACCTAGCTACTGGGCACACAAAGGTGCACACAATCAAGTCATTTGTAATATAATCCTTCTCCTGATCATCATGTGGATTAGGTTACACTTAGGACAGTCATCAACTATTTAAAAAAACCTAATATTGCCATATTTGTAGAATGTCCAGCCATCGTCCCATTCTCCATCTCTATCCCAGAGGCATAGCTCCCTTTACGCTCAGTGGCTCATACATAGAAAAATTGGTGCAGGAGAAGGCCATTTGGCCCTTTGAGCCAGCACCGCCATTCAATAGGATCGTTGCTGATCATCTAAAATCAGTACCCCGTTCCTGCTTTTTCCCCATATCCCTTGATTCCTTTAATCCTAAGAGCTAAATCTAACTCTCTGTTGAAAACATCCAGTGAATTGGCCTCCACTGCCTTCTGTGGCAGAGAATTCCACAGATTCACAACTCTCTGGGTGAAGACGTTTTTCCTTATCTTCGTCCTAAATGGCCTACACATTATTCTTAAAAGGTGACCGCTGGTTCTGGACTCCCCCAACATCGGGAACATTTTTCCTGCTGAGGCATGAGGGAGGAGCTGACCAAAGTTGACTGGAAAGGGACCCAAGCAGGGATGATGGTGGAACAGCAATGGCAGGAATTTCGGGGAATAATCCAGAAGATGCAGGATCTTTTCATTCAAGATCAAGATTCAATTTAATTGTCACATGTACCAATTAAGGAACAGTGAAATTTGAGTTACCATACCGCCATACTAAGTAAAAAGCAAAATTACACCCAGCACATAAAATTAAGTTTAACATAAACATCCACCACAATGGAATCAACATTCCTCACTGTGGTGGAAGACAATAAAGTTCAGTCATCTTCCTTCTTTGCTCACCCGTGGTCGGGGCCTTTGAACGGGGCAGTTGCCGACAGTCCGCTGTTCATGGCCTCTCGTCGGGATGATCGAAACTCCGGCGTCGGGATGGATCAGAACACTCCGCGGCATGGAGCTCCCTAGTCGACCGCTTCTTACCGAATACCGCTGCTTCACAGTGTTAAAGTCCACAGGCCCCACGGTCAGAGCTCCAACACTGGCGATCATCGGCAAAAAAAACCAAGCTCTGCGTTGGTAAGTCCGCACCGCACCTGTGGCTTGAAGCTCCGGGCCGGTCTCCAGGAAAGGCCGCACCGCTCCACGTGATAGTTCAAGAATCACTAGAGTCAGGAGTAGTCCCAGATGATTGGAAAACTGCATATATTACTGCACTGCACAAGAAGGGAGCAAGGCAGAATAATGGGAACAATAGGTGGCTGCTGACTTCGGTGGTTGGTAAGATTTTAGGGTCCATTATAAGGGATGAGGTTACGGAGTACAGACGTTCATGATAAAATAGGCCAAAGTCAGCATGGCTTTGTGAAGGGGAGATCTTACTTGACTAATTTGCTAGAATTCTTTGATGAAGTAAATAGCAGGACAGACATGTTGTTTTACTTGGATTTTCCAAAAGCCTTTGTTAAGGTGCCACACGTTAGGCTGCAAAGGAAAATGAGAGCCCACAGTATGAAAGGGCAGCATGGATAGCAGGTTGGCCAGATGGCAGAAGAGTGGCTACTCTTCAATTTGTGTATTAATGATTTGGCCGAGGGGATCGAAGGCTTTGTGGCAAAGTTTGCGGATGATACGAAAATAGATGGAGGGGCAGGTAGTGTAGAGAAAGCAGGGACTCTACAGAAGGACTTGGACAAGTTGGGAGAGTGGGCAGAGAAGTGGCAGATGGAATATAGTGCAGCAAAGTGTGGAGTCATGCATTTTGGTAGTAGAATAAAGGCGTAGACTATTTTGAAATAGGGTGAGAATCCAGAAATCTGAGGTGAAAGGGACTTGGGAGTGCTGGTACAGGATGTTCTTCTAGGAAGGAGATGAGGAGAAATTTCTGTAGTCAGAGGGCGGTGAATCTGTGGATTCTTTAGCGACAGAAGGTAGTGGGGGCCAAGTCAGTGGATATTTTTAAGGCAGAGATAGATTCTTCATTAGTGCAGGTGTCAGAGGTTATGGGGAGAAGGCAGGAGAATGAGGTTAGGAGAGAGGGATAGATCAGCCATGATTGAATGGCAACTCCAGAGCCAACAATATAATGAGAGACCCCTTCCACCCCTGCAATGGATTGTTCCAGCTGCTACGGTCAGGCAAACGCCTCCGTTGCCATGCGGTGAGAACAGAGAGGTTGAGAAGGAGTTTCTTCCCAGAGGCCATTCGGACTGTAAACGCCTATCTCACCAGGGACTAACTCTACTGAATGTTTTTCCTTCCATTATTTATAATGTAAAGGTATATGTGTGTTATGATTGTGTTTATAGTTTGTTTGGTTGTCTGGTTGTTTGTCTTTTTGCACAAAAGTCCGCGAGCATTGCCACTTTCATTTCACTGCACATCGCGTATGTGTATGTGACAAATAAACTTGACTTGACTTAACTCTGTTGTCCATTAAGGCATAGAAAACGAGCTACTGCCTTCCTTCCTCGCGTTTTTCCACTTCATTTCTACCAGCAATCCTAGTATTTGGAATTCGGTTTTGTGTTGGCGTTTCCACATTTGTATCCAGTAATAATAAAACAGAAAATGCTGGAAATATTCAGATTGGACTGCTTTGGCAAGAAGAGAAATGGGCCTATCCCACACGCGATTTTTTCAGCGACCGTCACAGTCATAGCAGGTTGCCGAAAAACCGGCGACTGGATCGCCGTCATCATCGACGGTCACTCGAAACGAGTATGACTGTCCTCTCATGGAGGATGCCTGTACGTGACTTTGTTTAACATGGGAAGACTGGTGCATAGACACCCACGACACGGTCTTTGACAGATCTGGGTCAGAATCCAGTGGCATGGAATCGAAGACTTTTCTGTTGCAGCCTTCATCCGCCTTCCCAGACATTGTAACACACCACTAAAGTCAGCCATCATCCTCCGCCTGTTCCACCGTTGAGGTCTTGGTTGGATTGCTCTTTGTCAGAGACCTCCCTCTTGACCTTACCGCCATGGGTGACCCTATCATGAGCATAGCTCCAGACGGCATCGCACTCAGGATCACACAAGCTTCTCCACCACGACAAGGTGACAACCCCCCCTACGACAATGTCTACAACAATCTACCTCCTAGTCGACTTCAGACTACAGCAAGCTACCAACACCCGGCGACCTATAGGACGTCCACTATGACAACCTACGTCTACCCGCGACTAGCTATAACAAGGTAAGACAATTCAGTCACCAGTACCCGTCGCCGGTTGACGTAGGTAGTCGCCAATGGAATTCACCAAAGTCAGCACCAGCGACAACCTACGTCATCCTGGCGACATCTCTACGTCAGGCTACGTTCGTGGTCGTCAAGCCCATGGGTGGCGACTGTCGCCGAAAAGTTTTGAACATTTCGAAATCCCGTGGCAACCAGAAAAAACGTACGACTCTTTGGACGACTGAGGAAACCATGCAGGCGACACCCCGGCGACCATGTGGCGACAGCCTAGTCGCCTGTAGTCACCTAAAAAAAATCGCCTAAGTGGGACGGGGGCAAAACAGTTACGTTGAAGTCCCTTCCTCAAAAATTGGAAGGAGACGAGAGAAACTTGTTAAACTGCAGGGAGGGATGGGGTGTTGGATAGGGTAAAACCAGGATGTCAATGGGAACAAACTGTAAATAAGATTATGTGGTCCATTGGTGAACAGGAGCTAGAAAGTGAGAGAAGTCAAAACAATGTTCGAGAGGTAAAAGGCAGAACAGAAAGACCAGTAGGTCAGGTTGGGCATGTCCTCCACTCCAGAAAAAGGTTATCAATTTTCACTTGCATCATATAACCATATAACAATTACAGCACGGAAACAGGCCATCTCGACCCTTCTAGTCCGTGCCGAACACGTATTCTCCCCTAGTCCCATATACCTGCGCTCAGACCATAACCCTCCATTCCTTTCCCGTCCATATAACTATCCAATTTATTTTTAAATGATAAAAATGAACCTGCCTCCACCACCTTCACTGGAAGCTCATTCCACACAGCCACCACTCTCTGAGTAAAGAAGTTCCCCCTCATGTTACCCCTAAACTTCGGTCCCTTAATTCTCAAGTCATGTCCCCTTGTTTGAATCTTCCCTACTCTCGGTGGGAAAAGCTTATCCACATCAACTCTGTCTATCCCTCTCATCATTTTAAAGACCTCTATCAAGTCCCCCCTTACCTTCTGCGCTCCAAAGAATAAAGCCCTAACTTGTTCAACCTTTCTCTGTAACTTAGTTGCTGAAACCCAGGCAACATTCTAGTAAATCTCCTCTGTACTCTCTCTATTTTGTTGACATCCTTCCTATAATTAGGCGACCAAAATTGTACACCATACTCCAGAATTGGCCTCACCAATGCCTTGTACAATTTTAACATTACATCCCAACTTCTATACTCAATGCTCTGATTCATGAAGGCCAGCACACCAAAAGCATTCTTTACCACCCTATCTACATGAGATTCCACTTTCAGGGAACTGTGCAGAGTTATTCCCAGATCCCTCTGTTCAACTGCATTCTTCAATTCCCTACCATTTACCGTGTACGTCCTATTTTGATTTGTCCTGCCAAGATGTAGCACCTCACACTTATCAGCATTAAACTCCATCTGCCATCTTTCAGCCCACTCTTACAACTGGCATAAATCTCTCTGTAGACTTTGAAAATCTACCTCATTACCCACAACCCCACCTATCTTAGTATCATCTGCATACTTACTAATCCAATTTACCACACCATCATCCAGATCATTGATGTACATGACAAACATCTGTGGACCCAACACAGATTCCTGTGGCACCCCACTAGTAACTGGCCTCCAACCTGACAAACAACCATCCACCATTACTCTCTGGCATCTCCCATTCAGCCACTGTTGAATCCATCTTGCTACTCCTCCATTAATCCCCAACCATTGAACCTTCTTAACCAACCTTCCATGAGGAAACTTGTCAAAGGCCTTACTGAAGTCCATATATACAACATCCACTGCTTTACCCTCATCAATTTCCCGAGTAACCTCTTCAAAAAATTCAAGAAGATTAGTCAAACATGATCTTCCAGGCACAAATCCATGTTGACTGTTCCTAATCAGACCCTGTTTATCCAGATGCTTATATATATTATCTCTAAGTATTCTTTCCATTAATTTGCCCACCACTGACGTCAAACTAACAGGTCTATAATTGCTAGGTTTACTCTTAGACCCCTTTTTCAACAATGGAACAACATGCGCAGTACGCCAGCAAATGTGTTTCACACTTTTCCTTAGGGAAACGCAAATTCACAAAGTTCCTTGTTAAAAGAATTGCAGTTCCATGTACTAAATGTTCAAATGTGTTAAAAAGCCTTAACCAAATTATGTTTTTAACTCTACAATAGCCAATTATAGCAGGATTGAATAGGGAACCTTTACTCCTGCTTGCCAGATTATTGAATCTTTTTTTCAGTATCAAATATACTATTCACAGACTGAATCAAAAGGAAAGATTTAACACAGGGAAACACACAGCACATAGATCAAAGTAGCCTTGTAATGCCATTGGGATTAAACCAGAAACCCATAAATTTTGAAACAGAATTAATTTACATCCTTTCCCTGAAATCTTTCAATAATTTCAATTCAACATTATGGTGTCAGAGAGGAAGAAATGGGTAGAATGACAGTCATTAAGATTTTCAGCCATTATATTTTTCAGCAAATAAATTTTGTTATCCTTTATTCATTTAAAAATCTCTTTGTTGATGATGATGAAATATTAATATGGGTTCAAATTACTCCAGCTTCACTGTCAGCTCAAAAAAGGCACAAAGATAAACCTGCAATATAAAATTGCCATCCCCACACTGAACATGAAATGCATTAGCCTTTAATCCTCCTGCCACTAACAGATCTTTAAGTTGCCCGCCATTCTAAACCACCAGATCTGCATTGGCCAGGTTATGCCATCAAGTCTGTATACAGGTCCAGATAACACAAAAGAGTCTAATATTTCAATTGAACACTAAGACAATGCCTTGCTGATAGAGGTGCATCACTCACATGGGGCAAAACGTCCCTGGCACTATTCCCAGAAGAGCAAGAGATCCTTTGAGATGATTTAAAGTATATCATTGCTTTTTCATTAACTTCGTAACATGTAGTGTGACCATCTGGTATTTCTACAATGTAATATTAATCACCCTCATTGCCCATCAAGGCAATGTTGGAACCCAGCAGGTCAGGCAGCATCTGTGGAGTGAAAAGGAAATATTTTGGGATGTAGCTTCCATATAAATACACTGAATCATAACCAGGAGAACCAATCAATTGGTGACTAAATGAACCAAAATAATCAAATGCTTTGCTGTATGTTTCCACCATCCATGGGAAGAAAACCACCCTTCTGCTCAATCCTCATGAAAAGTGTTGTTTGCATTGGGAAATATTATGTTTAAAGAACCTATGCAATTACATATTAGGGTTTAACCAAACCCACTATGTTAATACCGTTTATTGTGTAGCATGCCATCATAATGACTTGCCCTTGGATTTAGTCCAGGCACCAAGAGAGACCACATTATTGTGAAAAGGCATTACCGTAAATCTATTTTATGTGGCAGCTCGCTGCTTGACAAACACCCAGATTGGTCGTTATTTCCCAGCATCTATTGGATTGCTATGATTCATGTTAATGATTTTCAAATTATTGGAACCACTTTCCTGAAAACTCCAACTCAGCAGACTCAATCCCTGGCGAGAACATCAGCCTTTGGACTTTTCAACGGTCTTGCTCTTTTCATTTATGATGCGGCTGGAGCAAAAATCGAGGCAAAATACAGGTTACCAACCTGGATATTTCATCACAATTACTAGAAAACAGCAGCAGCAAGATATCACCATTTCAAGCATCCTGGGTGATGCAGGTCCTTGATGCTGGCAGCCTTTTTGAGGCAGCGTCTCTTATAGATCCTGTTCCAATAGTGGAAATACCTCTGACAGCCATGATCATATTGAATGGCGGTACAGGCTCGGAGGGCCGAATGGCCTACTCCTGCACCTAATTTCTATGTTTCTATGACAGATCAGACAGTATTCACCAGTTTTTGTAATCTTCATTCCTGCAAATTCGAGTTGGTGAACCAGGCAGTGTTGCAACTAGTTAACATGCTCTCTGCCGTACCCCTCTTGAAATTCAAGAGTATTCGTCGCCATACCAATCTATGTAAAGGCATTGATGGGGTTTCTTTATGACTGCATCAACATGCTGGGCCCAGGGCAGATCTTCAGAGATATGCACATCCAGGAACTTGAAGTTGTTGACTCCCTCCCAATGAAGATCCTGGATCTTTGCCTAACCTCTTCACTGACAATCACTCTTTAGTGTTGCTGATGTTGAGAGCAAGTTTTTTTTTGTGGCACGATTTAAATCAGATTATCTGTCACCCTCCTTTTCTGCAACTCATCATTATCTATAATTCATCCAACATTGGTGGTGTCGGCAGCAAATTTAAAGATGGCGTTGGACCCATGTCTGGTTGGAACCGGTCATAATAGCTGCTTGGGTAGCCTACAACCCCCCCCCCCCCCCCCCCCCCCCCCCGCCCCACCCCATCCCACTCAGCCCGATGCACACAGCTTTCAGCCCCATCCCTGTTCTTTCTCCTCCCATTCATTTTCCACCCCTCCCTCATACAACACTGCATTTCCTTTTAATTCCCATCCCAAATCCCCTTCTATCCTATATCCCTCCCTCCAGCTTTACATTTCACTAATACATTTTACTTATTCAACCCCATTTTGCCTAAAGCCTTTGCCAACATCTCCACCCGTCTGCCAATTACCACTCCTCACCTGGATCCGTACATCACCTGCCTGGCTTGCCCCATCCCCCCCCCCCCCCCCCCCCACCACCACCAATCTGAAAAAGGATCTCAACCCTAACCTGTCCATTTACCTCTGCAGATGCCACCCTTTGGGTCCATCCAGCACTGTATTTTGCTCAAAATTATCTGCAGTCTCTTGTGTACGTAATTTATTTATGCCACAAAAATACTGAGATGCAGCACATTTAGTTTGGCATATTTCTGTGCATTATGCCAGTGTTAGTTGTAAAACAAAGTGCTTGAATAAACGAGGAAATCAATGTTTTCATTACCCACATCCTGCGTTGACTAAATAATGGTACATTAAACCAGATGGCCCTTTATTTCAATGTTACAGTGCAGAGATGGCAATCAGACCAATTAAGTCAAGACCAACTGACTCTCATCTTTTCCCACATTCTGGACATTGTCACTCTTCAGTTCTTCATTTGTTTTTTAAATCTATATGCATCTGTCATTTTCCGCAGCCACTGCATTCTGAAGGGCCTGTCCCACTGTACGAGTTAATTCAAGAGTTATCCCGAGATTCCCCTGATTCGAACTCGGAGAATTACGGTAATAGCTGCTCGTACGTACTCGGGGCTTTCGTGGACATTTTACAACATGTTGAAAAAGCTTCACGAGCTTACCGCGTTTCCTCGAGTACCTGCCGTTAACGTTACAAGCCGCTAAGAGGCGTCCCGAGCTCTGACGTACCCGCTACGTGCATTCTACGTACTTACCACGAGTTTGATTTTCTTTTAAACTCGGGAGAGCTCTTTGGTAAACTCATATAGTGGGACAGGTCCTTAGCAGATATCACAGAATGATCCTGAGCTACCACGCTGTCGTGTGGAAGTTACATGTTCTTCCTGTAACACTGTGGTTTTTCCCTAGATACTCCGCTTTCCACCCTTGTGCCAAAGATATGCTTGTTGATAGGTTACTGTTGTCAGCTATTTCAACTTAAAGTTTGCCCTTCTATTAAAGTTCTCCAGATCAACATAGTTTCTTCATCTAAATCAAGATTGCAACACCTACCAAATTCCACCTTAAAAGAGAATTTAATGTTCCTATTGATGGATGCCAATGAGACAAAGTCACAAGGGGATATTTTTCACTTCACTGGATAATTACAATTACAGTGCTTGAACAAAGAGCCTCTACACCAGTGTACGTAGAATGGCTGTGATGATTACCTCTTATAAAATACATTGCAGGAACTTCATGAATAGCGCACCCCAAATTGTCCTTCTAGACAGTAAAGGTCACAAGGATAATAGGAGCATAGAACTACACTCTTGCCCAAGTTTATATTGGCTTCTCGGGGGGGGGGAAACAGGAAAACACCACAGATAGTAGAAATTTGAAAGTAACAAAATATTAAATCTTCTGCACGTTGGGCAGCATTTGGGGTAGAGACAAGTACAGTTGTTGTGCAAGCCATTGATCTGAAACATTAACTCTGATTCTCCATACATGCTGTTGACTGGATAGAGGTTTCCAACATTTTATGTTTTTTCTCTGCAATAGCTAGATCAGCACACTGTGCAAGCGCCTTCACTGTGGGCGACAGAGAATTAAGAGCAATGATGAATACCAAAAAGATGATGGCCTTCTCTGTGCAATGCGTAAACTAGTGTGCTTATTCTGTGTTGGCCCATTCAAACATGCATGACATTTCATTCATGTATTCATTTAGCAATGATGCCAATTTTCCAAGGCAAGCCTTCCCTCAAATAAAATTTGTGTTCACAGAAAATTCTGTTTATGCATTCTAACTCACAGCAAGTCCAATTCAAATTATCAGAGTGTAACATAGCTGCTGCCACATGTCATGTTTAGCCCAACAGACCCAAGATGCATTTCTCAGCAACATATTTAGAACTGTCAAGCAGTTGAATTGGTGTCAATCTGACAAAATCAATCTGAGTTACCTTGTCAGGCAATACAGCAGACACTGTTCTTGAGCAGCTAGTATTTCTCTCTTCCCCGAGAAGTAATAGAATATATTGTGAAACAAAGGAAGGAAAGCAAGCTTGCCATATATAACGACTATCCAATGACATACTAAAAGAATCATATATTTCACCCTAGAATTAGAGCCAACTTTTTTCTTTTCACATACGGGTAACTACAAATAACTTTCACATGAACCGGAACTCAATGATAAACTCGGCAGAAAGAAGTGGAAGAGTGTTTTTGCCAGTTCAGTGTTGCTGTTTGAGAAGGCGGGACATTAGATTGAAGTGGGCAAATTAGCAAATAAAAGGCTACAATATGCAGCTGACCAGTCTGTTGGGAGCGGCCATGTTGAGACAATAGACAATAGACAATAGGTGCAGAAGTTGGCCATTCGGCCCTTCGAGCCAGCACCGCCATTCAATGTGATCATGGCTGATCATCCCCAATCAGTACCCCGTTCCTGTCTTCTCCCATGTCCCATGACTCCGTTATTTTTAAGAGCCCTATCTAGCTCTCTCTTGAATGCATCCGGAAAGCATCCAGAGAACCTGCCTCCACCGCCCTCTGAGGCAGAAAATTCCACAGACTCACCACACTGTGAGAAAAAGTGTTTCATCGTCTCCGTTCTAAAAGGCTTACTCCTTATTCTTAAACTGTGGCCCCTGGTTCTGGACTGCCCCAACATCGGGAACATGTTTCCTGCTTCTAGCGTGTCCAGGCCCTTAACAATCTTATATGTTTCAATGAGATATCCTCTCATCCTTCTAAACTCCAGAGTGTACAAGCCCAGCTGCTCCATTCTCTCAGCATATGACAGTCACGCCGGGAATTAACCTTGTAAACCTACGCTGCACTCCCTCAATAGCAAGAATGTCCTTCCTCGAATTAGGGGACAAAACTGCACACAATACTCCAGGTGTGGTCTCACTAGGGCTCTGTACAACTACAGAAGGACCTCTTTGCTCCTATACTCGATTCCTCTTGTTATAAAGGCCAACATGCCATTCGCTTTCTTCACTGCCTGCTGTACCTGCATGCTTACTTTCATAGACTGATGTACAAGGACCCCCAGATCCCGTTGTACTTCCCCTTTTCCCAACTTGACGCCATTTAGATAGTAATCTGCCTTCCTGTTTTTGCTACCAAAGTGGATAACCTCACATTTATCCGCATTAAACGTCATCTGCCATGCATCTGCCCACTTCCCCAACCTGTCCAAGTCACCCTGCATTCTCATAGCATCCTCCTCACAGTTCACACTGCTACCCAGTTTTGGGTCATCTGCAAATTTACTAATGGTACTTTGAATCCATTCATCCAAATCATTGATGTATATTGTAAATAGCTGCGGTCCCTGCACCACTAGTCACTGCCTGCTATTCTGAAAGGGACCCGTTAATCCCTTGTCTTTGTCTCCTGTCTGCCAACCACTTTTCTATCCATTGTCAGCACTCTACCACCAATATTATGTGCCCTAATTGTGCCCACTAATCTCCTATGTGGGACCTTATCAATTGCTTTCTGAAAGTCCAGGTACACTACATCCATTGGCTCTCCCTTGTCCTGTTTCCTAGTTACATCTTGAAAAAATTCCAGAAGATTAGTCAAGCATGATTTCCCCTTCGTAAATCAATGCTGACTCGGACTGATCCTGTTACTGCTACTGGCAAAGTGCAACTTGACACTTTGACTCAAGAGGCTTTTGCGAGAAGGGCGGAGGGAAGCAGCACTCACCTACCAAGCCCAGAGCAGATCAGCAGGAAGAGTAACTGGGTGCTATTGGCAACAACAAAGGAGGCATGCAGGGTCACACACACGATGTGCTGCAGCTGCATGATGTGGGAGCTGGAGGACCCTTTAGTGACTCCTGGTGACCACATCTGCAGCACGTGTTGGTTGATCAAGGAGCTCAGGCTCAAAGTTGACCTGGAGTCTGAGCTTCAAACACTGTGGCGCGTCAGAGATAGGGAGAATTACCTGGACGCTGTGTTTTTTAGGCAGGTACACCCGTTAGAGTAACTGCTTCCAACTTGGCCCGTGGTCAGGAGGAGGGTGTGACCGAGGCAGGCAGGGGGATAAAGGTGAAGGCAGTGTTGAAGGAGCCTCAGCACGTGAGCTTGTCAAGCAGGTCTGAGATTCTTGCTCCTTGTGCAGACATGCATGGGGGCTGTAGGATGGATGAGCAGCCATGTACCATGGTACAATGGATCAGGGAATCAGTCATCAGGAGAGAGAGAGAAAAAAGACACATAGTTGTTGTAATTGCAGATAGCATTGTCAGGGGAATAGATACTATTCTCTGTCACGAGGATCAAGAGTCCCAAATGTTGTGCTGCTTGCCTGGTGCCTGGGCTCGGGGCATCTCGTCTACCCGGCAGAGGAATATAGAATGGGAGGAGAAAGATCCCGCAGTCATGATCCATGGGGGAAGCAATGGCGTAGGTAAAATTAGGAAAGAGGTTCTGCTCAGGGAATTTGAGAAGCTGGGGGTTAAATTGAAAAGCAGAACTAAAAAGGTAATAACTTCCGGATTGCTACCTGGGCCACAAGCAAATTGGCATTGGGTCATGAAGATTAAGCAGTTGAATGTGTGGCTCAAAGATTGGTGTGAGAAAAGTGGATTTTAATTCATGGGACATTTGCACCAGTATTGGGGAAAAAAGGAAGTTGTTCCGATGGAACAAACTCCATTTGAACAATTGGAGGAACAGCACCTCATATTCCGTTTGGTGAGTCTGCACCCCGGGGGCATGAACATCGAATTCTCCCAATTTTGTTAGTCCTTGCTGTCTCCTCCCCTTCCTCAGCCCCCCTGCTGTCTCCTCCCATCCCCCAGCCTTCTGGCTACTCCTCCTTTTCCCTTTCTTGTCCCCACCCACCCCCGCCCCCGATCAGTCTGAAGAAGGGTTTCGGCCCGAAACGTTGCCTATTTCCTTCGCTCCATAGATGCTGCTGCACCCGCTGAGTTTCTCCAGCTTTTTTGTGTAACCCTCCATTTGAACCGGGCTGGGACCAGGGACCGGGCAAACCACATAATCAGTCTGAGGAAGGGTCCGAAACGTTGCCCATTCCTTCTCTCCAGAGATGCTACCTCACCCGCAGAGTTACTCCAGCATTTTGTGTCCACCTTCGATTTAAACCAGCATCTGCAGTTCTTTCTTACACAATCCACATAACCAGAGCCTTAGATAGGGCTTTGAACTAAATAGTGGGGGATGGGGTCAACAAATTTGAAATGTATGGATGAGGGAAGGAGAGTGCAGAGGAGGTTACTGAATTCTCCAGAAGTAATAGGACAGATAGTTTAAGAAGGGATAAGAGTCTGTCAGGTAAAAATTGGACCAATATGAGAAGAGGGGTGGTGAAGTAAAGGTGTTATAATTGAATGCATACAGTTTACGGACAAAGTGGATGACCTTGTAGCAGAGTTAGAAATTAGTTGTTACAACTGTGGCATCACGGAGATGTGGCTGAAAGAGGATGAGAGCTGGAAGCCGAATAGCCAAGACCACACACCCTCTCGAAAAGTAGCTCTGCTGGTAAGGAATGACATTCGGTCCCTAGCAAGGGGTGACACAGGATCAGAAGATGGAGAATCCTTATGGGTAGAGCTAAGAAATTGTAAGGGTGAAAAGACCCTGATGGGAGTTATTTCTAGGCCTCCAAACAGTAGGCAAGATGTTGGGAACAAATTACCTCAGCAGATAGCCATCAAAGGCGATCACCAACATTGAGTGATAAAGTAAATGCAGATTTATTTTTTCCAATGAAACAAACAATTAAACAATAATTTCCAGTTCCTGAATTTATGCAAATAAATCTTTAATGAAATACACTTTTTGATATTGCCAGCTCAACAGCCCCACTGGGCCAATTTGAGCATGATCAGACTCATTATATCCTACAGGATTCAATGTTCTAAGGCCATTTCTTTCCCCTTGGAGATCCATGTCATTATTTTCCCTATTTCATCTTACTTTCATATTAAATCATTTGAATGACATTCCAGTTTATATCCTAGCACCATTAGGCTGACATGTCTACTGTTCCTTCCATATGTTCTTTCTCGATTGTTAAAAGTAGGAAAGGCTTTCATCAGTCTGAAGAAGGGTCTCGACCCAAAATGCTACCCATCCTATCTCAGGGATGCTGCCTGTCCCGCTGAGTTACTCCAGCATTTTGTGTCCATCTTTGGTTTAAACTAGCAACTGCAGTTCCTTCCTACACATAATTTTCATTTGTCCATTAACCGTCCAGATTCATTCATATAAAATCCCTCTAATATTTAATACTTGCATCCATTGTCTCTTATTTTAACTAATGTTTTTAAGTACTCAGTCAAATTCTTCATAAGAAGTGCAAGGTTTGTTTCACCATGTTGCATGGTCACTTTGGGCAGGCGTTCTGTAGTGGATCATTTTCTTATCAATGTCACAATCTGATTTTAAAAACACTATTTAAATTTATTTAAACACATAATGCTTTCATGTTAACAGCTACAAATCAAGCAATTTTGTTAGCTTGTTTTTCTGATTCTCCATCAACACCTGAATAAAACCGTACAAGTTCCTCTATCACACAGATTGCAGAGATGCTTTATGTCAGCTTAATTATTACTCATCAGATTTACTATCAGCTATCTTGTACAATCTTTTCAAACGGGTTCTCACACATGTATAATTTCAGATGTTACTCCATTTAGATCAACGAGATGACAGATAGATGCCACTGGGAGTACACATTTACTACATCAAATCTGCATTTTTTGCTAACATGACAATGCAAAACTTTATTTTATATACATTATAATACCGCTGCAGCAATTATGAAGCTACTCAGATCCAAGCAGCTAATCAACATTCACTTATTGTTTCACAATTACGCTAATTTAGAAATAATCAACCAGAGCATGTGCATAAGACTGTAAATGGGTCAACGCAAGAGAAGAAATGTCTACTAACACACAATTTTTAATAGCATTTGAAAACAAATGATTGACAACCACTTCCTTACTACAAAAAAAGACTGCGGATGATAGAAACAAAGAACTGCAGATACTGGTTAATACACGAGAGGAACAAAGTGCTGGAGTAACTCAGCAGGTCAGATAGCATCCCTGGAGAACGTGATAAAAATGATGTTT
Organism: Leucoraja erinaceus; assembly: GCF_028641065.1. Lineage (NCBI taxonomy): Eukaryota > Metazoa > Chordata > Chondrichthyes > Rajiformes > Rajidae > Leucoraja > Leucoraja erinaceus. The sequence continues at coordinate 81,855,800 of NC_073378.1, forward strand.
CAGGTCAAGACATCTGAAGGGCCTCGGCCTGGTCATTGGTCATTTAAAATTGGGAATTTTTTATTTAAAACACTTGGCTAAAAAAGTCATCAACTGAGGGTTGAAGAACAACATCAAACTGTTTCGGTGCTCCTCTCTACCTGTGAATGCTTTCTGACCTCCAGAGGGATTGACAAACTCCAGTCATTTACCCCGGACACTCCCTGTTTTGTTATATCAGAGGTACAGATCCACAAGGACAAGGACAAATTAATAAACCTACAGACTTGTTAGAAATCGACATTCTTTGAAACTTTATTATTTTACCCATCTGACTTAGCTTTGTGATTGCAACATGGAAGATAAAGAAACTATTCTAAATCATTTATATTTTTTAGTGTTTTACCATTCTTTCAAACCTACCCATCTGACTTATGTGATTGCAACATGGAAGATCCTTAAATCTTTAGTGTTACCAAAATGCTAAAATAACATATAATTTAAAAAAGGCTACCGTGTTCAGTGTTGGAACACCCTGTATATTGCTATCATTTAACACTCACTTCACTCCACCTGACCATTTCTCATCTTGAGCTCAGGACCAATTGTCTCCTTCATTCAAACAACAGTTGCTAGAGAGAGATAAGATCAATCCTTTTGACATCAAGACAATATTTAATTGGTGTCGTGAAGGGGCCTTAAAAAACCCGAAGGATCTCGACCTGAGACGTCACCTATTCCTTTTCTCCAAATATGCTGTCTGACCTGTCGTGTTACTCTGTCCTTTTGTGGCTGAAGACAATGGGAATTGGGAATACACTGTGGCTGAAATCAATCTTAGAACACAATATTGCAAATGAAGCCAAAATGATCTCAATCCAAGGATATTACTGCAGGAGATCCTCCGAGCAGTAGCTATGAGTAGCCACCATCACCTTGTTCAGTAATTACATTCCCTGAATCATAAGGTAAATTGAGGTCATTGACAAATGATTGCACAATGTTCACTATGTTTGCAATTCCTCTGACAACGAGTGTTCAACCATCCACCTTCCAGCAACATTAACCTTATCAACATCCTGGTGGGCATGGAAAATAAACTTAAATGGACCATTCCTTTCCAAACGCTCTTCATATAAGCATACAAATTATGAGCAAGAGTCAGCCACTTGGGTCCCTGCAACTGCCTCAACCAGTCAATAAGATCATGATTAGAAACTCTGCTGCTCATTGCCACATTCTTATTTCATGTTCATAAGTGATAGTAGCAGAATTAGGCCATTCGACCCATCAAGTCTACTCCGCCATTCAATCATGGCTGATCCACCTTTCCCAGAGTCCCTGCTTTCTCTACACTACCTGCCTCTCCATCTATCATCTGCAAACTTGACCAAAAAGCCTTCACCCCAGCGCCTTGAACATTGACTTCTCCAATTTCCGGTAGCCCTTGCAATCCCCTCCCCTTCTCAGCTCTCGCTCAGCCCTCTTATTGCCCATTTCCTTCGCTCCATAGATGCTGCCGCACCCGCTGAGTTTCTCCAGCACTTTTGACTATCATTGATATACAACGTGAAGAGTAGTGGCCCCAGCACTGACCCTTGTTGAACTCCGCTAGTCACTGGTAGCCAACCAGAAAAGCCCCCCTGGTTATTGCCACTTTTTGCCTTCTACCATTCAGTCAACCTGCTAGTATCTGCCCTTTGATGCCATGGGCTCTCGTCTTTTTTAGGAAGTAGTCTGTTCCACATGTTTGGAAGATGGTGAGCAGCTACAAAGTGCTATAAATGGAGTGAATGAATGGCATCTCATCCATCACTCTCGACAATCAAGGAAGCCACTTTCATCTAGATAGCATTTTAAGTTGTTAATGTTGCACTCATGGAGATAGACAGAATCACATTTCTCAAGTACCCAGCAAATGGGTCTATATTTAAAGCGAGAGCCGAGGTGGATAGATTATAGCTTAAATATTATGCACATAGACAAGTTGCCGTCCGAGTTACAATTCACCCTGGCTTGAACACAATACGCATCTTACTTAACCGTCGTTAGCTATAAACCCCGTATCTCCCAAGTTCACAAATACGGTGGGAATACCGTCACCAGCCGGACTGCAAAGCAGCTGCTCACCACTAAGTTGTCAAGGACGAATGGGGACTAAATGTTGATGTCGCCTGTGACACCCACTTGGTCAGTGCGAAAATGAAGTCACTTCAGCTTTTAGACTTCAGGTTACAAGTATTGATTCTGAAAGGTTGAACAGTTGAATGTTGAACAATGTTCGCTTACTATCTAGTTCGCACGCCTCGCATGGGAACACCAGGAAAAGGTAATGTGTTCCTCCTCCATGAGCAGGAAAACAGTCAACTTCCCGAGTCTCGCATTCAAATTAACTACCCATGGACTTAACCCTCTCTCTTCCCAATTACAATGTGACCATATTTCACTGTCAATGTTTTGTTTTTAATAAATATAGATATAATATATATATTCATGCCTTTTCCAAACGGTTCTGCGTTAAGTACTTCGTTAAATACTTCGGGTATTGAATGGAACGAAATGACAGAGCAAAACACAAAGTGTTGGGGAACTCAGCGGGCCAGGTAGCACTTGTGGAGGGACTGGACAAGCGACGTTTCGGCTCGGGTCCCTTGTTAGACCATATAACAGAACATGTGTAACATCTTCCACTTTTCATTTCGATTAGTATGCCGTGCGAATACTTTCTACAAATGCTGCAATCTAAAAGAACATCGAATACCTGACGGCCCACCCCCAGTCTGCCAAATTACACTGAGGTGTTGTCTAGTTATGCCTGAAGTTGAAATCAGACAACGCAACCTCTCCTGCACACCATTTCATTCGACACTTACTAGTCAGAAGCCGCCCAATAATTATTTTTTGCAATACTGCCAGATGTAGTAACCGTGTTAAGCAAAATTTAATTCCAGTAATTTTCCAGGAAATTACTCATAATAATGGCCCGGCAACGTCTTGCGAACTCAACGCGCTGGGACACTGCATTACTTAAACTAAGTAAATTAACACTCGAGAGATAGGAATCCTCCGCTCCCCGCTGTGCCGGTGCCCTAGGCATTTACGGCGTCTTTAGGACGGTAAAACATCGCCTCTGCTCATTTTTAAAACTCGCGTTTCAGATGTAAAGACATGTGGCACAATCTCTTATTCTGATCATCATTGCCGTCAACAGTGACCCGACACCAGGTACTTTAGGATCTATTTCTAAAGTCACCGAAAAGTATAACATCATTAGTTCTAGACGTTTAGAATATGTCTACATATTCAACTAAAACATCTCACTTTTCTTTCACTTGGGAAAAAAATCATTGTCTCAAGTCCGTGTTCATACAAAACGTTTTGTTACCATTTAGCAAATGGTGCTAATAATCATCAGTTTAATATCACTTGGCTACAACTCAGTAACATTCCCAGCACTTAAAAGTGCACTGTAATTATTGAACAAATAGTTCAAAAATAAACATTATCCAGCACGGGTGTGTGCGCAAGGTGGCGCAGCTGTTGAACTGGGTTTACATTTGGAAAAAGTTCACCTCCTTCTATAAGTCTTCCTTAGATACAATGCGACAAACAGCCATCAACAAGCCGGTAGGGAGACCAAGTCATGCGCCGACTGCATGGAGTTAGAGGAGCCGATGCCTCCTACAGCCCGCGACCACATACATACACCCACCTTTACCTGGGTGCTCTGGGATCCGACACTCTGCTCAGCAACGCTACGCTGCCCACTTCCACTCTTAGTCCGAGCAGCAAAATGTAAATCCGCAGAAGAAGCCGTCAGAATAACCGAAGACAAAGGCGTTTTGCTTCAGAAGAAAAGGCAGATCGCGTCGGAAAGTAGCACAAGAAGGTTTGCAGACGCGGGCCGATGCAGGCAGGCTGCAGCCGCCAACTCCGAGCAGCGACTATCCCCAATCACAGAGCACGCCGCTCGGTGATGCGAGGCGCACACCATCGCCCACCTCCACTGCATTTCCATGACGTTTCCTTGTCAAGTTTGGATGCTCTTTACAGAGACTGCAATTGTAGGCAAACTCACTGTTGGTAGTTCAGGTAATTGTGAGTGTTGATATAGGTGTTAGCTGTGATGGTTCTGTGAATACCCACTGATTCAGTTGGACAAAATCTCTCAACACGTTATATTTAATCGCAGTATTTACTTCCAATGGCAAACAAAACACAGTAGGTGGAGAGAGACTGATCTGACGCGATATCCATAAAGGCTGATACTCTGCTAACCGAGGAGTTCAAAGCTAATCTTCAACGTCCATATTTAAAAACAAATCATGATTCTGAGACATGTGAAGCCGGTCCTTTGGCGAAAGGTGGTTTGTTGGAATAAATGGTTTTCAAAAGTGTTGAAACATGATTACTGTGTTGACATATAGGTGTGAGAAAATAATTTCAAATAGCCCGATTGAGGATCCTGATACAGTACTTAATATTGAACATAAGGGAGAGGGTGCACAGTAGATTGAACTGAAAACACCAAAGTGTGAGCGACAGATTTAAGGAATGTTACACCCTGAACCCTGTGTAAATTGGTCAAATGGAAACGTTGAAATAGCACACTGCCAAATTGCAGTTTAACATTGGAAAAAGGTTGCAGATTAACTTTGACGACTTTAGAATTCATATATTTGAATGTCACACGGACGTATGTCAATGACAGAAAACATAGGGTGGAATAAACGTTAAATAAAGATACAAAGTGCTGGAGTGACTCAGTGGGTCCAGGCAACAACTCTTGAGACTGAGGAAGGGCCCTGACTCATACATCATCTATCCATGTTCTTGAGAGGTGCTGCCTGATTTGCTGAGTTACTCCAGTACATAGTATCATTTTTTATTGTAAACTAACAACCGCAGTTCAATGTTTCTATATGAACGAAGGTAGGCGACCTTTATGGATTTTGGAAGTAAATAAATCTTAACGTTGGTGATAGTAGGATATTGGATTTAACGTTCAAACTCTACACATGGCTACAAGTGAACCTTTCTCACACCAAATTGTAATTTGAGAAGGGATTTCTCTTAATCAATTTTATATAAATAGTATAAATCTAAGATGGTATTGGGTGAAATATACATGGCATGAAGATGATGGGTGTCGTTGGGCTCCAGGTCATCAGGGGCTGTGGATACCAATGCAGAGTGTGTAAAGGGAAATAGGAGTAAGTCCAGGAGGAGGAATAGAAATGTGAGGCCTAGTGACTGGATTTGCATAATTGGATGGAACCCTATGGGGTTAATCAGAGCTGTGAATTGAAGCCTTGGAGCAATGGAAAGGAGCAAAAGTGATCAGGCAGAGAAACAGAGTTGTGGGTTGTGGGCTGGGTGTAGGGGTTGTGGGCTGGGTGTAGTGACTCGAGTGGTGAATCGAGGCAAAAGTGAGAAGGAGGAGAATGTGTAATTAGGGTCTGGAAGTTTGAGGAGGGGAATGGGGAGGCAATGAAGAACATGCCTGAATGGACTAGGTATTAAAGAAGGGATTTGGAACCTGAGATTGGAGATTGGGGACCGTGGGAGTAGAGGACCGAGGTTTATATTGGTAGGGATTTCAGTGTGTCACTTCAAACTGAAAATGATTGTAACTAGATTTCACTCTGAGAAAAAAATAATTCAATTCAATTCAATTCAACTTTAATGTCATCGCACAAATACAAGTATGAGTACAACAAAATACAGTTTTGCGTCAGTCCGTAGTAGTTGTGCATAAAGAAATAAAAAAAATAAAAAATAGAAAGAGAGAAGATACAGAATAATCAAAAAATACAGAATAATTAAACAATGGGGACGGAGGAACCGGAGAAATTTATCGGCGGGACTCCGAGTTCAGCAATGTGATTGTGTTGTTGTAGAACTAACAACTGCAGTTCCATGTTTCTACATGAATGAAGGTAGGCGACCTTTATGGATTTTGGAAGTAAATGATCTTAACGTTGGTGATGGTAGGATATTGGATTTAACGTTCAAGTTCTACACATGGTTACAAGTGAACCTTTTTCACACCAAATTGTAATTTGAGAAGGGATTTCTCTTAATCAATTTTATATAAATACTATAAATCTAAGATGGTATTGGGTGAAATATACATGGCATGAAGATGATGGGTGTCGTTGGGCTCCAGGTCATCAGGGGCTGTGGATACCAATGCAGAGTAAATTGTGCAGCATTGAAAAAAATAGCCCCAGCATTTCTGGGCTTTTAATTTAATTAGTCAATCCTTCTGTATTCATAATATCTAAAATCCATGTTCACATGCAAGGTTTTGAAAGAGACTCAATCCCAAGAGTACAATCTGACAAAATATATGGATTGGAGAACAAAATGTTCAAATCCAACATGATATTCTATGGGAGAAAAATAAAGTATCAAAATAAACATCTACAGTTTGGGTTATAAACATTAAACCCAATTTTGAACACTGACTTTAACCCAATTCTTACAATGCACAAAAATAAACAAATTGAACAACAAGTACCCCAAATGTGCTGCAATACTTTTACGTTTCTGGAGGGAATTTCCCGAATGTATGACAGTGACACACAAGAATGTGTGGAATGCAAAGTTAATTCAATTCAAACAATCTTCCATGAACAAGTTCGAACCCGGCAGCCAAAGTGACCGTTGGAACAAGTTTAACTCCTGCGGTTGAAGTCACCACCGAGAATGAGGACGAGCCGGACAAGGATCGCTGAGAACAAAAATGTGTTGGCCGCCGAGAATGAAGACCCAACAGCCATGTGCGGGGAATGCTCGGAGCCTTAAAGACCGAGTCGAGGATGGAGCGCTGGTTTCGACAGACATGAGGAGTCGATGGTAGGAGAGGGACCGGAGTATTACCTCTAGTGCCTTTACGCTGCATGTCGGCTGCATGAGGCCTCCGCCCAGGGACACAGAGGCGGTCAACAGAGGAGAGGGACTTGTGGTCAGGCTTACCTGGATTGGAGCCACTCCAATATTTCCAACACATGGACTGGACTTTGCAGTATGGACTGTTTGTGTTTTCTGTATTTTTCTTTTCTTTTTTTAAAAGGAGTCAAAATTGTGGCAACTGCATTTTGTTGTTTTGCAAAAGAATTTCACTCAGCTGTGCAAATGTGAAAATAAAAACCATTGATGTGTAACAAACAAAACCTTGCACAATAATATGGAAATAAGAACATATTCATACCAGAAAATGCAGATCTGCTGCAAAATTAAGTTATCGTGTACTTGTGAAAATTAGTGGATTTGGTTGGCAAAAGAGCATGAAGTTGTCTTTCAATTGTAGCCACCCCAGTTGATTTCCAGCAATACATACTAATTCTAAATAAATAATTTTGAGTTAGTTAGTAAAAAAATATTATTTATTAATAGAGTTAATACATACTGGAGTCAGTAACAGTAAAGTTTGCCATACAAATCTTATTAAAAAAATGTTAAATAAAATATTAAACTTTATATTACCAGTTTTCCTATAAATAAAGATCACTCCTCAATGAGATATGTGTACATATAAATTAACCATATATATGCTCTGCATTGATTAATGCGAGTAGTTTTCAGTGGATGATTGCCATGAGAAAGGTTGTTTGTGGAACAGCTACTGATTCTTGAACCAAGAGAGTTGTTGAAAGACTAAAAAACAGACACTTCTAGTGAATAGTGAACAGCAAAATACTACACATTTGGATTTATTTTAGTCGAAAAAACAAATGAGTTGCCATGTGTATCATATTCAGAAAATTTCTTTTTGCAAGGATTTCTATGTGTTATCAATTCTGTGCAAAAAGGATTGGATATTAAATGCCTAATATGATAAGATGCATCACTTGGTAACAATGACCCTTCTTCAGACTGATTAAGGTGTTAAAAAACATTTGAAATCACTCAAGTTAAATAATGTTATACTGTAGGTGAAATATCAATGAGCATTTCAGAAATTAGGTGACTTTAAAAAAAATGCTTTTTACCAAAGATACACAAAGTCGTTCTATCTTTTAAAGCCTTTGGCCACAATCTTTTCTGTCAGTTATTTTCATAAAGCATTTAACACATTTTGTTCTCTAAGCATAGATATTTTATTTTTGAGCAAAAATACCATGTATACATTTTTTTTTAAATCCCTAAAGCCAGGCAATCCAGTCTCTGATATTCAGAAACCTTCGATCCTTATTTCCGGACAAAATTATATTCTCAATTGCATACTTTAAAAATAGGGTGTACATATTAAACCATGTACCTGTGTAGAAAGAACTGCAGATGCTGGTTTAAATCGAAGATAGACACAAAATGCTGGATTGGAAACATTTCGGGTCGAGACCTTTCTTCAGGATGATTTACTTCAAACCATGTTTCTTCCTGGCTCGTGAAAAGTACACATAGTCTTGTAGGCAAACAACATTTTAAAATAATCTTAAACCTCTGTACACACAAGGAACTGCAAATACTGGTTTACAAAAAAAAAATCAGGTCAGGCAGTAACTCTGGAGAATATGGATAAGCGACCTTTTTGGACGAATGCCGCCTATTCATGTTCTCCAGAGATGCAGCCTGACCCACTGAGTTTCTCCAGCACTCTGTGTCTAAACTTAAACCTCTAATGCCCAGTAATATTTTATGTGCTGTGAATGATGGCAAACATTTTACTTTACAGATTTATTCTACATTTCTCTATTGATTCATTGGTGAATTTCTACATTGTTTAGTTTAGTTTAGAGATACAGTGCAAAACAGGCCCTTCGGCCCACCAGGCCCGCGCCAAACAGCAATCCCTGCTCATTAACACTATCCTACACACACTACGGACAATTTACATTTATCAAGTCAATTTACCTACATACCTGTATGTCTTTGGAGTGTGGGAGGAAACCGAAGGTCTCGGAGAAAACCCACGCAGGTCACGATGAGAACGTACAAACTCCGTACAGACAGCACCCGTAGTCGGGATCGAACCTGGGTCTCCGCCACTGCAAGCATTGTAAGACAGCAATTCCACTGCTGCGCCACTGTACCTGCCCTAATGTGCATACTTAGTGAGATCAAGAACTTACTGAGATTAAGATTGATGTTTATGGCAAAGCTGAGATCTTGCTTCATGCAATGCTGTATACATTTATTTTCTCACTATCCTTTTCTCTATTTTGTAATAGTTCTTGTTATGCTGCTCGCTCGCTCTCTCTCTCTCTCAAAACATTTTCACACACTGTCCTTTCACTTCATCTCTATTATCAGACACATTTGGACACAATTTCCAGCTTTCATTTCATGAAGTGGGCTGGACGTACCAACTTTGGGGTAATTGGGCAGCTGCCACTCCCAGCACTATCTGCTATGCTCCCCAGCACCAGGATCTGCAGGCAATTATGTCTCCTACATTATTCTGCTGTGGATAAACAACAATACCAAGGGATTTAACCATCATTTGCCTTATATTTGCTACAGCTGGCTAGGCAGAGGATGATTGAGCAATGGCTGTTGTAGGTGAAGGATGGCACGTTCACAGGCCGTTGTTGAGGAAGTGTCAATGTGGTTGAGTCAACAGAGTGGGCCGCTGGAGACCCTGAGCAGCCTGGGGCTCAAATAGATTGGGCACTGCTCCGTGGCCTAATGTGCAGAATGACGCGGCCTGCAGCGGTAGAGGATATCGACACATCATAAGGCCAGGCCTTGCAACCCCTGCAAGTCAGACCCAGTGCCGCTGCCAGAACAATGAGCTTTTATGGCCAAGTTAAGGCTAACTGTTTAAGAAAATGTTGAACTTGTAGGGTACAGGATCGCACCTAAAACTTGGTGGCTCGTGTGCACTGACTCAGTGTAGTCCACTGTCTTATACTCTTATAGTATGATCGTGCCTGATTTATAGTGGGATTGTCACTGAACAATATATAATTCTCTACATGCAAAAAAAGAATTTCACTGCACATCAGTGCACATGAAAATAAAGTACAATTGAATAGGGACCTGAGCAGCAGTGAGCTGAACCTACTCTCATATCCCTTTACGTCTAATTATGGAAAGTTACCACATTTCCACAGGAGCCGAGTTCAGCTTTAGAAAGGAACAGATCAACCCCACTGATCACTTTTTTTTCTTTAATAGCTTTACCACATCTTCCTGGCATGCCGTTGTTTGCAGAGCGTCCACTGGGAGATTGTACTAAATAATTGATATTACTAGCCCCATTACATCCACAACAAAAGGTGCCAGGCAAATGAAGCCACTCACAGTGGAAAGTCTACAATGTGTGGAATCCTTTCTATTCCATAACAAGTGTCACCATACATATTACAATCTCACACCTAATTCATTTACAGCTCTGATTGCTCTCTCCATCTCTGTTGATGACAGATATTATTACAGGATGCTCACAGAGTAGCTTCCTTAATTAAGTACTCTGAGCCAAGAACAGCATCCGCTGAGAGCAAATGCAGACCACTAATATCCTTGATTTTCCATGTCCTAAAATTAAGTGAGAGAAAATTATTTTCTATGGAACCACAGTTTCCAGAGCTGCACCCTCTACAAGCAGTTTATCTTGCCGAGTGAGAGTGCCTGATTACTGGATTGCCCTTTATTCTCATAAACTGAATTCATTATGAATGGTTATGGGGTAGATCTTCCTCCCGCTCTGCTCAACATCAAGTGGGCATGTCAGACAAGTTCTAAGATTACCTTCAGAAATAAAAGTCTTAGCAGAACATTGGTGTGAAATCCCGAAGACACCTCAGGAGATGTGGCAGATACTGCAGGGAGGAATGCAATTGGTTTAGGAAGGATTGGCAATAGTTCTTACATGGAACATAATTGCCTTCAAAAATAAAGAGCTTTGTAAATTATCTCAGCTTTCAACTCCAAGGTGACACTCAGAGTCCATCATGACTTTTTCCACTCCAGATTCTGCAGACTGTAGGCATCACTGAAGTGTCTTTGTAAGTGTCCTGGCTGTGATGATTACTCTGCCCTTGCAATTAAGAGAATAGAATGGATTCAGTTTTCACAGACCTGCCCTGACAGAGTGGCTCTTAATATCACTGGACGTAGTTAGTTCCCACATGATACGGTGGTCCAGAAGGTTAGATCACATGGATTCCAGGGCTGGAAAGCCAATTATATATACAAAATAATGAAGTCCAATGTAAGCTTTACAGACAGCACCTCGATTTTCTATTAGGTTTCTGAACTTAACACTGAATGAGGATAATGGTTCTTCTATTCCCAGTTACACCACCTCCAGACCAACTTTTTAAAGTTTACTTGTTCTATTACCACCTTCTTTCACCATGTGCGAGTTCATTTTGCCAGCCTGTCTCAAAGGAATGGTGGGTGTTACTGAGATGCAGTGCCAACATTCTGATATCATAACCTTTTACAAAAGTTGGCAGCGTTGGTATGGAGATAAAGATGGATAGAATTGATTTTTCCCTTGTCTAAGCACTACAATTATTTAGCTATTATTTCGAAATGCATCCTTGGGGAAGTAATAAATGTGTCCTGCAGCATGCACTTCAAATTGAACTGGATAAACCTACAATGGTTGATAAACAAAGTCCAAGCTTTGAGGCTATTTAAGTTGAGATGAAAAACTGCTTCCTGTTTAAGAACGTGATAACATGTCTAGTTGCTCTGGAGCACCGGTACAAAAGTATCGTGAGTTTAAAATGTGCATTAAGTTAAAGGAATTGTATCACTCATTTAACCAGCAAGTTTACTAATTTGATTTACATTCAATATGATCACCAGAATTTAAAAAAAATGAAAATATGCAATAATAGACAATGTTGAAAGCTGAATGCTACATCAGCTAATATAAGCAATATTGTTCAAAGATTTGTTCTTACATTTTAAGGAAGGATTTTGCATTTATCATGAGTCCAGGACATGCTCAATGCTTTTAGTTAATTGAGTATTATTTATTTATATATATATATATATATATATATATATATATATTTATTAGAAGCAAATGTACAAAATAGAACCAACGGCATATAAAATTATACAATTGTTGTACAGCTTCAATTTTAACTTTTCAGAGAATTGGAAAAAAAGGAGAAAAAGCAAAAAAGAGAAAAAGTGAATGTGCAAAGATAGAACCCCTAGACTACCAAAGTAGTGTAGACAAAGAGTGAATAAATGAAAGAAAGAAGAGAGGAATAGAAAAAAAATAAAAGGACAAAAAGAAAAATAATATTTGAATTGAAAATGTAATATTTTTTAAGTGCAATTACAGCGGTAATGTTAGAAACATTGCAATGCCACAAGCATTGCTTCCACAAAAGGCAATGAACAAATGAGCAGGTTAGCTATGTGATGGATATTAATTTCTCAGTTTCTTTCAAAGTCAAAATAGGAAATCCTCTATGATAGGTTAGGGTCTTATCCAAATGGCAGCACTACCAGCTGTGTGACGATCCTTCATTAAGTACTCAACACTGAAAATATACAGTAAGTTTCTTAAATAGTATGGAAACATACCTGCATGCAAGTCACAAAATAAATGGAATTGCTGTAAATCATAGATAAAGTTCAATCTCGCATAAGCTGAAGTATTTGTGTGTGATCACCCACTGTACTCACATTGAGAGAAGGACACCTTGTGGCCACTACTTGCAGTTAAAATTAAGGCATGAGGTGAGTCGAGTTTGAATTAATAAGACCAATAACTACATAGAAACATAGAGAATAGGTGCAGGAGTAGGCCATTCAGCCCTTCGAGCCTGCACTGCCATTCAATATGATCATGGCTGATCATCCAACTCAGTATCCTGTACCTGCCTTCTCTCCATACCCCCGATCCCTTTAGCCACAAGGGCCACATCTAACTACACCTTCATGCATGAGGTGACAGTCCCTTAGAGCCATTCAACATGATCATGGATGATCATCTAAAATCAGTACCCCGTTCCTGCTTTTTCCCCAAGGTATACAAATAGTCACCCATAAAGGGTGCTTACAAAGTTACAATTACCACGCCCTCCCCTGCCCCAACACCAGTTGCACCTTTGTTCTTCCCCCTCCCTCACGACAGTCCTCCCGCGTCGGGTCCTCCAGTCCATTGTCATCATCAATTATTGTTAGTCAATCAAGCTAGATGGACAAAGAAAAATAACTATACCTTCCCTATATTGCCTTCTTGGATATTTGCTAAATTAAAGGAGTCAATAGACTTTTAGTATGCTTATAACTATCCTGTTTAATTATAATAATAATTGACAATAATTTCAACTGTTATATTCAGTAGGATCATTTACAAATGCATACTTTAGGATTATATTGCTGAAAACTAGATTTCGTTTTTAAATAACAAGCAGCAAATGATTTAGTAGAATAGCTTATCAGGTTTGATTGAAATAGTCATTGAGTCATACAGCACGGAAACGGACCCATCGGACCAACTTGCCCATGCCGACTAAGATACCCAATCTCAGTGGCAGACTGGGTATCTTATTGGTTGCCAGGAGACAAAGGGGGCCCACTTCATCAGGGGCCCACCTGCCTTTGGGCAAGCTGACACCCTGGTCAGTCCGCCACTGCCCAATCTACATTAGTCCTACCTGCCTGCGTTTGCCCCATATCTCTCTGAACCACCTCCTCTGGCAGCTAGTTCCATATATGCACCACCTTCAGTGTAAAAAGGTTGCCCCTCGGGTTTGTGTTAAATATTTCCCCCTCCCCACCATCTACCTTAAACCTATGTCCTCTGGGTCTTGATTCCCCTACTCTGAGTAAAAGACCTTGTGCAGTCACTCTGTTAATTTACCCTCATTATTGTATAGACATAAAAATAACCCCCAGACTTCTGCACTCCAAATAATAAAGTCTTACTTCTATTGCAGATATAATTACTCACTTCACAATCTGTTTCAGGTTTCAGCATCTACATATTTATTTTGTTTTAAACAGAGCATCTCTTGTTCTTGTTCAGGGAACGTACTTGTGATAGCCTTCATTGTGTTTTTAACATGTTCATTTCAGACTTCTCAAAATTGCAAAAATAAAGACGGATTTTTAAAATTAAAATCACTATAATTCTGGGGAAAACACTCAACCCTTATATTCCACAATCATAGTTGGAGATATTACATTATTGAATCCATTTTGAATTCCATTTATTGGTGAACAGTTATGCTGAACTACAACATGAAACACAGCATTATTTAAATTATAAATGAAAGGAATGCTTATTGCATACGGGGCAGAGATTTTGCTCAATATGCATTAGTCCTCCATTCCCTCTCCTCCCACCCCACTAACCATTAAACTTAGTAGTAATTGCAGCTCAAGGAAAGCTTGGACTGGAAGGTTTGCAGTACTTAAGGACATTTAAAAAAAAGCTTTCAGTAGAGATCTGTTTATATGAGTTAATTATGGAAAAAATATGAATATATCATGATCCTTCTCCAGCTTTGTGATTGATAAGATTATCAAAGATTAGAATTCTGATGTTGACAAGTAGACTTCTTATGATTCTTATGAATCTGATTGAGTTTTCTGAAAAAGTAACATAAAGGTTAATGAGAGGACAAAGGACATTTATTATCACATACACCAATTGGTGCAATGAAAATTGAGTTACCATGCAGCATAAGATAAACACAACACGTTAGAATTTAACATAAAACATAAAAAATATCTCCCCACAGCAGAATCAACGTTTCCCACTATGAGGGCAGGCACCAAAGTTCAGTCCTCTTCCTCTGTACACCCGTGGTCCGGGCCTATTGAGGCATCCACAGTCGCCGCGATGGTGGCCCGATGTTTGTTTCAGGCCCTCGAACGGAAGAACACTCTCAGCGGCCCGGAACCTCTGAATCGGCCGCTTCCTTCCGGAGTCCGTGGCTTCCGATATCCACAGGTTAAGTTGGGTGGAGATTCAATGCTAGCGCCCTCGGCGAGAGATCCCAGGCTCCGCGATGTCAAAGTCAGCACCGCCAGCGGCTGGAACCTCTGCAGATCACAGCTCCACGGTGTTCAAAGTCGGCATTCCCAGCACCCTAGAGCTCCAACACAGCGATTCCCGGCAAGGCATCGCTCGCTCCGCGATGGAACCCAGTGCTGCGGCGCTGCTGAAGCTGAAGCTCTGGCCGGTCTCCGGCAGGAAAGTCCGCGCCAATCCAGATGGGAGGTCGTGAGGAGGGGGGCGAAGATGCGACTCGAAGAATAGTCGCATCCTTGACCAGGAAGTGCCTAAGAAAAACAGTTCCCCCTCCCCCCACATAAAAAAGACTAAGAGACCTCCAAAAACAAACTTTAAAAGACTAAAAATAACAAAAAGAATGAAAGGAGACAGCTGCAGGTGAGGCAGTCACTCTCGATGGCGCCATCACTCGAGAAAGCAAGGCCAAAGACATTGTCTGTATGGACTATAATAAGGTATTTTATAGATAGCGAAGATCAGAACCAAGAAGGCGCATAGAATTTCAATTTAATGTCTCATGTAAAGTGCAACCTTCCTTCATTGCAGCACTTACTGTCAGCCTAGATTGTCCTTCTCAAGTCACAAGAGTGAATCATGAATCTTCAACCTCTCACTCCAAAGGGAAAATGCCACTCACAGATGATGATTATAAAAAATATATATTCAATACATCTAGTGGGCCGTAGTAGGCAAATGACAAGCAGTTCAGTTCAGTTTAGTTTATTGTCATTTGTTTAACACATACTGTGAAAACATAGCACAAGACAAAATCTAGACTGAAGTTTGACCTGGTTTGCAAGTGACCTACCAGGCTTGGCAGTAAAAATTACAGAGCGCACTAAAATGTCCTCTTGAATATAATCACTGAAGGTAAGAGACTTTGTAGTAACTCCACGGCAATTAAGGTGTAGATGGAGATGACAAGTATCTTGACAGGAGACAGACAGAGAAAGAGATGCTACACACTACAGAACAAAAGAAGCACAGTGAAAGAATGTCAGGTGATCGACATATGGAGAGAGCATAGCTGCAATAGCTTTATAGCTGAATGATCTGACCATGAGAAACAATATAAACAAGAATGTCCTGGAATGGCCATATTGTGAAGAGACTGCATGATAAATGGAGATGCTGGCCAAAGTTGATTGGAAAAGGACCCTTGCATTAATGAAATTGGAGCAACAATGGTAGGAGTTTCTGGGAGTAATTTGAAAGATGCAGGATCTTTTCATCCCAAAGAGGAAGAAAGATTCTAAGGGGAAAATTATGCGGCTGTTGCTGACAAAGGAAGTCAAAAACAACATTAACTTAAAGACAAAGCATTAAAGACAAATAATATTGCAAAGCTGGTGGATTGAGAAACTTAAAAAAAACAACAGAAGGTAAATAAAAAGGCAATAAGGGGAGAACATTTGAAATATGAAGGTAAACTAGCTAATCATATAAATGAGGGTAACACAAGTTTCTTCAGATATACAAAAATTAGAGAGAGGCAAGAGCAGACATTGGAGCGCTGGAAAATGACGCTGGAGAAGTAGTAATAGGGAATAACTAAAAGGCACCAGCAACATGCCAGAAATTCAAGTGATTCAGGGCGCAGAAGTTAGTGGAATTGCTATTACTCGGGAGAAGGTGCTTGGGAAGCTGTACGAACTGAAGGTGGATAAGTCACCTGGACCAGGTATACTACACCCCAGGGTTCTGAAAGAGGCAGCTTTAGAGTGACATTTCAAGAATCACTAAAGTCAGAAATGGTTCCAAAGGAATGGAAAATAGTAAGATTAAACGAGAACTTACCAGTTTGAAGTTTGATCTGTATTTTATGAGGAGTTACGATGAGGGTTTACGTGAAGAAGCCCGCCCCAGGACGCGTTGCGGCATACTTCAAAGCAGCGGTGTGGAATCACAGATAGACACAAGTATTTGAAGTAACATAGTAAAGAACAAAGAGACATCAATTATCAGTTTGATCCATGTAATGAGGGTGGGAGCGGAGGGCACGTAAACCCTCATCGTAACTCCTCATAAAATACAGATCAAACTTCAAACTGGTAAGTTCTCGTTTAATCTTACTATTTTACTTCGGAGTCACGTGAGTGATTCCGTGAAGGTTTCAAAGCTCTGTGATTGCAAACCGTGTAACAGTTATACTACACTCACTGCCGAAGTCTTTGAGGGAGGAAGTGTGTATCGTAACCAACCAATGATTCTGTTATAGAAACCCCAATGGTATTTTACAATAGACACTGAAGAAATTTAAATGCTCCCTTTGGCTAATTTGAATATTTGCAGATTGGAATCTTTCCTGCAAATGAAAAAACAGGTTTTGTCAACAGTTTATAATAAATTATTTCTCTGAACGTTTTACCCCCACTATTCTGCTGGAGCCAGGATGTGGTTTATAGGTACGTCCATTCTTTTGCCGTTGACGTGGAAGCTTCTCCTGTGGGATGACAACTTTGACATGTTAGTTTTATCCCAGGAGCTTTAACCTGCTTGAGCCATTTCAAAAAAGGCTTGTTACCCGACCACAAGGTTTTTTGTGACCAACCCACAAGGCTTTTCATCTCCCTCGCATAATTAGGTTGTGTCTATGTAAGGTACAAAAGGGTCTTGGTACATTACTGTGTTTTCTGGCGGGTAAGCCTGGATTTTATGACTGGATAAGGTATTCCTGGTCTGATTTGACCATTCCCTGGACAAATGATAGAGATCTGGTCTGAAGCTGTGAGCATGGTGTCCAGTTGAAATAGGAGTAGTGACTGGACCCTCTGTGCTGCTCAGTGTGCCTTCAACATATGTTTTAAGTGCATAGAAGGTTCAGGTTTAGGGCTCTGGCTGGTGAGTATCCCCTGAAGTATGGTTAACCATTGTGACATCCCAACATATGGGTGTACTTGGTCTAGGGCTTTAGAGTTTAATACCCTTCAAATTTACCCCCAGCCAGTAACCCATACCTGTTGTCCTGTAGCTGTTTTGAAAAGAACAGTCAGGGCAATTCTAGCTGTGTTGATGGTACTGTAGCCGAATCCTTCATCGTGATGACGGTTCTCCAGGAATTCCAGTTTGTAGTACCTGTATCGGATGAGTAGGTTTTCCCTGTATCCTTGCAGCACTTCTGTTGATGCTGGACAAGTGTTGTAGTCCAGTGAATGTTCAAAAGGATGCTGACATGGTGTTGATTGTTCAGTATAACAATCCCAGTCCCAGAGGCTTGCGCAGAATCTGCAGCTCAGGAGCTTATTTTCTCATGGCACAGTTGATTTGTGCCCGGCTCCGATTGTTAATAATCCTGGGTACTGGAAAAACTCCATGCAAGTTGATTGTTCAGTATAACAATCCCAGTCCCAGAGGCTTGCGCAGAATCTGCAGCTCAGGAGCTTATTTTCTCATGGCACAGTTGATTTGTGCCCGGCTCCGATTGTTAATAATCCTGGGTACTGGAAAAACTCCATGCAAGTTCCAACAATCATGTCATAGCGTAAGTTCTGAAACAGAATCCTTTTGTACTGTGCGTTGTTCTCGATTGGTGAGGCAGAAGGGAAAAATACATAGAATTAATTTCACCAATGCAACATGAACGCATTTGTCTATCAATATTATAAATATATTGTTGAATGACAACATGACCTATAGGTCAGAAAAGTTAATATATATAGCTGACAAGCTTTCTGCTGGCACTATCTGTCCCAGAGAAATTTTTTTATATATATGAGGATTCCACTGCCCCAGGGTCTGGTTTCCCCCCGCGACATACATAGGACATCCCCGAACCTCTGGTGATATAGCATTGATGCAAATAATCGATATCAGATTCACATTCCATTTTAATTGTCATTGTCAGTGTGCAGTACAGAGACAATGAAAATGCATCGTATAGCTTGATAGTTTGTTAAACTTTATATGAAAACATCTACTTGATGTTGTCCTTAATTTTTTGTGACCTGGTGTCTGTCACTGTATTTTGCTTACCAGGCAGGTAAGTTGTTGATAGTCCAATACCTCTATGGATATACCATTGCCAAATTGTTTTGACCAACTTGTCATATGATACCGACTTTATGCTGCCATATGGTTAATATAGGCCACCTCCATAGTGTAGTCTATTTATACCCATACATGCAAGTACTTAAACTCATGAATTTCACCCGAGCATTTTTAGATACTTAATGCCCAGTGTAAGTGGTAACCCCACCACTGTCTTTCTGATATTATTTCAGTCGGTAACTTCATGAGATGCTCAATGACAACCTATATGTTGTTCTTGATACTAACATCTGAATCATGTAGACAGAAAATGGTATCATTTCCCCCCAATTACTCTGTTATTTGTCGAGTAGTTGGTAGTTTGACCATTAATTTGTCCCTTGTTTGTGCCAATTCAACTATGTTGTCTCTTGGCAACATTATAGTTACGTGGACTGAATTAATATGAAAGCCAAGATAGTCCAAGAAAGCGCTCTATATGCTGGTAGGAACCAGACCCACCTACCTCCATGGTTATTGGCGGGGTTGTGATTTTTTTCTTTTTGAGTGTTCTCCCTGTCGACGTGCTGGCGATGTTGGGGGGAGGCGCATTTTCCAGGGGGTCCGCTGCAGGCCCTGACCTAAAAAAGGTCTCTGGGGATAGTGCGGCCCACAGCTTTGACCAGTCGGATGTTCGGGCCGCCGACTGGTAGATACAGTGGTGTGCTGCCGCCTGGGTGGAATGAAGAGCTTTGGTATGTTCACTGCCGGTGGTGCCCTCATGAGGCTAAAGGTCTTGGACGCCTCCTCCATCTCTTTGAGCTGTTTGTTCAAGTCCTTCCCAAATAAGAATGAGTCGGTCTCTACTGATGGAGTTTTGCATAAACCTGCAAATTTAGGATTGAGGGCCGGCTTGATGTTGTCTCTTCTTAGGTTATCCAACTCATATTGTGTCGTGCACATGAGTGCCAGGACATCCTGTTGGTGAGTGGTCATCTCTACGGTCTCGACTCCCCGCGCATAGGCTTTTATAGCTGCCGTGAGGAGGCGAAGTATGCGCTGTAGTGTGACCTCCTCTCTCCGAATCTGTCCGTGCAGAGGTTTGTTGGAGAGATGATTTATGCTGGCAGCCATCCTTGGCTCCAGCGGTGCTCCAACCCGTGGGGTAGCGACAAAGCGGCTTACAACCCCTAGCAGCTCTTCCTGCACACCCTGCTCTCTTTCGGCTCCTTCCGCCTGCCCCATACTCAGACCAGCCTGCCCCTGGTCACCAATGCTAACCTCCCATTCCTGGTCCGAGGTCGCAAAGGGAGGTGCCGGACTCAGCACCATGGAGGGGGCGCCTGTCCTGTCTGTCCGAGAGCGCTGCTGCTCTCGGTAGACCATCCCCTCCAATAGCTGCTGGATGCAGCTTAGGCGGCTGTCTCTCCCCCGCTTTGGGGTGGACATTTCCCCCCTCCGACGAGTCGGAGGCGACCGGCCGTTTGGCTTCCTAGCCCCTTTCCCAGTCCGCCGTGTAGGCTCTGGCGAGACTGGCTTGGCTCGGTCTCAGGGATAGCGAAAAACGCTCTGCGAGCGACGCTGCCGCCGGTTGCTGCCCCGCTGGTATAGTTGGAGCGGGGCAGTACCTCTTTGCAAGTTTTGCGTTGTGTTCCTGAACTATGTAATAAAACCACAACTGCAAACTTACCTTTGGAATGCCCAAGAGCTGCTCCTGTAGTTCAGGCGGCAGTCTCTCCTCCTCCTGGGTGGAGAGACTTCCCAGTCTGATGTTGGCTCCACCGCCGGGTTTTCCACACATCCAGCCCGTTGCTCAGGCGCTAGCGGGCTGGCTAGGTCCCGGTGTCGGGTTTGTGGACCGCCCCCTAAGCGGTCCTACCACCTGTCGCTGCCCAAAGACGTCGTTTCGTCGGGCAGGTGCAGCATTTCCCTCCCAGCCCGCAGCTGATGCTGACGGGCTTGGTACAGAGTCGGGAGCGGGGCGCTAATTAGCGGTCCTCCCTCTCTCCTCTCTCCTCGGGCTGCAGCGCACTCTACGCCAGCACTGCTCCGTGGGTCCCCTTAACGGCTCCGCAAAAGTCGGAAGCCTCCTCCCGCCCGCCTGCCTGCCTCACCTGGACAGTCCTTGAGGGCGAGGGAGGACTGAGGGGAACCCCAGCGCAGTGCTAGCCCCGCGCCGATGTCGCCCCTGAGGACAGCTTACCGGCACCCGCACCATGGTCCTGCCGGTGAGTCCTAGTTGCGTCTTCCTCCCCTCCCGACAACGGAAAAACTCCTCCCGGTGTCCAAGGGGCCGCTTGCATGCCCTGCAGGGAACAAACAGACGCAAAGGCTGTAAAGTAAAGGTAAGTACTTACCTAAACTTTAGCTTTTCTCGTTTCTGCGGGAGCCCTGTCTCCCGCGCTGCCGCTTGGCCTGCTGAAACGTAATGCCGCAACGCGTCCTGGGACGGGCTTCTTCACGGAATCACTCACGTGACTCCGAAGTAAAATTACAAATGTTACAATGCTGTTCATGGCGTGGCAAAAGGCTGATTAGCCTGACTTCAGTGGTAAGATTTTAGAGTCCATTATTCAGGATGTAGGTTCCTTAGAAGCACACGATAAAATAGGCTGAAGTCAGCATGGTTTTGTGAAGGGGAGATCTTGCCTAACAAATCTGTTGGAATTCTTTGAGTAAGTAAACAACAAGATAGACAAAGGAGTCAATCAATGTTGTTTCCATGGAGTTTCAGGCCTTTGATAAAGTGCTGCATGTGAGGCTAATAAATAATATAGGAGCCCATGGTATTCGAGGGATGATAAGAGGATGGATAGAAGATTGACTGAACGACAAAAAAAAATCTGACATACCTGTTGTCCAAGCGGTCCAGTGCAGAGTGGAGAGTCAATGAGATTGCATGTTTGTGTCACAGCCATCCTCTTGAAGCCCTTCCAAGAATTTTGCTGTGACATGTCACATGTGATAATAAAGTATTATTCTTTCACAACGGACGTTCAATCTCCATACAGACAGCATCCGTAGTCAGGATTGAACCCCGGTCTCTGGCGCTATCAGGCAGCAGCTCTACCGTTGCGCCACTGTGCCGCCATTTAGGAAGATGAGGAGGAATTTCTTTAGTCAGAGGATGGTGAATCTGTGGAATTCTTTGCCACAGAAGACTGTGGAGGCAAAGGCAGTGGATATATTTGCTGAGATAGATGGATTCTTGATTAGTACGGGCGTCATAGGTTATGGACAGAAGACAGGAGAATGGTGTTAGGAAGGAGAGATAGATCAGCCATGATTGAATGGCGGAGTAGACTTGATGAGCCGAATAGCCTAATTCTACTCCTATCACATGATCTTATGAGTACCACCAGTCAGTAGGGTAATTGAGGCATGTCACGCCATGTTACTGCTTGAACACAAGATCTTTAAATTACCTTTTAAAGATGGTGGGGACTCAGACCATATTAGTGAAAGGTTGAAGATGGTCACAAAAACTCCAACTAGTTGGTCTGCGTAGGTTTTGAGAACATTGCCAAGTACACCACCAGAACATAGAACAATACACCACGGGAACCTTCGGCCCATAACTCTGTCCCAAACATGTCAAGGCATAACCTCAACTACGGTATCGCTTTCCCCTGCAACTGCAGGAGATGCAACACCTGTCCCTCGACCCCATCCAAGGACCCAAACAGGTGAGGCAGAGGTTCACTTGCACCTCCTCCAACCTCATCTACTCTATCCGCAGTTTCAGGTGTCAACTTTCAACTTCGGCGAGACCAAGCGCAGCATCCGCGATCGCTTCACTGAACACCTCCGCTCAGTCAGTATTAACCTACCTCATCTCCTGGTGGCTCAGCACTTAAAATCCCCCTCCCATTCCCAATCTGACCTTTCTATCCTGGGCCTCCTCCATTGTCAGAGTGAGGCCCAATGTAAATTGGAGGAACAGCACCTCAATATGTTGCTTGGGTAGTTTACACCCCAGCGGCATGAACATTGACTTCTCTAACTTCAGATAGCCCTTGCTTTCTGTCTCCATCCCCTTCCCCTTCCCAGTTTTCCCACTAGTCTTACTGTCTTCGACTACATTCTATCTTTGTCACACCCCCTCCCCTGATATCGGTCTGAAGAAGGGTCTTGACCCGAAACACCAACCATTTCTTCTCTCCAGAGGAGCTGCCTCACCCGTTGAGTTATTCCAGCATTTTGTATCTACCCAAGACAAACTCTTATCTACCTGCTCATAATCCATATCTCTCCATTCCCTGCATATCCATGTGCCTATCCAGTCTAAACCAACATCCAGGCACTCATCTATGCAAAAAACATAATCTTTAAACTTTGCCCCACTCACCTTAAAATTACGCCCTCTAGTATTTAATAATTCCATCCTAGGAAAAAGGTTCTGACTATCTACCCTATCTATGCCTCTCATATTTTATATACTTCTATCAGGTCTCCCCTCAATCTCCAGAATTACAGAGAAAACAATCCTGTTTGTCCATCCTCTCCTTGTAACTAATACTTTCTATTCCAGCCAAGTCTTCTCTTGCACCTTTTCTAGGGTCTCCACATTCTTCCTGCAATGGCACAGCTGCCAAGTTTTGTCAGAGCATTTCAGTATTCAAGTACCTGAAAATCAGTATTTTGCTGAGGAAATCAGTATTTTTACACAGTGCCATTTTGCTGAAATAATGTTTTGTTTTTTTAAATGTGCGGTCATACCCATGTAAGAGTACAAGAATGCATAACATTGCTACCAATTGACATGTCTTCTACCGTGCATTCATTGCCATCTCTTTGTATACTGCTGTTTGAATGGCTGCTTCCTGTTTTTAGCTCCAGATGATGAAATAGAAGCCATTTTGGTAGCCGCCCTCTCCCTCCCTCCTCTCTTTCCCTCACATCTCACTCCCCCTTCCTTTTTTTCTCCCTCCCTCTCTTATTCCACCCTCCCTCTCTCCCTCCCCAGACAGTCTGTGACCCATAGCGCTGTGGCCATAACGCTATGTTTAGAGCCCATAGCGTTCCAGCCGGTAGCGTTATATTTAGAACCCATAGAGCTGTAGCCGACAGCTCTTTGTTTAAATTCCCACACGCTAAACTGACAGCGCTGTTTAAACCTGGAGCGGGACAGGCAGATCAAAGCTTACAAAAATAATCACCCAGATCTTGAAAATTAAAATACTAATAGATTTAATCTGCTATAATTTTTAGAGGTACAGTATGACTTTTTATATCCTTGCATTTTTTAAGGAGCAAGATGAAACGGGGTCGGGCCGATTGAAAAAAAAATCCGTATTTAACAAAGTAATCCGTATTCTTATCGCATTTCCGTACAAAATACGGAAAATCCGTACTTGGCAGCTATGCAATGGATAAAGCCTCTCTGCGCCCTCTCCAGAGCCTCTACATCATTCCTGTAATGGGGCAACCAGAATTGCACGCCTCCGCCCTTCACTGTGACACAGATACGCCACACACCCATCACTGTGACACACAAATATGCATCACATCACTGTGACACTGATACGCCTCAAACCCTTCATTGTGACACACTGATATGCATCACATCCATCCATGTGACACTGATACACCTCAAACCCTTCACTGTGACACACTGAATCGCCTCAAACCCTTCACTGTGACACTGATATGCCCCACTGCTATATTATAATCTGATACACTTCACCGCCCCTCCCACTATGCAGTGCTGTCTTATCATCCCTCCAAAACGTAGCTCTCCCTCACCGCCGGTCCTACAACGTTATATTTCCTCAGCGCTCCTCCCACACCACCACACCCCCTAACTGTCCATTCCGTAACAAAGTGGGCAGCGCTCCACCCACACCGCAGCATTCACTCACTGTTCTCCTGCAACGTGGCATTTCCTCAGCGCTCCCCCCACACTGTCACCCTCCCTCACCGCCCTTCCCGCAGTGTGGGCACTCAGGACAACACTACTGAAATGAAGATCCCATTAATATTATAGTTTTGCTGCTTTATTTAAATGACACTGCTGTCATTGATATAAACGTGTGGATGGGTATCTGAGGGATTGGGCCCTGGAATGATTGGGGTGGAGGTTCAGGTTCCTTGAACTGGTCTGCCTCCAAATATCAGTTTCTGTCCACACACAAGCCCCCTTCCTCGGTTGTCTCCAAGCCCAGGATTGTGGAATTCAGTCAAACTCGGGGTAGACAGCTGGGCTGGGGTACTCTCTGTAAACAACCTTCCCTTCAGGGCTCTCAGTGTTCCAGGGATGGGAGATGGGTTCACTCCCTTCCCGGGGTGACAACTCCCCATCGCTGGAATCCTGCAAGGAAAAGATACAAGAAGTGATGGTTAATCCCAATAGACAACTCCTTCCTGTCCACTCCCACTGTCCACTCTCCCAATGATCTTGACCTCTTCCCACTCACTCCCAGTGTGCACTCTAATGGACCTGACCCCCCCCCCCCCCCCACCCCATTCCCACTGTTCACAATCCTAGTAGAACCGATCCCTTTCCATTTACTCCCATTGTCCATAATCCAAAGTAACTCGACCCCTTCCCACTCACTCCACTGCCTGTACTCCAAATGGACCCGCCTCTCCCACTGTTCACAATCCCAATGAATTTGACCACTTCCCACTCACACTGTCCACAATCCCAATGCACCCAATCCCATCTCATACCCACTGTTGACAATCCCAACAGATCTAACCCCGTCCCGTTCACTCCCACAGCTAAACTCCAATGGACCCGACCCCCTTGCATTCTCCAATATCCACACTGCCAACGAGCCCTACGCCCGGTGAGGGGGAGGGGGGTGCTACCGTACCTGTTTGGGGATGTCACGGCTGAATTTATAGAAGGAAGTCAAATGTCTCTTGTTGGGTGGGGCCTCCCTGTCGTCCTTTGCCCTCTTCCTTTTGTGCGTGCCCCCCTCACTGGGCGTGGGACTGACCGATCCCTGTGAGCTGTGTCTGGCCGCTGGGGCTTCCTCTCCCTCTGGGAGCTGGCTGCTCGGGGGATGTGTGTCCACTAGCGTCTCCTCAGCACCTCGGCTGCCCTCGTCCTGCAGACGTATAGACACTGGTCACCAAACAAACTCCCCAAACCATGGCATGGCCATTGTCATGTCCCGACTGGGGATCAGCACTGCCCAAACACTCAGTCAGACCAGCCACCTAAATAATGTAGCTACAAAGGTCAGAGGCAGGGTATCCTGCAGTGAGTGGCTCACTAAACCTTTCCACATCTACAAGTGCGATCAACAAGGCACAAGTTAATAGTGTGCTGGATTATTCTCCATATGCGTGGATGTTTGTCCTTGACTCACCCTCTGCCACGCATTCACCATCACTCTTCCACCATTCACAAATCACAAGTGTAATGAGATATTTTCTATTTGGCTGGGTTAGTTGAGCTCCAATAAAACTCAAGAAGCTTGAGACGATTCAGAGCAAAGCAGCAAAGTAGCCCACCACCACCACCACCACGGCACCATGGCTGCTGTGTGCACCGTCTACAACATGCACCATGGGTCCTGTGCAACAGCACCTCCAAACCTGCCACCTCCACCACCCAGTCGGTCATGGGTACTGAGTGAAGGAGAATACTTCTTCTTCACCGTCTCAACTTTGGAATACATCAGCCATTCCTTCATTGTGAATGGGATTGAATCCTGGAACTCTGTCCCCAATCCCCGATTCAAGGATGATCCACCTCCTGAGGGATTGTATGGGGTTGGGCCAGTAACACTGAAACTCAGGAGAATGGTTGGCGAAGATAAATTATGAGAAATCTAGTACTTCTCTCTCCCCCTCTTCCCTCGACTTCCAGAGGCATCAGCTGAGAATGAGAATGCTTCTTGCCCTGAGATTGGCTGAGAAAAATTGATCCCCATAGAACAACTTCCAAATGAGCAACGTGATACATCTTTAAAGTACACCAACTCAAGGGAGAAAGATTAAAGAGGGCTAAAGTGGGGAAGATGGGCACCCCAGTAGTGATTTTGACAATTGAAGGTGCAGCAACAATGGCTGGGGTGTGGGAGAGAGACCAGCACTGAAGGAGCCTAGAGATCTCAATGGGTTACTGAGACAGGGAAGGAATGATGGATGTGGAGTGGTTTGAATAAGAGAAATGGGAAATGTAGTGTCAAAGAGTTTTCAGGCGAGGACTGTGGAGAGGAAGTCAGTGATAATGTTTAATACTGAGCTCGAAGAGCAATTATTACCTCAAGCAGTATGGTCAGCTGGGCTGTGCGGTAGGAATCACCATGAGAATCCAGACACTTCATCAGGAACCTGGTGAGCACAGAGAAAGACAAGAGCATATCACACCCTGGTTGATTTCCATCAAACATAGGGGAGGTCACAGGGCTGTGATCCGGCTGTTTTTCCCTTTCTCTCTGAACCAAGGGTCATATCACAATTACATCCACTCTCTCTTTAACTCAGATATCACGAGAAAGGGATTGGGAGCAGTAACCCCCACTCATTTCCTCTCCTCGCTCTAATCCATAGGTTACTGGATTCAGTTTAGTTTATTAACACGTGTGCTGAGGTTAAGTGAAAAGCTTTTTATGATTGGGAGTAGAAACCTTGGCTAATTTCTCCTCTCCTTCCTATAATAAACAGGCCACTGGGTAAGGATCAGGGAGCAGGAACCCTAGCTGATTTCCTGTCTTTCTGCAACTCGGGGTTTACCGGGCAGTTACAGAGTAACACCACCAAGAACACCACTGTAAATGGTACCTTCGTTCCTTTTTCAACCTCTGCGTTATCTTCCTTACGTTTTTTAGTCTGTTCAAGAGTTTTTCATTTACCTGGAACAGAAATTGTGAATGGCAATTCAATCTTTGTTATTTGTTACAGTCAATGTGCATGTGGTTAAGACCTAATAGACGGAGTCGATGCAGGCAGAGGGCACTCAACCTCTCAAGCCTGCTGCCCCATCCAAACAAATCAAGGCTTCTTTTTAACCCAGTGCCATCTTCCTGCCCTATTCAATATCAATCAATATCAGTTTTATTCGTCGGTTGCACATAAAGTGCAAGTGAAATGAATTTGCCAGCAGCGTCCCATCTCCATCGATTCCCTTAATATCAGAAATCTCTTTGACCCTATTTACTTTAAACAGTAACCCAGGATAAAATTACTGAAATCATCCAGTGAAGGTTTATGAGAAATGAAAAGGGGATGATTACCTTGTTGATACTGTACTATAGGCCCCTGAATGGCCAAAGGGAATTAGAGGAACAAATATGCAGGGAGACTGCTGAAATTTACAAGAATAATAGGGTTGTTATAGTGGGATATTTTAACATTTTCAATTTAGACTGAGACTGCCATAATGCTATGAGTTCAGATGGGGTGGAATTTGTTATATATATTCAGAAAAGTTTTCTCATGCAATATATCGAGGTACCTAGCATGGAGAGGGTAAAACCACCTACTCTTGGGAAACAGGCACAGCAAGTGACTGAAGTGTCAATAGGAGATCACTTTGGGAGCAGTGAATATACTTTTAAAATGTTTTTAAATATCTATGGGAAAGGACACAACATGTTCCCAAGTTAATTGGGGCAAAATAAATGTTGATATCATTAAACTGCACAAAGTATAAAGCCTCCAAGCTCCTGTTACAATGAAGGACAAGGCTGGCAGGAGTAAGGAACCTTGGATGACAAGAAATATTGAGGCTCCCGTCAGAAGCAAGGAGGAGGTATGTTGGGGACAGGCATCTAGGATTAAGTGAATCCCTGGAGGAGTATAAGGATGCAGGAGTGTATTTCCTGTTCCTGCAGTTGCTGTATTTAAAAAGGAAATTAGGATAAAAATGAGAAATTAGATAGCAGAGAAAATTAAGGGAAATCCCCAGGTATCTTATAAGCATAAAGGAAAAATATAGTAACTTGGGGGAGAATAGGGCCCCTTAAATAACCAAAGACAATAGACAATAGGTGCAGGAGTAGGCCATTCGGCCCTTAGAGCCAGCACCGCCATTCAATGTGATCATGGCTGATCATCCCCAATCAGTACCCCGTTCCTGCCTTCTCCCCATATCCCCTGACCGCTATTTTTAAGAGCCCTATCTAGCTCTCTCTTGAAAGCATCCAACGAACCTGCCTCCACCGCCCTCCAAGGCAGAGAATTCCACAGACTCACCACTCTCAGTGAGAAAAAGTGTTTCCTCGTCTCCGTTCTAAATGGCGTACTCCTTATTCTTAAACTGTGGTCCCTGGTTCTGGACTCCCCCAACATCGGGAATATGTTTCCTGCCTCTAGCATGTCCAAACCCTTAACAATCTTATATGTTTCAATGAGATCCCTTCTCATGCTTCTAAACTCCAGAGTGTACAAGCCCAGCTGCTCCATTCTCTCAGCATATGACAGTCCCGCCATCCCAGGAATTAACCTTGTAAACCTACGCTGCACTCCCTCAATAGCAAGAATGTCCTTCCTCAAATTAGGAGACTAAAACTGCACACAATACTCCAGGTGTGGTCTCACTAGGGCTCTGTACAACTGCAGAAGGACCTCTTTGCTCCTATATTCGATTCCTCTTGTTATAAAGGCCAACATGCCATTCGCTTTCTTCACTGCCTGCTGTACCTGCATGCTTACTTTCATAGACTGATGTACAAGGTCCCCCAGATCCTGTTGTACTTCCCCTTTTCCCAACTTGACACTATTTAGATAGTAATCTGCCTTCCTGTTTTTGCTACCAGTGGATAACCTCACATTTATCCGCATTAAACTTCATCTGCTATGCATCCGCCCACTCCCCCAACTTGTCCAAGTCACCCTGCATTCTCATAGCATCCTCCTCACAGTTCACACTGCCACCCAGCTTTGTGTCATCGGCAAATTTGCTAATGTCACTTTGAAGTAAGAATAGCTAATGTTACTTACAAATTAAACGTCTATGTGCTTATCAAGATGCATAGATTGAGCTACTCAATTAATATTACTCTTCTGTGTTTTTGTGTAAGGAGGCATGAACACTAACTCAAGAAAGATGATGGGGATATCTTGGGCATGGTCCGCATAACAGTGGGAGTTGTTGGTCGTTTTCAGAAGGATGAAGTAGCTAAATCTCTGGGCCTAAACCAGTATATTCAGGAATCCTGAGCCAGAGAGGTGGTGGATGGCTGATGCGTCTTTATTTAAGAAAGGCTGCAAATAAAAAAAGTGGAAACTATAGACAAGTAAGCCCAACAACTGGCGAAGACAAGTTACTGCAGGGGATTCTGAGAAGATGTACGTGCATTTGGAAAGAGGGGTTGATTAGGGATAGTCAGCGTGACTTTGTGCTTGGGAGATCTTTGAAATAAAAAAAAAGGTTTTATGGACCTCAGCAAGGTTTTTGCTATGGATCTGAATGGGAGACTGCTTGGGAGATTAGATTGTATGTGATCCAGGGTGATCTAGCCGACTGGATAAAAAATTGGCTTGTTGGGAAGAAGCAGAGTGTGGTGATGGATGGTTGTTATTTCAAAGTGGAGGCTCGTGACTAATTGTGTGCGTCAAGGGTTGGTGCTGGGCCCATTGTTATTTGTTATCCATATTAATTATTTGGATTTGGATGAAGCACTGGTTAGTAAGTTTAAAGATGAGAATAAAATAGATGGCAAAAATGGTTATCAAAAATTATAGTCAGATCCTGATCAGTTGGGTAAGTGGGCTAGTACAGAATTCTCTGAAAGTGATGTCACAGTTAGGGTGGTGAAAGCAGCTTTTGGCACACTGGCCTTCATCAGGCCATTAATGGGCATTGTATCCATAAATTGTGATGTTATGTTGCAGTTGTAAAAGGCATTGATGACACCACACCAGTGTTGAATTTTGGTCACCTTCTAGAGAAAATATGCCATTAGTCTGGAAAGTGTGTGGATAAGAATTTTGAGGATGTCAGGACTGAGGGACTGAGTTATAGAGCGAGGATGGGCAGGCTAGGACTTTATTGCTCAAAGGGGCAAACATAAATCATGAGGGACATAAAAAGTGAATGCACATCCTTTCTTTGGTTAGCGAATCAAACACCAGAGCGAATATAGGTTTAAGGTGAGAGGGGTGAGATTTAATAATAATAAATACATATTTTTTCACCCACACAGGTGGTATGTATATGGAACGGGCTGCCCAAGTAAGTGGTTGTTGCAGTTTCAACAACCGCATTTGATAGACATTTGTCAGGAAAATAGATGTTAAAAGCTCAGAAAAAGTTAAAATGTTCGCAAATCAGAATATTTGCAGGTTGGCCAATTTGGTCAACTGGGATGAATGGTCTGTTTACTTCTTCTTCTTCACTTCTTTCGTGTGGCGTGCACAGCCTAAAGTTGTAGGACAACTTGTTCTATTTGATCTTCTGTGTGTGCACGTCGAGTTGATTGCATTAGTCGAAACAGGGCGGACCACGTGAAGGTTGCAATCTACCACCCCGGGTTTGTTTACGTGTTGAATAAATCAATGGCTTTAATTATAAACCGATTTGTTTTCTCTCCTTCCCAGTTTGATCCAAACTTGAAATGTTGATTCCGTTTCTACTTCCACAGATGCTGCCTGATCTGCTCAAAGTTTCATACATCTCCCCCAACAATGTAACACTTCTTCAGTTAAGTAACAACCCTGCTTAGCTCTTCCTGAAGCTGGATTCACACTCAGAGCAATTGGGTGTTAAATTGGCTCTTCTGACACTCACCGTTTCAATTTCCTTGCATCTTCTCTGTAACGCGTGGTACTTGTTTCGGTACAGCTCCCGCAGCCTCGCTGCCCCTTCCTCCTCCGCAGTGTCGCCATTCAGCCCAGTGTCCGCAAATTCCACCTCCTGCTCCAGCTCGCTCTCCAGGATATTGCCACCGAAGAGTGGCGGCAAGGCCAACTCGGAGCAGGGACCCGAGAAGTCATCGAAGCCAACTGAGGACATCTTAGGGCTGAAGGGCAGAATGCAACACCGCCTACACTTTCTTCCCCCTTCGAGTCCAACTCCTCAGATTTCCGTCAGGATTGAATGCTCGTCTGTATGGGTTTGGATGGGGGCTGGTGGATGAAGCCCCTCGGCCCGGCGGAATTTCTTTGCCTTCCTGCCAGTGGCACACAAAGGTTTAATGTCAAGTCGGTTCTTGTGGCAGAGGGTCAGTCACTTCTCAGACTTTTTCCTGTCAGCTCAGCTTGTTGGTAAAAGTAAATAGCTGTAGGTGTCCAATGGAGCCATTTGTGTGGTGAATGGGTGAATGGGCCCAACCCGCTGCCGCCGCCTGAGGACAGGTGGGCGGGACTTGCGGGGTTTAACCAATCACACTGCGAGGCAGCTCGCAATCAGCCAATGGAAGCATGGAACAGCCGGGGGCGGGGTTACCTGCCTGACTGACGGCCCGCGGACCAATCAGTGGGAAGGACGACGACGCGTCATGACGAGCACACAATGCTGACGGAGCCAATGAGAAGCGAGGGCCGTCGCCAGGGATTGGCAGCAGCAACGGCCAATCAGCAGGCGGAGCCTCTCACCCCTCCCGCCAATCAGCAGGCGCTGCGAGGAACACGGGCAGGACATTCTGTGACCTGTGACCAAACCATAACTTGTATTCGTCAAATCTTGATATTAACCTTACTCCGCAGAGACAAAAGCGCCATGTTTTCTTTCAAATAACGAAGCGTGGTCATCTTTATTTTGTTGGGGACGTCACAGAGCGGGGGACGTGCTCTGACCTGCCGTCACACGGCGGGCGCGGGCTGAGTGATGTCACACGGCGGGCGAGGACCTGACGTCACACGGCGGGCGGAGGACGGGACGTGATGACGCGTGGTGAACCTGGCCGGCCGGGCGGAGGACGGGACGTGATGACGCGACGTGATGACGCGTGGTGAGCCTGGCCGGTCTGGCGCAGGACGGGACGTGATGACGTGTGGTGAGCCTGTAACCTTCACGTGGCTGGTCCGTACTGCGCCGGCCGGGCGGTTGGGCCGCGCTGTCATTCAACGATTATAGAGCAGAGTTCCTCGAGTATATTTCAAAGACCATTCCTCAGATTGAGAGGGAAACGAGAGACGTGGAAGGGTACAGAACAAATCAGAGCAGGCATCAAGGAATGATGGAGCCCACAATGGTCCACTGTGTTAGCTGTGGAAGAGGTGGTAACGAATGGACGGTAAAAGTAGCAATGTTACAAAATTTTGAGATTTTAAAAATCAAGTCTGCAATTTATCCCATCAGATAAAGCATAACAATAAGTTTAATTTGACACCAAATTCACTTTCATATCTCAAGTATTAAAAAAATTATGGCCATTTTCACTCGGAAATTAGCATCTTGTTCCCTATAGGGTGATTTCACCAAAGGTCAAATGAGCGTAGATCCCCCCTCACGTGACCGAAAATTTTAACTGGAGGACATCTCTCAGTTTGGTACATGTAAGTGAATGGGGAAACACGCACTTTCCCACCCGTTAAAAACATGGAAAACGGCCGATTTTTGAGCTGAAATTTTCTGTGCTAGTCGGGGTGACCGTGAAGCACAGCGACCTAAATTTTCAGGCAAAAAAAAAGATAGAAAGTGAGGTAATTACAAGAGGGAACTGAAGGTAGAAAGCGGCGGAAGTACACAGCTGACAATTGCTGTGGTGATTTAAAGATCCAAAATATCGGGAATTATCGCGTTTGCTCGCTGAATTTCATCAAAACTAAGGCATTATTAACTTACTTTTGATGAAATTCAGCGAGCAAACGCGATAATTCCCGATATTTTGGATCTTAAAATCACCACGGCAATTGTCAGCTGTTCACTTCCGCCGCTTTCTACCTTCAGTTCCCTCTTGTAATTACCTCACTTTCTATCTTTTTTTTTGCCTGAAAATTTAGGTCGCTGTGCTTCACAGTCACCCCGACTAGCACAGAAAATTTCAGCTCAAAAATCGTCCGTTTTCCATGTTTTTAACGGGTGGGAAAGTGCGTGTTTCCCCATTCACTTACATGTACCAAACTGAGAGATGTCCTCCACTTAAAATTTTCGGTCACGTGAGGGGGATCTACGCTCATTTGACCTTTGGTGAAATCACCCTATTGATTTTCAATGGACATTACAAAAACGCTGTGATCTTGGATAGTCAAAAGCCCATTTCTTAAGGAAAGATTAACATTTTTAAATAGCCCAAGTGTCCAAAGATTATTCACAAATAATTCACAATATAACATGATTTTTATATCTAATTTACATTAATTTATAGGCCAAATGGAAGGAATTTAGTGTTCAATTGCTGTAAATAAATGCCCATTTAAATCGGCTTTCTAGTGGGTTCATGTGGAATGCGCTGGTTTAGAATGTTGACATCGCGCTGGATTTGTGCCCTCAAATGCCGAGAAAAATACTGCGGGATATAAAAAGCCCAAAATGAACTACTCGCTATAGATAACTTGATATTCAGGGTTATATATATGCCCCATTTAATGTAAAAATAAGGTACATACCTTTAATTGTTTGCTTTATAAAACCCTGGGGCTGCGAGAGGTTGTGGAATGAGACAGTAATTTAAACTATTATAACTATATTATCGAGGCCTATAAAACTAATAATACCTTTTGCGACCGGGTCTTGCAGCAATTTTTCGTTAATGATTTACTAGGCTGAACATCTGCGATTAGTACAGCCTAGTAAAAATCGCGTTTTAAACCCGCCCCCTCCAAACAGCGCCAAAATCGCGGACCTGGCTGTGGGCAGATTCCCAATGACGATTCAGGTAGGTTTTGTAACATACCTAGTGAAAGTAGTCGGACGAGTAGGGTTGGGGAAGAACGGAGAGAGCGGGAATGCAAGGTTTACTTGGAATTAGAGAAATCAATGCTGTACCAATACTGGCTCCATTTGTTGGACTGATGAGACCGTTCTCCCCATTGACTAACCTGTTCTATTCCCATTGGTTGCGCTGCTGAGCTACTCATCGCCCGGCTATGTTAGATTTAACTCCATCGATTGATTTCTGGAGCCATATTTCTTTGTCCTGATTGAAGTTGTTTATGCCCACTCCTTTCCCTCACTGCTTGCCCTTGTTTATTCCCATCAGTTGGCCTAATTTTATCGTTTTGGTAGACTTTTGAACAGATCTTTATTCTTGTTGGTTGGCCTGATAATCTTGCAAATTCCCACTGGTCACTTTCTGATACTACTTTATCCCGATTTAGTGCGTCATTTAAGCCGATTGGTTTGCCTACTTTATCCCCATTGGTTGAGCTTTGTAGCCACATTTATCTCCTTTGGTAGATCCAATGAGATTCCTTCATTACCAATAATTGCATTGTTTCCCCTTTTCTCCTTAGTGGCCTGCTGAGATTCTGTTATTATTCCAGTTGGTTTGCCTATTTTAATCCCATGTGCTTGCTTTATTACCCATCCATATTCCCATTGGTTGGCCACCATTATTCCCATTGGAATATTTGTGGACCTACCTTTATTCCCTTAGGTTGACCTGCTTTATCCCAACCGGTTGGCTTGATGAGCCTTGTGTATTCACATTTATTGGCTTAATTTAATGCCAGTGGTTTTCTGAATCTAATTCCCCACTGGTTGACTTTTAGAGCCGCCTATAACAGTTATTTTTCAATGCAATGGATGGGCTTGATGAAGTGATACCAGTTCCCCAGCTTTGAGAAATTCCAGGAAATACTATTTAATAAAACAGCGAGCGCTTTCAGAGGGTTCTGTGGTGCCCATGGCAAAATAGCTGCCCCGTAAGCCTTTCAAGTGTACACTGCCACATCTCTTGTCCAATGCACCGTCCACCTGCCATCCAATTGCCTCTTAGCACACCCCCTGGGCAATCACGCAGTCAGCAGGGAACAATACCAACCACTTTAGGGACAACTGATCTAAATGTTAGCAATGCACTATCTTATTTTAGCGAGTCACATCACAAATTGAGATTTTGACTGTTCATACACAGTTGAAACAATGACATAAATAATTGGTAGAGGCTGAAAAGCAAGAAAGGATTTAAAAAATATATAGAAACCAGGAACTG
The DNA here is from genome assembly GCF_028641065.1 of Leucoraja erinaceus. Taxonomy (NCBI): domain Eukaryota; kingdom Metazoa; phylum Chordata; class Chondrichthyes; order Rajiformes; family Rajidae; genus Leucoraja; species Leucoraja erinaceus. Next base: position 81,891,686 of record NC_073378.1, read on the forward strand.
CAGATGTTGGTTAATACACAAAACAACATGGTGCTGGAGTAATTCAGCAGGTCAGGCAGCATTTCTTGGGAACATGGATAGGTGATGTTTTGGGTAGAGACCCCTCTTCAAATTGATTGTTTGGGGGAGAGAAGAAAGCTGGAAAAGTGAGGAGATAGCACCAAACGTGGCAGTTTTTTGGACAAAATTTGGATCAATTTCAAATTTTAATTTTAATGTTACGTGGTACATATGGGCAAGACGAGATTTTTTTACTGCAGTGTGTCACTTTGTGATCTGGAGAACCGGGTCTGCTGCGAATGGATGGGGCAGGTCAGAATTTGTTAAAGCCATTGGGAAATAGCAATAATCAAGGTTCAAAAGGTCCATTGCACTGGAAATTGCTGTGCCACATGTCCCATTTAGAAGGCAATTGGTTTATCTTGCTCTGTCATTCATAATTCTCCAATTACATTAATTGCCTTGTGCATCTCCATCGAGCTTGATCCATTCCTGCGTATTGTCACTTAATAATTTCAGAAATCTTGAGCTTTAATCTTTTTAGAATGAAAGTTTTAAACAAGTAAATTAGTTCAGTAAGTTTACAATTATATAACGTTTGAATTGAATTTAACATTTTTATTAGGTAGGTAGTAGATTGACAATAATGTCAAATCAGAACAATAGGCTAGTCCTATAATTTGGTTAATTGTATAATTTGTTATTTTCAGTAATTTTCCTGAGCTCTAGGCATGATCTTAATGGCTAATTATTTTGCATCTCATTCTACCTTGAAGCAGAAACTTCCCATTTTCAAAAAAATTAAGATAAAAATATATCTGTATCAGATCAGATTCAAGTTTAATTGTCATTGTCAGTGTACAGTACAGAGACAACGAAATGCATTTAGCATCTCCCTTGAAGAGCGACATAGCAAACGATTTGAATAAAAAAAAAAAATAAGTGTCCGGGGGGGGGGATGGTGGTGATTGTCACCGAGGTACGTTGTGTAGTAGAGTGACAGCCGCCGGAAAGAAGCTGTTCCTCGACCTGCTGGTTCGGCAACGGAGAGACCTGTAGCGCCTCCCGGGTGGTAGGAGGGTAAACAGTCCATGGTTGGGGTGAGAGCAGTCCTTGGCGATGCTGAGCGCCCTCCGAAGACAGCGCTTGCTTTGGACAGACTCAATGGAGGGGAGCGTGGAACCGGTGATGCGTTGGGCAATTTTCACCACCCTCTGCAATGCCTTCTGGTCGGAGCCAGAGCAGTTGCCATACCATACTGTGATGCAGTTGGTAAGGATGCTCTCGATGGTGCAGCGGTAGAAGTTCACCAGGATCTGAGGAGACAGATGGACCTTCTTCAGTCTCCTCAGGAAGAAGAGACGCTGATGAGCCTTCTTGATCAGAGTAGAGGTAATGTGGGTCCAAGAGAGGTCATCGGAGATGTTGACTCCCAGGAACCTGAATCATACTCTTATAACTCTAAAACTTGGATGGGGAGGGGTGTGTGTGTGTGTGTGTGTGTGTGTGTGTGTGTGTGTGTGTGTGTGTGTGTGTGTGAGATCACATCTACTCGAAGTAACAACAAGATTCAAGATTCAATTTAATTGTCATTTGGACCCCTTGAGGTCCAAACGAAATGCCGTTTCTGCAGCCATACATTACAAACAAATAGACCCAAGACACAACATAATTTACATAAACATCCATCACATCGCTGTGATGGAAGGCCAAAAAAACTTATCTCTCCACTGCATTCTCCCCCCCCCCCCCCCCCCTCGATGTCAGAGTCAAAGTCAAAGCCCCCGGCTGGCGATTGCCCCGCGGCCATTGAAGCCACGCCGGGTGGTGCGAGGTCTTGGTGTTAGAGCCCCCGGCATGCGCTCGCAAAGTCCCGCGGCCATTCTAAGCCGTGCGGGGCGGTGATGTCAGGCCCCGCTCCAGGAGCTCTTCGACCCCGCAACTCGGGCGGGAGAAGTCGCCGTTGCGAGAGCCCTGAAAAGCGGTCTCCCTCCAGGGACCCGCGGGCTCCCGGGGCCGCCGTTCGCCAGACCCGCAGTTGCAGCCTCCGAATCTCCGGAGGTCAGGCCACAGCAGCAGCAACGCTCCACCACCGCTCCACCCGCTCTGGACTCGGCCAGCTCCGCGACGGTGAGGTGAGTCGTCAGCACCAGAGTCCCCGGTCGACAAAGAAAAGGTCGGGTCTCCCGTGCAGGGAGATTTAAAAGTTACCCCCTCCCTCCCATCCCACCCCTCCACACACACACCCCAACAAAAAACAACAAAAACTACATAGAAACATGGACAACAAATAATAAAAACGCAGATGGGCTGCAGAGGCCGCTGCTGACGAGTCGCGCCGCCTACCGCTAAACGCGCTAACGGGAAAATGTTTACATATTCTGGTAGAGATTTAACCACCGGAGTCAAAAGCGGCTTACCTGAATATTTCCTGCTTTATTTCTTCAGTGATTAATAAAAATGTTCACAAATCCGATCCAACTTTCTATTCAAAACTCCAGGTTTTTTTGCTGATGACGTGACAATGGATCTGCCGTCTGCTCCCGCTGCGACTGACGTCACCTCCCACCCCTCCCTCCTCTCCCCCGTTGTTCAAAAGTCGCCCTGTCGAAATTCCAAGAGCTCCGGTTGACGAATGCTCACATCTCCGCTCGGGTTTCCCGGCAACTCCCGAGAGCTTCGGTCATCGAATGCTCGCGCCTCGGCTCGGGTTTCCCGAGAGCTTCGGTCGATGAACGCGAGCGCCTTGGCTCAGGTTTCCCCAACAACTCTTGAGAGCTTCTCTGTGCCCTCTCTCTCTGTGCCCCTCCCGATGTGCCTGTGAGTTGGGGGCTATGCATGAGTGGATACGGCAGGGATGGGGTAAAAGGAGCAAATTAATATATTAAGGGGGGTGGTTAGTGTGTGCGAGGAGTGATTAGTGTATGTGTGACGCCGCAGTCCCCCCCCCCACCCCCCTCCCCTCGCGTTGAAGGGACGGGACCCAACTTGGTCTAGTAACTATTAAAAGTCTGATCTTGGATGTATGTGTGTTTGTTCTTGTGGGTTTTTTGTACATATTCCGGTAGAGATCTTTCCCCTGGAGTACAAAATATGCCTCATCTGAAAATGTCATGCTTTATTTCTCGAGTTATTAATGAAAATCTGAAGTCTGCGTCAACTTGCTGGTGTGAGAGTGTGTGATTGTCTTTACATCTTTGCAAAACACTACACGGAAACAATAACATTTTTGCATAATTCTATTGACATTTTTCCCCTCGAGGCCGGGATCACATTATCTGAACATTTTATGCTCTATTTCTCGACTCATTACTGATTAAAAGTCTAAAAAAGTCTAAAGACTTTGAAATTAAAACCACCAGCTTCAAATGATGTCACAATGCTCTGTGAGCAGTGACAATTTTATCCTATATTTGACATGTTATTCACAATTAAAGCTTTAAAAATGCCAGCCTTCACAAAATTGTTTATATATTCCAATTCACATTTTCCCCCTGCAGGCAGAGATCACTTTCACTGAACATTTTATGCTTTATTTCTCACCATTACTGATTAAAGTTGAAAACAAATCAAAATACCTTCATTTCAAACCGACCAGCTTCAACTGATGATGTCACAATGGCAGCTTCAACTGATGAAGCCACAATGGATAGACTAGCAGGGGGAGGGCGAATTGCTATTGCAACACGCAGGGCAAGTGCAATTGGAATTTTAATTATTTTTGTTTTTTATAAAGAGAATTGCTGAGGGAGACCAGGAGAGTGCCTGAATCTTACATTCAGGAACAGCTTGTGTTGAAGGCCCACGCCAACGGATCTGCACTTGGTCTAGTATATTATGAAAACTCTCATCTTGTTTCTATATTTGATTCTATAAGTGTAGCTTGTACCTATATTTGCACAAAAACGCTACATGATAGCGCTACAATTTTGGCCCATCTTACTCACCATTGTCCTGAGATGTGATTGAAACAAGTTTCATTCAGATTGGTATATATTACAAGCTTTTGACATTTAAAATTTTACAAAAAAGTAAAAAAAAAAAAAACCTTTCCACTTTTCCAGGATCAGGAACTGCAGACGTTAGTTTAATTTAAAAAAATTGCTGGAGTAACTCGGCAGGTCAGGCAGCATCTCGGGAGGACATGGAACGTCGATGTTTTGGGTTGGGACCCTGCTTTAGATGGATTCCGACCCGAAACGTCACCTATCCACATTCTCCAGAGATGCTGCCTGACTCACCAAGTTATCCCAGCATATTTTTTTTGAATTAACAGAAACAATTTAGGCCTCAGGGGGCTGGAATGCAAGGTGTATGCCCATCAAGGTTGGCTGGAAAGGTTTTGCAGGGCAATCGCTCTACAAAGCCTCGAGTGCACTGGATATCAATGGAGTGGCGAGGAGAAGAGCCATCAAGAACATCACAAAGGCAGCGGAGAAGGCCTCGAGATGGCTCTGGATCAGGAGAGAAGGTCCATGGGGAGGAGCGAATGCCACCTGAACATAAGTCGTGGTCTGATCCAACCACGGCTGGGTTGCCTGGGTGAGGGTGTTTGATGTTGAAAGACCCGAAACACCCAATGACGACCCCAGGTTACATCACTGATGATGTGTTCAGGAGCATCAATAGATGTATTTTTATCAATTGATTAGTTCAGGTATCAGGGGTTATGAGAAGGCAGGAGAATAGGGTTAGGATATAAATCAGCCATAATTGAATGGCCTAATTCTGCTCCTGTCATGTATGACCTATGACCATATTCTACCAGGGAATATTTCTCGTTACATAGCTATCCAGCTACCAATGTTATTCCACTCAGCAGCCAGTGCAATTAAGTCAGAGAGGTACAATATTGTATGTGATGCCCATGGACAGACAGGTGAAGTACAAGAGATGCAAGAAACCACATTAAAATAAGTTAATTTTACATGAAGAATATTATGTACATATGAAGTATAACAAGTGGCACCACTACTCAAAATATTGCCTTAATCTGTTTTTGGATGCTTAATTTAAATTGTTTTAATAATTAGTTTTACTACAAAAACATTTTAAACCAAGTCTGATGAACACTTACACTCAGTCGGCCTTGGCCTACACGATCTCTCGCTTGCCAAATATTTTAACTCACCTTCCTACTCTTACCTTTCATCCTGGACCTCCTCCACTGTCAGAGTGAGTGAACAGCAGTATTTCTTTCGTGAAAATTACAACCCAGTGGTGCAAAGGCTGATTTATCTAATTTTAAGTAACCCTGCATTCCTTCTCTCACCCCCTCCACCACCATAATTCTCCTGTATCCCTTCGTTATCACCTCTTCCCCAGCCAACAATAGGCCTTTCTGGGTTCCACCCTTCTCTGGTCATATGTTGCTGGCTCTGCTTTGTTCTGGCCTTTACCTACCTCCAGCTCTCTTCCCCCCTCCCCCCATTTTCAGTCTAAATAAGGGTTCCAACATGAAACATCACCCACTATTTTTCACCAATGCTGCCTGACCCACTGAGTTATGAGTTACCCCAGCACCGTCGTGTCTATCTTTGGTATATATACCAGCATCTGCAGTCCCTTCAAGTGTACTTATTATAGCCAGCTTAACATTTTTCAGATCGGGTAACCAAAAAACCTACTTTAAAAGATAGCGGAAGAGTAATTTCTCATGTTTTAAAGGTTACCATTTTCCTTTCCAACATCTCATTAAATTGTCTCAAACTACCCAAGTCACCACTTCCCAATTAAGTGAGTAATTGGTGTTGCAAGGTTTTGCAAATGGTTTGGTAGAAATAACCTGTAATTTACAGTGATTGACTTTTACTCAATCGCATTGGCTGGGAACTTAACAGGAAACAAGAACCCAGTAAGTGTATTTGCAATTTGACCCATCCACAACAGTTGAACAATTTACATTGCAAGTGACAAAAATGTTCATGATTGATTTTCCCTTTTATTGTCTCCACATAATGGATTACCAGTGATTTATAATGTTAAAACTGAACAGCACAGTGTTACAGGGTGGTAGAGAATGCCTTGTACAGAACATGGTTAAAAAAAACCAGTTAAAAAGTTCATTGCAACACCTCTTCCAGATTGATCAATCAGGAGACAGATCTACTCATCAATAAATAAGACAGCAGATGCTGTGGCTGCAAGTTAATTGGCAGTGGATGATTTGAGGTAAGCTATCAAGTCTTCACGTTCACCCTTCTTCTTGACACCAGCAAAGATCATTTTTGTTCCTGGGATATATTTCTTCGGATTCTCCAGGTAAATTCGGAGTGTATCCTCACCCCAGGTAATACCTGTGCAGAAATAGAACAGTTACCATCTTCAAATTAGTAGGTGAAATTCCCACTCAAAACAATCTGAAAATGATTCAAAAACCTCAAATGATCACAGGGGGCTACAGGCAATGCAATTAAATGTGTTAAAATAGCCCTAAATGTCAGGTGGTTTAGGGGTTGAGTGACTGGGCAAATTACTCTGAGTGTATTGTATCTAACTTTGATATAAACTGGCATTTGCAGTCCCCTCCTACACAGTACATTATATACTTTTGGATTGTTCAATATTTTTTTAATGGATTTTACTTCCTTTAATTTCTAGTGGGTATTCCACATCTGAATAATTCCCGTCACAATCTAAAATCATCCCATCATTCTTTACACTGAAACTCAAAAGCTACGGAGGAACAAATTATGAAGGTATCACCAACTATTTTCAACAAGCACATGGAAATCAGTTCCAAATCTTCATGTGGAGTAGAAAAACCCAGGAAAACCAGGGTCTCCTCATAGGAACATTAATGGCAAAATTCTTTAAATTTCAGTCATGTAGGTGAACTGGAGAAACCGGGACTGTCTCTGCAGAATTGGGAATCTGACAGGTACAAAACATCATTAAGAGTATAACCTGAGTATATACCAGTCAAGTTTGGGTAACTATTCTCAGGAGTAATAACAGAGCTAAATTCAGCTGCAATCTAAAGAGCTAAATAGGCACCTGAAATTAAATTTGCAGTCATGAGAAAAACCTAGAGGGATTACCTCTAAATAGAGCCAAAGCAGACACAATGGTCCACCCAGTAACTTCAGAAAGGTTGTAAAAGGTTAGTGTAAGTAAGTTTATTGGCCAAGTATTCACATACAAGGAATTTGCCTTGGTGCTCCACCCACAAGTAACAACATGACATAGTGACAATTACAAATGACCCAGAAAACACTAAACATTAATACTAATAAAACATTAATGATAAAACACCATTGATCAAGCATGTGAGCCAACAAAATACCAGATCAAAGGGAGGCTACAGATTTTTGGCTGTTGAGTAGAGCAACTACTAGTGGATAAAAAAAACAAAACTTTTTATGTCTGGCTGTGGCAGCTTTGACAGTCCGGAATCGCCTTCCAGAGGGAAGTGATTCAAAGAGTTTGTGGGCCGGGTGAGAGGGGTCAGAGATGATCTTGCCCGCTCACTTCCTGGCCCTTGCAGTGTACAGTTCATCAATGGAGGGAAGGTTGCAGCCAATAATCTTCTCTGCTAATCGGACGATTCGCTGCAGCCTCCAGGTGTCGTGCTTGGTGGCTGAGCCAAACCAGACCATGATGGAGAAGGCGAGAACAGACTCTACGATGGCCGTGTAGAATTGAACCATCATTGCCTGTGGCAGATTGTGCTTCCTCAGCTGCCGCAGGAAGTACATCCTCTGTTGTGCTTTTTTGACTGTGGAGTCGACGGTAGCCCCCCACTTAAGGTCTTTGCAGTTGATGGTTCCCAGGAAGTTAAAAGACTACACAGATGCGACTGTGGTGTTGTTGACAGTGAGTGGGCTGAGGGGAGGGGGAGCTCTTCTAAAGTCTACAATCAATTCCACTGTCTTAGTATTGCATGAGTAATAATCTTTCAAAACTCTTTAGATTCTGGAGTAGTTCCTGAAGATTGGCGGGTAGCAAACGTAACCCCACTTTTTAAGAAGGGAGGGAGAGAGAAAATGGGGAATTACAGACCAGTTAGTCTAACATCAGTAGTGGGGAAACTGCTAGAGTCAGTTATTAAAGATGGGATAGCAGCACATTTGGAAAGTGGTGAAATCATTGGACAAAGTCAGCATGGATTTACGAAAGGTAAATCATGTCTGACGAACCTTATAGAATTTTTCGAGGATGTAACTAGTAGCGTGGATAGGGGAGAACCAGTGGATGTGGTGTATCTGGACTTCCAGAAGGCTTTCGACAAGGTCCCACATAAGAGATTAGTATACAAACTTAAAGCACAAGGCATTGGGGGTTCAGTATTGATGTGGATAGAGAACTGGCTGGCAAACAGGAAGCAAAGAGTAGGAGTAAACGGGTCCTTTTCACAATGGCAGGCAGTGACTAGTGGGGTACCGCAAGGCTCAGTACTGGGACCCCAGCTATTTACAATATATATTAATGATCTGGATGAGGGAATTGAAGGCAATATCTCCAAGTTTGCGGATGACACCAAGCTGGGGGGCAGTGTTAGCTGTGAGGAGGATGCTAGGAGACTGCAGGGTGACTTGGATAGGCTGGGTGAGTGGGCAAATGTTTGGCAGATGCAGTATAATGTGGATAAATGTGAGGTTATCCATTTTGGTGGCAAAAACAGCAAAGCAGACTATTATCTAAATGGTGGCCGATTGGGAAAGGGGGAGATGCAGCGAGACCTGGGTGTCATGGTACACCAGTCATTGAAGGTAGGCATGCAGGTGCAGCAGGCAGTAAAGAAAGCGAATGGTATTTTAGCTTTCATTGCAAAAGGATTTGAGTATAGGAGCAGAGAGGTTCTACTGCAGTTGTACAGGGTCTTGGTGAGACCACACCTGGAGTATTGCGTACAGTTTTGGTCTCCAAATCTGAGGAAGGACATTATTGCCATAGAGGGAGTGCAGAGACGGTTCACCAGACTGATTCCTAGGATGTCAGGACTGTCTTATGAAGAAAGACTGGATAGACTTGGTTTATACTCTCTAGAATTTAGAAGATTGAGAGGGGATCTTATAGAAACTTACAAAATTCTTAAGGGGTTGGACAGGCTAGATGCAGGAAGATTGTTCCCGATGTTAGGGAAGTCCAGGACAAGGAGTCACAGCTTAAGGATAAGGGGGAAATCCTTTAAAACCGAGATGAGAAGAACTTTTTTTCACACACAGAGTGGTGAACCTCTGGAACTCTCTGCCACAGAGGGTAGTTGAGGCCAGTTCATTGGCTATATTTAAGAGGGAGTTAGATGTGGCCCTTGTGGCTAAGGGGATCAGGGGGTATGGAGAGAAGGCAGGTACGGGATACTGAGTTGGATGATCAGCCATGATCATATTGAATGGCGGTGCAGGCTCGAAGGGCCGAATGGCCTACTCCTGCACCTAATTTCTATGTTTCTATGTTTTAAGAGCATTGAGCTCTAGGTTGTTGCTACGGCACCAGGACACCAGCTATGACGCTTCCTGTCTGTAGGCAGATTCCTCCCCATCCTGGATCAGTCCAATCAGGGTTGTGTCGTCCGCAAACTTGAGAAGCTTGACAGAGGTGTCTGTGGAGGTGCAGTCGTTGGTGTAGAGAGAGTAGAGAGGAGAGAATATACAGCCTTGTGGTGCTCCTATGCTGAGTGTTTGCGGGTCCGAGATGTGCTTTCCCAGCCTCACATGCTGCTTCCTGTTTATCTAGTGTAGATCATTTGTAACAGCAACCTTGCACAGGCATTTTTAGACTCTCAGTAAAAGCAGAGAATTTGTCCACCCACTTTGTAAAACCGTTCAGTCAGTCCAAAGCCAGCAGTTTCAGTCTTTGCAACGCTCATAATTTATTATATGGTGAGATTGCTCTGCTAGCTTAAAGGCCAATCCTCTTCCCAAGAATAAACAACCTAGAAACACCCATGGCCGCACGGTGGCGCAGCAGTAGAGTTGCTGCCCTGCAGCACCAGAGATGCAGGTTCATTTCTGACTACAGGTACTGTCTGTACAGAGCTTGTATACTCTTCCTGTGAGCATTTGGGGTTTTTTCTGGGTGCTCCAGTTTCCTCCCACACTCCAAAGACCTACAGGTTCATAGGATAAGTAATGTCAGTAAAAATTGTAAATAGTCCCTAGTGTGTAGAAAAGTGCGAGCGTATGTGGAACACTGGTTGGCGCAGACTCAGTGGGTCGAAGGACCCGTTTCCACTTTGTACCCAAAAGGTAAATTGGACATGTCCAAAACAGAATGGCTGTTAAATAACTAGCCATGCAGGGGCACCGAACTACTAAAACTTAATTCGGCATTATCTTTTTGTGTATGTAATCATAATTCAGCCTGGTTTCTGCATGTTAATGTTTTGTCATTGGCACTTCTTAGGCAAGATATGAATCATCACTGATTGGGAAGTAGAAGTTGGCAAAAAACACATTCAAGTTATTTGTCCAACAACTTATGAAATTTGAATTCATTAGCATTTAAAAGTTATTCAGTTCTAAGAATTGTATTGTCAATATGTGAAGCTTTATTCAAAATGAATATAAAGTGCTCTACAAGCCCAAAATCACACATGACCTGACAGATGTAGAATTTTCTTTGCATACTTGAACTGTGCAATGACACATCATACTAAAGTATATTACATAAAGTTGTAAATGATTCACTATTTGAACAAGCAGGGAAATCAAGACATCTTATCTCAAAGCTAAATTAATCAATATCTACAATAGAAAGTCTTCCTCACTGTCAGACTGCCAATTACCCAAACATTGGATAGTATTAACCAAGTGATTAGATCTTGTTTCAGGTAGGTTTAAAAGTTGTGCCCCATAAAGATCTTACAACCCAAAAGAAGCCAAATTGTTCATATCATTGGTTGCTACAAACAAAGTAAAATCTCCCACAGGAGATATTTTTGCCCAGCTACAAAATATCCAGTTGTAAAACAGTTAAGAGTTTTCAGAAAACAAGAGTTTGAGAAATATGCTAACATTTACACAATTGTATTTCCCGCTGCTGCTGCTGAACATTTGTAGGCTTAAAAACACAATGGACTAGTCAGTGATCACCTAATCAAGTTTCAATTGTTGCAATCTTCACGTTTGATATTCAAATATTAATTCAAACACCGATTTTCTCATTCATTCTTAGGACCATAAATTTTGATTAGCAATGATAATTCCAGAACAATGGTACATCAGACTTAATCTCCATTTCCCTAACAATCTAGATATTGCAAAATCACCAAGATAATAAATGAAACAATAACTGTTTTTTGTTTGTGGATTTGACCGTTTTCAAGCCTCGATTGGATTTAGAAATCTCATCCCAAAATTGACATACTTTTGGATAAATCAAAAGCGAAGTGCACGAAGTCTTAATTTTCCGAAGCATCAATCTGCCTCAGTTTATTTAGCTGGTTAAAAGTTGATAATTCAGAAAGGAAACCACAGACATCCAAACCCACCTTTGTTTTTGTTAGCCTCCGTGTAGGAAAATCCATCAGACTGGCCAGTCTTGCGTCCAAACAACCCATGGAGGTTTGGCCCAGTCTTGTGCTTGCCTCCACTTTCCACAGTGTGACATTGTGCACACTTCTGAATAAAGAGCTTCTTGCCCTTCTCTATATCACCCATTGTGTTCAGTTTCTAAAGAACGGAAAAAGTATGATATCAAATAAATCTGCTTGTTTCCGATTTAAAACACCCCAGCTATTTTCATTTTAAAAACAAACATTAAATGCTCTAGATTCAAACACGTGTAAATATTAAGTAATTGCAACCGTTCTTTCATATTTTTCAGCTAATCAATCTCAATCCAAATTTCCCACTGGTTTGCAAAAACCGTCATAATTGCTAAACTGCATTAACCAATTACAGGATCGCAGAATGAAAGAAAGCAAAGCAGAAACCTCCCCGGTTCAGTTCACTTCTAAATGAGATGGCAAAACAATTGAGAGATGTAAAAGGATGAACACACAATGTAAAATCAGCAATGGGGATTAATGAAAAATAGAACTGTGGTGTTCTGAATGACCTGAAGTTTATGGAGGGTTGAAAATGAGTACACGGCCAGGAGAACATTGAGATACTCAAGTCTACAAGTGTTGTGCTGATAACAGGTGGGAGAGCACACTACAATTTGAACTCTGCCACAAATGGATCTTTGAACTCTACTGCAAGAAAAGAGGGATTGAGTGGGCAAAGATTTAGCAAATAGTGTTTAATATGGTAAAGAGCAAGCTATATATTTCACTAGAAGGAAATTGAAAGCTAATGTTTACAAAAAGACTGCAGGTATAGGGAATGTGTTCCTGTGCTTGAAACATAAGTTAACAGGTACACAAGCAGTTAGAAAGTCAAATAGGCCTTTATCACAAGAGGGTTGAAGTTTAGAAATAAAGTTGATAAGGCTGCATCTGTGTCGAGCTTTGGCCTTCTTATTTAAGAAATTATATACCAGCTTTGGAGGAGGTCCAGAAGAGATACAGTGGGTTAACCGGACACTGCAGATGCCAGAAATCTTTGAGTTTTTCCACTGCTAATTCCTTGGTTATGAACATTTTCCTGTTACAAACAGCTTGAAGTTCAACCATATTGAGTTACGAAGAATTAGGGATGTTCTTATTGAAACATGCACAATTTTAAGCCATGATAGGCAAGGTGCTGAGATGTTTCTACCAGTGAGAAAGTTTTGAACCAAGGTACATACTTACATGCGGCTAAACATCAAACAGATACATGGGAAGTTCAGGAATTCACTACCACGGAGGCATTTAAAGGGGAGTAAATCAACTATTGAAAGATCAGTGAATATGGAGCTAGGGAAATGACACAAAAGAGGTGAGCCTTTATGCACTTTATCTATGATTACATTGAATGACAGGGCAGTCTTGAAGGATTGGATGAACTACTGCTCATATGGTTCTGCATACTTATGTGTATAGCAAGGACACCGAGGTCTCAGAGTCTAGAAATATCAGATACATGAACCTTCCGAATCAACTCCTGAAATTCACCCTGAAAAGAAATTCCCATGTATCTCAGTTTTAAATATTAATATGTTCCTTCATTCAAGATTCTTCCACTATGGGAAACATATTGGCACCTACCCATTCATGCCTTCTTAAGATCTAGCATGTTCCAATAGGATCATGCCTAATTCCTCCGACCTTCAAAGAATACAGCAGCCAGGAGAGAGGACTGAGCCACTGGCTTAAAACAAAACTTGTGGCAAGGACTCAATGTTATGTCTTCCCAAAATACATTTGTAAGGACATTTCTGTTCATCTGGTATGCAATATTGGACATGAAGAGGATCAGTCATAGCTTGAGTACCATCACTGCAGACCTAACATATTTCTTGATATTGCCAAGGAGCAACAAGTAAATAAAATGTTAGATTTTCTAGACAGAGGATAACAAGGATAGGAATCTTTGAATCAATGTAGCTGGAAAAGTGCACACAACTGTGGCTACAGACAGACAAGGGAACCGGATGAGGATAAGTCCTCACATCAAGAGAGCCTTGGGGGCCGATATCACCTCCTGTAACGGGGCATGGGTCTGCAGGAAGGAGAAGGATGGAATGGTGCGAAGAATTTCAGATAGACTAGCTAGACTAGCTAGACTAGCTGAGAATGACTCAGGTCCTGAGGTTAGTCACAGGATCGTTTACAACTCCAGCAAGGTTGGTTTCAATGTCATAGTCGGTGTCTAAAGAACACATTTATTCAGCGCTCGAAGTAATTATCATTTAAATGAGGGCTTTATATAATGTTAACTTGTTTTAGTTCAACACATCTGCTTTAGATTCAAACCAGCCAATCAAGGTCAAACCGAAGGTCATTCTAACACATAACATAGGTCAACATCCGAGTGTTGGAAGATTTCAAAGTCCAAACATGTTCAAATAGAAATCGTAATGCAATGAACTAACCGAGACACCGATAGAAGCAAATATAATGGATAGAAGGGTTGGAAAGAATGAAGATGTCCTCAGCAATCTCCGCTTCCGGAGAAACTCGAAGACCAATAGCGAAACCGAAATTACGCAAGAACAAGATTGAATAACCAGGCCGAAGGATTATACCCGTTTCGTGGTTTCGTTAAAGACCCTACCATGCCCCCCCCCCCCCCCCCCCCCCATCCCCCACCTACATGTATTAACTTAATGGTTTCCTACTACAGATGAACCACATAAATAAATTACAGGGTTTAGGACATCCCAGTTACACTTTCCTGGCCCCGTCCTTCACATCCCCTTCGCAAGATTCAACCGAAGGCAGGAAGCATTCGCTTTTAAATCAATCTTATAAAAATGGTAATGCATAAAGTCAATATCCAGACGTTGATCAATAAACGTAGCCAATAACCCATTACCCACGTACCAGTTAATCAGTTTTCACTTACACAATCCAGGTAAAAATCAAGTGAGCAAAGAATCTTAACAGAGGGCGAGGCTAATAGAACTAAGAGTGGACCAGACAGACACCCAGCAGCGTTGCTGATAAAACCGAGTTTTCAAACCAGACTTCTTGAGGGTGACGCTACGCACATTTGACCGCAGACCTCGTTTCCTGCTCTGTCTCCCGGCGGCCTGGCCCTAGCAATGTCAAGAGGCTTCTCTTCCTTCACTGGAGCACGGTGTTAGCGACCCACCCCACAGCTCTGTAGCCAGCCTCACGGCGGGAGAGCATGGGAGCCCGGATCGCTTCCTGAGCCCGGCGCTCCCCGCAGTCACACGGTGAGGACGGGCCGGCGCCCTTGTCCCGGCATCGGCAGCTCTGGCACCGCCGACCCCGGGACCCAAGCAGCGGCGCCACTTTACTGCAACTTACCGCCGCTCACGACCGTCTCCTGTCTTCACTGAGCTCAAGGTCGTCCACGCCGCACCGGGGGCAACAGAGCAGCAGCAGCAGCAGCAACGACGTGAGCCCGCAACCCGCCGCAAGGAACGTTGCCCGGAATTGTCGCCTGACGTCATATCGCTCGCCCCCGCCGTCGCCATTGGACGGGACAGCCGGCGCCCGGCGCCTCCCACTCTCTGATTCGACCAGGACCCCGTCAATCAACCCCGACGATGACGTGACGTGACGTCCCGCCCTTTGGCTGATCCGCCCAGAACGCCGCGCGCAGCAATGTGGAGGCGAGTGACGAAGGGAGAAGAAATGCTGGGAGGTGGGGCATGTGCGGGAAGGGGCTGTCCAAAGCAAAGATTTTATAGAGCAGAGTTTATAATCCCTCCCATTCCCAATCCGACCTCTCTGTCCTGGGTCTCCTCCATTGCCAGAGTGAGCAACACTGGAAATTGGAGGAACTGCGGTCGGCGGGGATGAACATTGAATTCTCCCAATTTTGCTAGCCCTTGCTGTCTCCTTTCCTTCCTTAACCCTCGAGGTGTCTCCTCCCACCCCCCGCCCATCCCCGCCCTCGGGCTCCTCCTCCTCCCCTTTTTCCTTCCTTCTCCCCCCCCCACTATCAGTCTGAAAAAGGATTTCGGCACGAAACGTTGCCTATTTCCTTCGCTCCATAGATGCTGCTGCACCCGCTGAATTTCTCCAGCATTTTTGTGTACCTTCGATTTTCCAGCATCTGCAGTTCCTTCTTGAACACAAGAGTTTATAATCTAGTATCATTCGGGCTGCGCGAGCTGGAAGGGGCTGCGTGAGCTGGAAGGGGAATGGGCTGCCAGTGCATAAATGGGCTTCCAGTGCAGGAAGGGACCAATAATCCTTTGGAAGGGACTGCCCAAAGATCATCTTTGGGACTGCCTGTGTAGGAAGGAACGGCAGATGCTGGTTTATACCGATAATGGACCCAAAATCACCGGATCAGGCAGCAACTCTGGAGAGAAGGAATAGGTGACTTTTCGGGTCGAGATCCTTTCTCAGAGGAGCGGCATTGTAGGGATCAGCCAAGGGTCTTCTGCTGCTACACTTTAGTTTGTTGTCACGTGTACCGAGGTACAGTGAAAAGCTTTTGTTGTGGCCTAACCAGTCAGTGGAAAGACAAAATTGATTACAATGAAGCTGTGTACAGATACATGATGACTGAATAACATTTAGTGCAAGATAAAGCCAGTAAAGTCCAATCAAAGATAGTACAAGGGCGACCAATGAGGTAGTTGATGCCCTTCAAACGTGGGAAGAGATATCAATCACCCAGGGGGCTACATGAGTGACAAGAATGCCGGGTATAATTGGGGTTTTTGGGAACACTACCAACTAGAACGTTAACAAATGTATGTGCAGCCACAGAGAATGTCGGAGGAATTTTGCAGAGTTCTGGTTTTGTACATATATTTTGAATTGAATTGAATTCCTGACACCTTACGGTCTGAACGAAATTTTATCCTGAATAAAGTTAATTTTTTTTTTAAGTGTCTTTAGTCTGCTAGTTTTGTTATGATATGTTCAGTTTTAAGGACTACTGATATTAAGGACTACTGATATTTTAATGCTTTGCTCTGATGCCATATAACCATTGTGCCAACATTAAAAAAAATTAAGCTCTTTAAAGAAGGGATCAGCCAAGCACAGTTTTGCTGTACTTCCAGTGAACAGGCTCAATCACAGAACAGTGCAGCGCAGCGCAGGAAGGTGCCTGCAGCCGATCATGTTCGCACTGACCATTATACCAACCTAACTAATCCCATCAGCATGCACATGGTCGCGATCCTTCCATCCCCTGCCAAGTATCTGAATAAATGCTTCTTAAACGTTGCTGCCGCATCTGCTTCTCCCACATCCCCTGAGAGCCTGTTCCAGACACCCACCATTCTGTGTGAAAAAATCTTACTCTGCTCCTCGTCCTTATCTGATACCCTTTTGTCTCCTTTTCATAGCTGGTTGAGATTTTAGACATATAGATTGTAAAAAACAATACCAAAATTAAAACAATTGCATAGAACTTGTAACCCACTAAGCAAAAAAAAATTTGGAATTCTGCTGATGGACTTTTATAAGTTGTTTTTAATCAATTAGACAAGACAGCTGTGAGGATAATAGCAGCCACTGCGAACTTCAAACTCTGAACCATGTCTCTAACAAAAATTTCAAAATAGGTATTTACAAGGGCAGAGTCCCCCCTTGTCCTCACCTTTCACCCCACTAGCCGTCACATACAAGTAATCCTCCGTCAGTTTCACCACCTCCAACGTGACCCCACCACATCTTCCCATCTCCCCCCCATGTCTGCTTTCCGCAAAGACCGCTCCATCCGTAACTCCCTTGTCAATTCTTCCCTTCCCTCTCGTACCACCCCTTCCCCGGGCACTTTCCCTTGCAACCGCAAGAGATGCTACACTTGTCGCTTTACCTCCCCACTCGACTCCACTCAAGGACCCAAGCAGTCGTTCCAGGTGCGACAGAGGTTCACCTGCATCTCCTCCAACCTCATCTATTGCATCCGCTGCTCTAGATATCAGCTGATCTACATCGGTGAGACCAAGCGGAGGCTTGGTGACCGCATTAACCAACCTGACCTCCCGGTGGCTCAGTAATTCAACTCCCCCTCACATTTTGTATCCGACCTCTCTGTCCTGGGTCTCCTCCATGGCCAGAACGAGCAGCACCGGAAATTGGAGGAACAGCACCTCATATTCCGTTTGGGGAATCTGCATTCTGGGGGCATGAACATTGAATTCTCCAAATTTTGTTAGCCCTTGCTGTCTCCTCTCCTTCCTATCTCTCCCTCAGCCCTCGGGCTCCTCCACCTCCTTTTTCCTTTCTTCTCCCAGCCCCGCCATCAGTCTGAAGAAGGGTTTTGGCCTGAAAAGTTGCCTATTTCCTTCGCTCCATAGATGCTGCTGCACCCACTGAGTTTCTCCAGCATTTTTGCGTACTTTGAAAATAGGTATCTGGTTTTGCTGCTAATATGCTGTAAATTGAATTTGCCCGACATACAACTCGAAACTGAATTTAAGCTTTAACATTTCAAATTTCTCCTTGATGTAAAGGAGGCGGTTTGGTTTTTCAAATCCATACTATCTGTCACACGTTCCTCTACGTTTGAAGCAGGTGAAGTGGTGACACAAATTTTCTAACATGTTCACGCCAGAGTTCCATTAAAAAAAATGTCATGTTATTCACGTAAAGATGCAATGAATACTTACATTTGATTCATGGATGCAACAAGTAAAACAACCGTCACCTAGAATTTCAACAAAAGTATATTCGTGCAGCTTACAGAACCCCTGGAACAAAGTGTAATTCATTAAAAGTAAATATTTACTATTTTACTGTGAGATCATCCAATCTCCCACTGACGTTATGGTGAGAGCTTGGGGATTAATGTTACTGTGTGAAGTCCATGAACTTCAGATATCCATAGATACGTAATCATAAAGCTACTGTATCAGAATTTCTGGATGCCCAAGCACAACAACATTTTCATCAGGCCTCCACATTGCATATGGTTTTGAGTACAAGAGTAGAGACATCTTGCATTAATCTTATATAGACCACATAAGACTGCAGCTGAAATATTGTGGACAGATCTGGTCTCTCTCTAAGGTAGGATTTACTCACAATAGAGCAAGTGTAGTGGAAGTTACTTCCTAAAATGTCAGATAATTCAAATGAGAAGAGATGATGAAGACTGGATTCATACTATATTACTAAAAGTCTGATCTTGACTGCTTTTGGCCCACTGTGCTACGATTTCTGAGACAACGCCGCCACCTACGGCCGTTATTTATGGCCACCTCGATCAGAGCCCACATCTGCCTTCCTGGACCAGCGTATTTTTCCCATCGATGAAAAATCAGAGAGAAATTAATGTTTTTTAAAAATTCACCATTCTCTCTGCTGCCCCTGCTGGAGGGAGGGGGAGGGACTATAAAACCAGGACGTGGTGTGCCTCAATCAGTCTGCAAGATGGAGGTCACTCTGAGCTCTGAATGACACTGAACAAATGTCTACACAACAGTAAGTACCCTTAATGTGGTTTGAAAATGAAAATATGGTTAGTTTGAAGTAAAAAAGCACTGCCTGGAAATGGTTATTTTGGGGGGGGGGTTTGGGTTGAAGTAAAAAGGCACTCTCTCTCTCTCTCTCTCTCCCTCTCTCTCTCTCTCTCTCTCTATCTCTCTCTCTATCTATCTCTCTATCACTCTATCTATCTCTCACACTCTCTCTCTCTCCCCTCCTCTCTCTCTCCCCCCCCCCCCCCCCCCTCCTCTCTCCTCTCCCCCCCTCCCTCTCCTCTCCTCTCCCCCCCCCCCTCCTGTCTCTCTCTCCCCCCTCCCCCCCTCTCCCTCTCTCCCCCCCTCCTCTCCCCCCCTCTCCTCTCCTCTCTCCCCTCTCCTCTCCCCCCCCCCTCTCCTCTTCTCCCCTCTCCCTCCAGCCCTCCCCTCCATCCCCCTCCCCACCATCCCCCTCCCCACCATCCCTCCCCTAACCCCCACCCTTCCACACACCCCTACCGCCTTCCCTCCACCCTGCTCCCCCCCCTCCCTGCTCCCCACCTCTCCCCCCTCTCCTCACCTCCGTCCCCCCCTCTCTTCCCCGTCCCCTCCTCCCCGTCCCCTCCACACCCCCTACCCTCCACCCTCCCCCTCCCTCCCCCTCCCCACCCTCCCCCTCCCACTCTCCCCCCTCTCTCTCTCCCCCTCACTCTCACCCTCTCCTCCCCATCTCCCCCCACCTTTCCCCCCTCACCCACCCTCCCTTTTCTCCTCCTCTCCACCCGCCTCTCCATCTTGCCCCTCTCTCTGTGTCTCTGTCTCTCTCTCTGTCTCTGCTGCCCCCCCCTCTCTCTCTGCCCTCACTCTCTACCCCCGCCCCCTCCCCCCCTCTCTAGGGGTGACTGCAAGTTGGGGGCTATGCGGGAGTAGATAGGGTGGTTATGGGGTAAAAGGAGCAAATTAATAATATTAATATAATATCAAGGGGGGTAATTAGCGTGAGTGCGGGGGGGGATAGTTAGTGTGTGTGACGCTGCATGCCGCCTCCCCCCCCCACAACCGCACGTTGGGGGAACAGACCCAACGGGTCTGCACTTGGTCTAGTTTTACCTAAAAATCTGTATTTATTTCAGACGATACCAATTTTAATCGCCAAATCTTTCTTTGATATTATTGATTCCAAAATTACTTTATATATATGGCAGAATACAAATTTCAGACTAAGTAAAAAATCCTTACAGAAATCAAAAAAAGATGGTGGTTTGGCATTGCCGAACCTTAGATTCTACTTTTGGGCAGTCAATGTTCGTTATTTAACATTTTGGACAAAAGATTTAGAAGATACCCAATGCCCAGAATGGATAAATCCTGAACGTGATTCCTTACAAGGGCTATCATTGGCTTCTATTCTAGGGGCCTCGTTACCTTTTACAATTACGAGATTGAATAAATATACGACTAACTCAATAATAAGACATACGTTTCGAATATGGTTTCAATTTCGTAGGTTTTTTGGACTAAATGATTTTATCTTATCGAGTCCTATCTTATCTAATTTTCTCTTCCAACCTTCTAGTACTGATCAAGTCTTTTTGTTATGGAAGAGGAAGGGATTAGTAACTTTTCGTGATTTGTTTTTGGATGGTTGTTTTTATCTCTTTCGAACAACTTTCTAATAAATATAATTTACCTAATTCACACTTTTTTAGATATTTACAAATTAGACATTTTTTGAAGGCTACTCTACCCTTTTTTCCGCTACCACATCAAACCGCAATTTTGGAAAAAATTTACATTTGAACCCTTATCAGAAAGGATTAAAATGTTTATGAGTTGATTTTGAAATTACAAATAGATATATTTGATAAAATTAAGAATGACTGGGAAAGAGAACTCCAAATTTCTCTATCTATAGAGAAATGGGAGAGGATTCTTCAATTACTCAATACCTCTTCAATGTGTGCAAGACGCGCTTTGATACAATTCAAGGTGGTTCACAGAGTTCATATGTTAAAAGATAAGTTAGCTCGTTTTTATGGTCATATAAATCCTACCTGTGACAGAAGTAACTCTGAAGTGGCCTCACTGACCCATATGTTTTGGTCCTGACCACTTTTGGAAAAATATTGGAAATATAATTTTGATACTATTTCTGTAGTCTTAGGTACTGATTTACAACCTCATCCTATTACTGCAATTTTTGGGCTACCAATGTTAGATTCTATTCATTTGTCCTGCTCCGCCCATCGGCTGATTGCTGTTACCACATTAAGAAGATCTATTTTATTTAAATGGAAAGACTCCAATCCTCCGACCACACTCCAGTGGTACTGAAACGATATCATGTTTAAATTTAGAAAAATTCAGGAGTGACATTGTTGAACCTTTGGTTAAATTTGATAAGACTTGGGGGAAATTTATTTCACACACATAAAATTGCTCCCCTCTCTAACCTGAATTGTTGAATGGGGGGGGGGGGGTGGAATTCAGATTGGATTCGAACAGGCTGGTTAAACTTTTGAGGTGTGTTGGCTTAAATAAAGATGCTGTTGCTTTAACCTCTGGGGTTGGATCCAGTCTGTCAGGACACACAGTTGGGAGCTGGGTTCGGGTGACCGGGTGGAGATAATTATGAGAATTTGGAGCCATTTGAAGTGCAGCCAAACTAGAGGCTTCACTCAGTAGTGGGTTGCAGCTGCCCAGCTAATGGGACCTGTTCTTGCTCTCTTTGAAGGAGGCACTGCCTGCCCCAGCGAGTGGGCACACGTGGAGCCAACCCGTAACATGAGTGGGAGCATTTTCACAGTGAGGCTTTGTCGACAGTTGGGTTGGGGGATCTGGGAGAGAGAGAGAGAGCTGGCGATGCCGCACAGACGGAACAGTTTAATAACGACCCATTAAAATCCGCCCTTCGGCCACTCGGCAACCTGGACTAATCTGATCTGACAGCCCTCTCGCTAGCTCGCTACGTGCCCGATCCTAACGCAGAACATCCACAAAACCTTTGGGCTTCGGGTAACACCTGCACAAATAGCCTCTGCTAACAAGGGCTGGTGAACTGTGCTGGTCAACGTGCAGCTTTAGGTTTCTGGGTGTCAACATCTCTGATGACCTCTCTTGGAACCACAATACCTCAACACTGGTCAAGAAGGCTCACCATCGTCTTTTCTTCCTGAAGAGACTAAAGAAGGTCCATCTGTCTCCTCAGATTCTGGTGAACTTCTACCGCTGCTCCATTGAGAGCATCCTTACCAACTGTATCACAGTATGGTATGGCAACTGCTCTGTCTCCGACCGGAAAGCACTGCAGAGGGTGGTGAAAACTGCCCAACGCATCACCGGTTCCTTGCTCCCCTCCATTGAGTCTGTCCAAAGCAAGTGATGTCTGCGAAGGGCGCTCAGCATCGTTAAGGACTGCTCTCACCCCAGCCATGGACTGTCTACCCTCCTACCATCTGGGAGGCGCTACAGGTGTCTCCGTTGCCGGACCAGCAGGTTCAGGAACAGCTTCTTCCCTGTGGCTGTTACACAACTTAACTCTGCACCTTGGTGATTGCCAGTCACCCCCCCCCCCCCCCGGACACTCCTTCCCCCAGAAAAATTGCACTACTGCTACTGTATGTACATATATATATTTTACTGTTCCATTATTCTAGGTTAGCTCTTGTGGGTGAGATGCTAATTGCATTTCGTTGTATCTGTACTGTACACTGCACAATGACAATAAAGGTTGAATCTGAATCTGAACTGGATGAGATGGCTGGGGGAAACCCACCACAACCTTGGAACAGCACAGACCCTCCACTCAATCTATCCAATGCCAAAGGGCAGTCATTTCACAGTTAAATGTCTTATGTCGGATTTGCGGCTCCTTCACAGGGCCAACCCTATACTCAGTTTTCCTCGGAGATGAATCTTTGCCTTAACAGTACATTCACACCGCCTGTAGGTAAAGCATCAGCCCACATCGCACTGATACAGTCATTGGCTGCCTTAGATTAAATATGTTTTTACACATAAATTATGAATAAAGATAAGAAAATGTTTCAAACACATAATATTTTCTTATTCCAGTAGCAAACGCATTAAGAATTAAATAAAAATCAATTCTTTAATTTTTTGAATATCTTATAATTGCAGATTAATGAACTGAACTAGAAGTGGGACTGTGTAAGTAGTGTGTGAACAGCAGAACAAGAAAGGAAGCTATTGAGTTGACATAGTTGGAAGAATAGTTAACAATTTATACACAGTTGATACAACGCTGCGTTCGCTTTTTTAAAATCCCGAATGGCCTTTGACAAATCCCATGATTCCTTGCATTTATCGAAATACCGAACTCGCTAAGATATAAAGTGCAGTAAAGTTGAAAGCACTTTGACAAATCATTGTTACCTTTAATGATTTCAAAGATTTTGAAAAGGTGGCTAAAGCGTTCCATTGTGAAAATAAGAAGAATTTAAACCAAAGAATGAGTGTTTTTTCCCGCAATATATGTTTTCCCGATAATCCACCGTTTTTTCTGGAGCTATCTCATGTAATTTCTTATGCTCGATTGACCTATTGAATGGAAGTGGGAACTTCAGTTTTGAGATCTGAAGCTTGGGGTCATCACAAATCATCCTGTTAACCCATTCATTCAACCGGTGGTGGCTGTTGTAGTATTCTACAAAGTTCCCAATTTTCCGTAGGACAGGATGTTGGCTGTAAATCACTGGTTGCAAGAATGCTTCTATTTAAACATTGTACCTCTTCTTCGCAATCATCTGCATCATTTGCTGAAGGTGGTTTGTTCAATGAAAAATGATTATCTTTTGATGTATAATCTAACAATTTGCTTTGAGGTAAATCTGCATACCTGATGTCATTTTGTACTGATTTTGGTCCTTCCGCCAGTTGGTCAAAGTCTTCTCTGCAAATTGGACTCACATTTATAACCGGAGTTGCCCAACAATCCATGATCCTTTCTTTCTGATGTTGATTAAATGCAGATGGTTTATCATAATTCCTTTTTTGTTCAACTTTGTACCTTAACATATGAATGTCTGAATAAGGGCAACAAATATTTGGTGGGTGGGGGGTTGTTCGGCAATGTATATTTTTCCAATTCATTGCTTCATTAGCATTTGTAATTGTCTCAACATTTGGAGGCACTGAATCAGTTTCACACATCGGTGGCTGTGATATCACATCAGCCCATTCATATGCTGGTATATTCTCCAGAGTCGGAGAGATGTCAACACACTGGTAGTCAAACTCATCACCTGCAGCACCTTCTTTAACACTATCCTTTTTCCTCATGGGACGGAGGGGTGGATTAGGCATCAAAGTTGGACGAGATTGTTCTTTCTGTTGAAAAATTTGAAACAAATCAAATCCGAAAAAAACAATTCCTTGTCTACCACATACCAACTACATTTACTAACATTTGGATGAGAAAGGGCTAGTTACTCACATTTAGAAGAAAATTAGTTAATTAGGAACAACCAACATAGTGTTGTCTGCAGCAGGTCATGTCTTATGAACGATTGAGTTTTATTGATGAGGTGACAGAGGTGATCAAGGAGGATAAGGCGGGGGGGGATGTTGTCTGTATGGATTTTAGCAAGATATTTGATAAAGTCCCTTTTGGCAGGCTGAATCAGAAGATTAAAGTGCACAAGATCAACAATGAATTGGTCACTGGGAAGTTTGCCAGAATTGTGTCTGGATTAGAGGCTATTAGCTATAATGAGTGGTTGGACAAACTTAGATTGTTTTCTCAGGAATGTCAGAGGTTGAGGGGAGACCTGATTGAAGTATATAAAATTATTTGCCTCGGGC
This sequence comes from Leucoraja erinaceus, assembly GCF_028641065.1. Lineage (NCBI taxonomy): Eukaryota > Metazoa > Chordata > Chondrichthyes > Rajiformes > Rajidae > Leucoraja > Leucoraja erinaceus. The sequence continues at coordinate 81,916,382 of NC_073378.1, forward strand.
GGAGCAGAAAAGATAGTACAGTAATTGCAACTTTAAAAAAGTATTATTACACAACCCAGAAGTCATAAATTGGTAATCTAGTAGGAAGTTCCAATCCTAAACTGACAATTTGGGAGCAACTAACTAAATCAAAGTAAAAGGTACTGAAGCTGAACACCTCTCCCAGGTAGTAAAATGTTGAAAGAGGTTAGAGCAACAAACCGAATATTCTATAACTGAGACAACATGATTGTGTCGAGTAGCAACAAAATCATGGAAAGGAAATAGTTTGGTGGACATCAAACAAAATAGCTGTGGCATGCTTTTGTCTATTTATAGCAATATGAATAAACATCAAAGTGCAAGAAATATACATTGCAGGAGGGGCCATTGTCTGAACTAGCTCTTCCAATCCAATCCAACTTTATTTGTTAAGCACTTTAAAACAGCCAATGTTGACCAAAGTGCTGTACAGAAGAATAAACAAGACATCATAAACAGACACCATAACAGCTCACATGAGGCGCAAAAATTACATATGAAATACAACAATAAATTAAAAGACATAAAACATGAGTAAAAATAATAGCCACGGAATAAAAGCAATCAAAAAATAAAAAAATAAATCAAGTAAATAAATAATGTCGACATCTTACTGGGTATCAAAGGCCACGGATAAGAGATGGGTTTTAAGAAGTGATTTAAAAACACTTCAGTGTATCTGTTTCCTGCTCTTTCTACATAACCTTGCAATTTAGAATATATATATATCCTATTAAAAATTACAATTCAATCTGTTTCCAACATCTTCTGAAAGTGAATTCTATACCATAATTCTGCTTTAAAAATGCATCCTCAACACACATTTATTAAAGGCAAAATGTGTTTAACTAATGATTGAATTCCTTGCAGATACAGTTATGGTTGATAAAGGTAATGTAGTTGCAGTCATGTGCATGTCTTCAAAAGGTATTTGCAAAAGTATTACATATGACTGGTTACCAATATTAAATTCTGCATATTCCTGGAGGAGTTTCTTCTAACATTATTGTAAATATTTGGAATTCTCTAACAAGGGCTGAAAATGTTAAACCATTGAATATACACAGGACTAAAATGAACATGAGTATCACGGATTTTGGGAAAAGGTGGGAAAATGTCTTGAGGACATGATCATATCAACCAAGATCTTAATGCTGTGGTAGATCAATAGACCATATGGACTTCTGCTGTTCCTTATATTCATCATCAAGCACAAAATGAACTACAGAAAGACAATAGAGTTGCCTGTTGCCTGCCTGGTACCCGGGTTCAGGACATTCCATCTGACGTGCAGAGGAATTTGGAAAGGGAGGGGTAAAATCCAGTGGTCGTGGTCCATGTGGGTACCAATGACATAGGTAGAACAAGGAAACGGAAAATTTGCTATGGGAATTTGAGCAGCTAGGGACTAAATTGAAAAGCAGCACCAAACAGGTAATAATCTCTGAACTGCTACCTGAGCAACGAACAAATTGGCATAGGGTCAAGAAGATTAAAGAGTTGAATGCGTGGCTCAAGGATTGGTGTGAGCGAAGTGAGTTTGAATTTGTGCGACATTGGCATGAGGGGAAGGAGAGACCTGTTTTGAAGGGATAGACTCCACTTGAACCCTGCTGGGACCAGGGTCCTTGTAAACCACAGACCTAGAGCCATAGATGGGGCTTTGAACTAAATAGTGGGGGATGGGGGTCAACAAATTGAAAATGTAAGGATGAAGTTAAAAGGAAGGAGAGTGCAGGAGAGGTTACCATCAGGTGTTATATTTGAATACACTCAGTATATAGAACAAAGTGGATGCGCTTACAGTACAATTAGAAATTGATAGGTACGACATTGTGGGCATCATGAAAGAGGATTGGAGCTGGGAGCTGACTATCAAAGGTTACACATCCTATCCAAATGACAGGGAGGTGGGCAGAGGGGATGGGGTGCCTCAATAGACAATAGGTGCAGGAGTAGGCCATTCGGCCTTTGAGCCTGCACCACCATTCAATGTGATCATGGCTGCTCATCCACAGATCATTACCCCGTTCCTGCCTTCTCCCCATATCCCCCGACTCCGCTACCTTTGAGCATATCTAGCTCTCTCTTGAAAGTATCCAGAGAACCGGCCTCCACATACAACATACAACAAATAGTCCTCCGTCATTTTTGCCACCTCCAACGTGACCCCACCACTCGCCACATCTTCCCATCTCCCCCCCTGTCTGCTTTCCGCAAAGACCGCTCCCTCCGTAACTCCTTGGTCAATTCTTCCCTTTCCTCCTGCACCACCCCCTCCCCGGGCACTTTCCCTTACAATCGCAAGAGATGCTACAATTGTCGCTTTACCTCCCCCCTCGACTCCATTCAAGGACCCAAGCAGTCGTTCCAGGTGCGACAGAGGTTCACCTGCACCTCCTCCAACCTCATCTATTGCATCCGCTTCTCTAGATGTCAGCTGATCTACATCGGTGAGACCAAGCGTAGGCTTGGCGATCGTTTCGCCGAACACCTCCGCTCAATCTGCATTAACCAACCTGATCTCCCTGTGGCTCAGCACTTCAACTCCCCCTCCCATTCCGAATCCGACCTTTCTGTCCTGGGCCTCCTCCATGGCCAGAGTGAGCACCACCGGAAATTGGAGGAGCAGCACCTCATACTGGGCAGTTTGCACCCTAGCGGCATAAACATTGACTTCTCCAATTTCCGGTAGCCCTTGCTATCTCCTCCCCTTCTCAGCTCTCCCTCAGCCCTCTGGCTCCTCTTCCTTTCCTTTCTTTTCCCCCCCCCCCCCCCCCCCCCCCCCCCCCCCCCCCCCCACCCAACATCAGTCTGAAGAAGGGATTTGGCCCGAAATGTTGCCTATTTCCTTCGCTCCATAGATGGTGCTGCACCCGCTGAGTTTCTCCAGCACTTTTGTCTACCTGCAGAAGAACCTCTTTGCTCCTATACTCATCTCCTCTCCTTATGAAGGGCAACATGCCATTTGGTTTCTTCACTGCCTGCTATACCTGCATGCTTACTTTCATTGACTGATGAACAAGGACCCACAGATAATAACAATAATAATAATAATAATAAATACTTTATTGATCCCCTCAGGGAAATTCAGATGTCCAGAAGCCCCCAACCAACAAGCCACAGATTCAAAACGAACTGCAGACAGAAAATACATAGATACACTGTGGACACTACCTGAGAGCAATAAATACTCAAAAAGACCAATAATTATTTATAAAAATTAAAATTGCAGTAATGCATCCCCTACAGCCTAGCGGTCCCCTTATAAAATCTAATGGCTACAGGGGTGAATAATAATCTCTCTTTCGCTCCGTTTTACAGGGCAGGGTGGAGGACCGGTTGTTTATCCAAGTGCTCATTGACTCTGAATTACATGGAGGGGATGCCCGGGGTTTTTCAGGATGACCAGCACCTTGTCACCCTGTATTCTCATAGCATCATCCATCTCAGAGTCCACTCTCCCCTCCAGCACTGAGCTTCGTGTAACCAGTCTGCCATTTGCTAGTTGTTTTAATGCCCTTGCATCTAAATCATTACAACAGCGTTGAAAATAGCACTTGCACCACCACCGAGCTGTAAAACATGTATAATTCAGTACACCTATTGAAGGATTTGAACATGAGGAAAAATCAGTCTGATGTAGCCTTCCTTATGGGAGTCAGAGCTGAAGAAACAGCAAGGGTAAAAATGCCCTCCATGGAGTTATATATCTGCCTTCCAACAATAGCCAAGATATAGCATATACATCATATCAGGAGTTACAATCAGCAGCTTATAGTTGAGCCTACTAAGAAAAAGATAATTCTGGATTTGTTACTGTGTGACAAATTAGATTAAGGTAGAGGAACCTCGACAAAATAGTGACACCCCCACACCCCCCACAGACTCACCGACATACTACACCTTGGAAACGACTGCAGGTGAGAGGGGAGGGAGCCCCACAGTAACCAAGCACGTCCTGGTGTTGGCAGAAATTCATTGAGAAAGTAATTAGCAGGATAGACAAAGGAGAGTGAGTAAATGTTGTGTACCTAGATTTTCAGAAGGCCTTTGATAAGGTGCCACCCGTGTGGCTGCTAAAGAAGATGAGAGCCCAGGGTATTCGAGGGAAGATACTAGCATGGATAGCATGTTGGCACAATGGCAGAAGGAAAAGGATGGGAACAAAGGGGGCCCTTTCTGGTTGTCTGTCAGTGACTAGTGGTGTTCCGCAGGGATCGGTGCTGGGGCCACCATTCATGATTGATATACAGTACAATGATTTGGATGATGAAGTTGATGGCTTTGTGGCTACGTTTGCGGATGATACAATGATAGGTGGAGGGGCAGGTAATGTAGAGGAAGCAGGGAGTTTGCAGAAGGACTTGAACAGGTTGGGAGAGTGGGCAAAGAAGTGGCAGATGGAATAAAGTGTAGCAAAGTGTGAGGTCATGCACTTCGGTTGCAAGAATAAAGGAGTAAACTATTTTCTAAATGAAGAGAAGATTCTGAAATCAGAGGTGCAAAGGGACTTGGGAGCGCTGGTGAAGACTGACAGTAGTTGATTAATATGGGTGTGATAAGTTATGGGGAGAAGGTATGAGAATAGAGTTGAGAGGAAGGAAAGATAGAGAGGAAGGAAAGATAGTTCAGCCATGATTGGTCGAGTAGACTCGATGGGCCAAACCATCTGCTCCTAATATTTATGAGCTTGTAGCAATGACAGCTGTTTTTTTTTTTACTTCTGGAGTTTTTCAAAGACTGACATAAGAAGCACTCGTCATTTTGATATATTTTAATTGTCTGGATGTGGGTACGCTGGGCATAATTTAAAAAAATCAAGTTAGACAATCAACAATAGTTACAAGTAATTTGGAATAAAAAGGGATGAATATATAAATCTCAGGAATACAGTATGGTGAACTAGGTGTAAACCTGATCGATGAAATGTGGAGTGGCAATCCAAACAAAATGGTACAATTTAAAAAATAAATGCTGATGTCAGTATATGATTCAAATCTGCTACCGGCAGCAAAAAGGTTGGCAACCACCCAACATGGATTAACAAATAGTAGTAAAGGTGCCATGAGAATTGTTTTTCATTCAACTTGGAATACTTGGCCCTAAAGGTGGTGGAAACAAATTCAACTCTAAATTCCAACTCTTTGAACAATTTCCAACCTTTGTTTAAATGTTTAATAAATGTATAATGACCCTGTGCTATTATATCTATATCTAAAGAGGATTGAAAGATTATTGCTGGGAACACAATTTCCAGCCATTCTTCCTTTGGTAAGCCAATCAAAGCAGTTCACCATTTTGACCATTACCATCTTTAATAGGGCTTTCTATATATTTTAATTCACCGGGTTTTTCCTACCCCTTCCTCCCTAAACAGTGGCAACATCCCTCTCATTTGTACAAAGTTGATTGGTATCTGAGCACCATTCTCTAACTCTGCAACATTTCCTTCTTTTTGTCATAGTCTTTTGGCAACCCCTTTACTCTTAAAATATTAGCCTTTTATTCCCCGTCAAAATATTTTCCCTCCCTTAGTTCAAAGTAACAGGCAAGAATCTGCATTTAAAAAAATGTCATTGGTGGAGAGAAAAAAAACACATTAGTGAAATTTTAAAGCAATGGGCTTCAAGTTCCTAGGAATAAATATCACCAGCACTTTGTTCTGGACTAACCACAGCAAACCTATGACCAATAAAACACACCAACGCCTCTACTTCTTTAGAATGCTTAGGAAGTTTGGCATGTCTCCAACACCCTCACCAACTTCCACATGCATCATAGAAAGCATTTTATCAGTATACATCACAGCCTGGTTTGGGAATAGCACCATCCAAGACCTCAAAGAATTGCAGAGTTGTGGATGTAGCCCAGACCATCGCGCAAACCAACCTCCCTTCCACCAATTCAGATCAGTCTGAAGAAGGGTCTCAACCCGAAACATCTCCCATTCCTTCTCTCCAGAGATGCTGCCTGTTCCGCTGAGTTACTCCAGCATTTTGTGTCTACTTTTGATTTAAACCAGCATCTGCAGTTCTTTTCTCCACATTTTGTCCCTTCCGTCAACCTTCTTTCCATCGACTCCATCTACACCATGCTATCTCGGCAAGGCCACCAGCATAATTGCGGACCAGTCTCACCCGTCACTTCCTCTTCTCCCCTCTCCCATCAAAGGGGTGGTACGGTGGCGCAGCGGTAGAGTTGCTACCTTACAGTGCCAGAGACCCAGGTTCTATCCTGACAACGGGTGCTTGTCTGTATGGAGTTTGTACATTCTCCCTGTGACCTGCGTGGGTTTTCGCCGAGATCTTCGGTTTCCTCCCACACTCCAGCCATACAAGTTCGTAGGTTAATTGGCTTGGTATAATTGTAAATTGTCCCTAGTGTTTGTAGGATAGTGTTAATGTGCGGGAATACACTACCTGGTCGGTGCGGACTCAGTGAGCCGAAGGGCCTGTTTCCGCGCTCTATCACTAAACTTAAAAAAAAATAATCAAGAGGTACAGAAGTTTGAAAAAGCATACCTCCAGATTTAGGGACAGTTTCTTCCCTGTTGTTATGAGGCAACTGCACGATCAAACTCAAGTGTGGTCCTGTCCCCCCCATCTACCTCGTTAGAGACCTTTGAACCATCTTTAATCGGACTTTGTCTTGCGCTAAATGTTGTACCTTTTATCTGTGCACTGTGGACACTTGATTGTAATCTTGTACACTTTTCTTTGACTGGATAGCACGTAAACAAAAGCTTTTAACTGTACGTCAGCATACGTGACAATAATAAACTAACTTAAATTAAACCTAAGCATCAAACAACCTGGGTGGATGGTAAACAAAATTTAGACTGGGAAATATTACACTCATTACAGTGCGTCTGTATTCTTCCTCCTTGCTCTGCATTCAGGCAAAAAGTAATGCCAAGACAGGAACAATGAAATCCCACGTGATTCTGTTCACAATGAAGGAAACCTAAATCAGAAGACACAAAGTGTTGGAGTAAATCAGCTGGTTGTGCAATATCCTTGGAGGACGTGGATGGGTGAAGTTTTGGGTAGGCACCCTACTTTGGAGTGATTAAAGGGGGGGGGAGGGGGAGAGGATGGCAGAATAGGAAAGGACAGGACAAAGCCTGGCAGGAAAGACCACTAACCGGAAACATTGCCTCTCTCCCTCTCTCTCTCTCTCTCTCTCTCTCTCTTTCATGCCTGAATGAATAAGCACTTCAAGCCGTTTCTACTTTTTATTTCATCTCTTCTACCTCTTTGCAATAGTCCTAAATACTTTTGTTCATTTGCTTGTATTTCCTTCTTTGATTGATGTAATTTAAAAGAAAATTGTCCAATAGAAGACTTAAGAATTATTTATTAGTTTAATGCCTATAGACATAAGCCAGATGTGTATATGCAACATATTATCAGAATGCCCCATTCCAGTTTAATGTAACTTACCAGTTCTGTGAAGTAGCTGTATTTTCCTGTAACCTTTGCCATCTTCTTGTCAAAGTAATCATCTAACTGAATTGGGTTCATTGGTCCTTGACCTATTATTATTATTATAAATAAATAAATCAATCAGTGAAATCGTGAATTCCCGATGCATAGAAATCTTGAAGTTAGTGGCCTATAAATCATTAGTTGATTCAAATAAATGGAACAATCTGCCAATAATAATGTAAATAAATAAAGTAAACCCTCGTTTCAATTCCCCTTTATAAAGGATTTTGGTTATATTGGATGGACCTGTTCATGCCACCCCGCTCACAATGTGCACCAGCAAGCTCTTCTTCATCCAATGTACAGTCCGCTGAAACGTCTGTTGTTGTGGATCACGTTGTAACCACTGGGGACAGCACTTTGTTCAGGTCGCTGCCACCGTTAGGACGTGCTTGGTCACCATGGGCCTCTCTCCCCTCTCATCAGCTGTCGGCCCATTGCTTTGTCCACTCGGTCTCTCCCCTCCATCATCGCCTCCTCCTCCTTCTCCCTCGGAGTTGCCGACATACTCCACCTTGGACGCAGGGAGCCGACCAACGCCAGCCGACAGGGAGAAGGGGGAGCTGGTGAGAGGGGAGGAATCCCCACAGTGACTGAGCACATCCTGTCAGTGACAGCGCCCAGAAGAAAGCCATGCTGGTCTGCACCAGCGAACCCTTCTTCACCAGCTGCCGGTGACACGACTGTCGTTGTGCAATAACAGTCAAGCAGACTGAATCAGTTTGAAGAAGAGTTCCGACGCCACCTATCCATGTTCTCTAGAGATGCTGCCCGACCTGCTGAATTTCTCCAGTACTTTGTGTGTTATCATCATCTGAAATTCTTTGTTTCAACCTAATGGTTATAGTGGACAATCGGCAGTAACCGACACCATCGCCTCGCCCCCCCCCCATCTGTCTGTTATAATGGGGGTTTACTATATTTCCTCAGTATCTTTAGTTGACATTATTTTAAGACCCAAACTGAAAATTTGTAATTTGTAATAAAAATTTAAATCCATTTGTTGCAGTCACTTCAAAGTGAAATATTTGATCAATTTTGTTTAGACTCACCTGTGAAGTCCCTTTGGTGTCTGCTTTGCCAATGCGATTTCTCAATGTTTTTCAGTATATTAGCAGTTCTCTCGGAGACAGCATGTGCAACAGAGCGCTCTGGTCTGTTGGGGGCAATGCTCTTTGGTGGTGTAGGATAGAATGTTTGCACCCGTTCTGTACCTGATTTCGGATACTATAATTAAAGAACAGAGGCACCATCAAACTGCATTTAGAGACTCAATGTCAAAAAATCTAGAGTCAAATCAAATGTTACAATGGCTTTGTTCCCGCTTTGTGACCTTCTTGACCTTCCCACAGTATGGAATCAGGTCCTTCAGCCCATTGAACTGTACCAATCACACATTGGCAATGAACAATTTTATTTTCCCCACATTCCCATCACTACATCCCAGATTTTACCACACAATCATAGGGAGAATGTGCAAACTCCGCACAGACATCAGCAGACGTCTGGATTAAACCTAGTTCATGAGCAGTGAGGCAGCAGCTCCATTAGTTGTGCTTCTGAGCCACAGTGTACTGTCTTGTGCAACTGCAATTTACACTGGGGATTCACCAGAATGAAACCAGTACTTGAGTGGTTATAGAGAGCTGAGACCCATTTCTCCAGCATATGTTTGCTAATTAGATGTGGACACAGAACATAATTCATCATATTGCCTTTCCTCCCATCATGTCTTTGCCAAAATAACATAAATTTCCACTGTCAAGCCCTTGTCTCAAAGATGGATAGTTGAGTGACAGCATTATGCTAGAATCCTATGCATTTTGTAGCCTTGATAACCCATAATAATACCAATTAAGGTACAGTGAAACTCGAATTACCATATGTGGTAAAGACTCATGTTCTTAGAATGCTGTAATTCTCACCGACCAAAGTTTTTAAAATTCAGTTGTTATTATTATTGACAACTGTTTAAAGTTAAAATACTTGATAGGTTTATTATTGATTATCAAATCTGTTTTCAGTGCTCTTTCTGTACACTTTCATTCTGTGAATTGGATAGGTGACATTAAGGAAGTAAAACAGGAAGTATCAGAAATAAGCAGGAGATCAGGTAACAACTGCAGAAAGCAAAACAGTTAGGTTTCAAGTTTGGAACTCTTCAAAAGAATTCATACAAAAAGAATGCAAATGCAATGTGCCCATTCAGCACACTTGGGCAAGTTAAAAGTGATTGTTTTTGCCTGTCATCATTGTGGCTCAATTTCTCCTTTTATTTCCCCATTTCTTTGTATGTTCTGGCCTGCTTGATATGTTAATAGTCAATAGACAATAGGTGCAGGAGTAGGTCATTTTGGCCATTCGAGCCAGCACAGCCATTTATTGTGAACATGGTTGATCATCCACAATCAGTACCCCATTCCTTCCTTTTCCCATATCCCCTGACTCCACCATCTTTAAGAGCTCTATCCAACTCTCTCCCGAAAGCATACAGAGAATTGGCCTCCACTGCCTTCTGAGGCAGAGAATTCCACAGATTCACAACCCTCTGTGTGAAAAAGTTTTTTTCTCATCTCCGTTCTAAATTGCTTACCCTTTATTCATAAACTGTGGCCTCTGGTTCTGGACTCCCCCAACATCGGGAACATGTTTTCTCAACACGTTACATGCACTAAGATTATCAGCTTCAAACCTCATCTTTACATTAGGTAATTCAACTTAAGAGTCATACAGCGTGGAAACATGCCCTTCAGTCCAACCTGCCCGCACCGAACAACGTCCCATTTACACCGGTCCCACTTGCCCGCATTTAGCTCATATCCAAACTTGTCCAATCCATGTACTCATTGTTCCTTAAACATTGCAATATTCTTCTTCTTCTACTTCTCCTTTTCCTCCTTCTCCTTTCCAGTTAGGCTTTCCGGATTCAGCTGCAGCAGGGTGATACCATCCGGTTCAACATCTGTAGGTGCCTGCCCTAAAAAGGACAGGTGCCAAACTGTGGCGACTGAGGTTGCATCTACCTGTGTTGCCACCTTCAAGGAACCTGCACTGCTAAATGTTCATGCACTCCTAAATCCCTCTGCTCTACAACACTCCCCAGAGTCCTACCACTAACTGTGTTGGTCCTGTTCATGTTAGACTTTCCCAACACCGAACCCTGTGGCACACCACAAGTCACAGACCTCCAATCCAAGAAGCAACCTTCCACCATCACCCTCTGCTTCCTTCCATGAAGCCAATTTTCTATCCATTCAGCTATCTCTTCTTAGATCCCATGCGATCTAACCTTCCAGAGCACCTTCCATGTTGAACCTTGTTAAATGCTTTGCTGAAGTTCATATATACATCTACAGCTCTGTCCTCATCAACCTTTTTGGTCACATCTGCAAAAAACTCAGACTCATTAAGACACGACCTCCCACGTACAAAACCCACGCTGACTCTTCCTAATCAGTCCGTCTGTCTAAATGCATGTATATATCCTATCCCCCAGAATACTCTCTAGTAACTTTCCAACTTCAGATGTTAAGCTCACTGGCCTATTGTTCCCAGCCTTTTTCCTACAGTCCTTCCTAAATGAAGGCACAATGTTTGCCACCCTCCAGTCTTACGGCACCAATCCTGTATTTAATGATGACTCGTAAATTTCAGCCAGGGGCTCCCACAATTTCCTCTCTAGCTTCCCACTTAACTTATCAAATAATTATCCTTTGTTTTGACCCTTTTCCTGCCCATCCCTCTAACTTCCTATACCTATCTTATTTGTCTCTCTCCCAGTTCTCATAAAGGGACTCATCAGTTGGCAACTGCTTCTCCTTCCCCAGATCCTGCCTAACCTGCTGAGTATTTGCAACTTATTTT